>NC_073637.1:4171607-4492500 GCF_029407905.1 Bubalus kerabau | reverse complement strand
TTTAGCTGCTTTTGCAGAGTTGCAAAGCCTTTGCATATATTATTTCATTTAAAGCTTATAACAACATTGCAGGGAAAGTATTATTACCTGTTCTACAGGTAGGGAAAATGTTCAGGAGGTGATGTTAGTCGCCCAGCCCCATGCCGGGCTTGAGGGCAGGTCAGCCTGGCCCAGCCTGGTGGCCTCTGCCTGACTCCCATTGTGTTGTCTGCCCTGGCAGAGCCAGAATTCACACCCACGTCTCTTGTGGGGGACACGGGGCTGGTTGTGGAGCCCCCAACCCCTCCGTCTGTCCTCCACCCATTTGGACGCACAGTCACACGGGACTGGCGACGAACGCAGTCATTTGGAAATGCCAAGGCTTGCTCCACGGCTGGGGACGTGCCTTGGGCCAGATTCAGTGCATATTTCTGGACCGGGATTAAACTCCATGGCGGCTCCTGGATGCCAACTGGTTTGGAGGGAAACACTCTGCTCTGTGATGAGAGCCCTCCAGATGGTTCTCGGAAGCACCGGAGGCTGCCAGCAGGACCGGGAGGCTGGCCTGGGTTCTGGAGAGCTCCTCTGCCTGGGCCCGGTGCAGAAGGGACTGGAAAGCGCCCTCCAGGTGCGAGGAGGTGCCTGGAGCAGAGCACATCTCCCCTTCCTCAGCCCAGAGCTCCCCATTTCCTGGAGGAGAGAAGCAAGGCTCAGAGAGGTAGGGTTTCTTTCTGCAGGTCACAGCCCTCCTGAGAACATCGCTGAATGTGCCTGGGCACCCATGGGGCTGTTCTGGCGGCTCTTGCCCTGGGCAACATGCCCATCACCCACTTCTTTCAGGGCCCTGCGATCACCCCACTTTCCCCGCCTTTGCCTTTGCTCACCGTTGCTCCTCTGGGATGTGCTTCCTGACTACTTTCCAGATGTTCCTGCAAGGCTCCTTCCTCCAGGAAGCCCACCTGGCCTGCCCCTGTCCCTCCTGCTGTGCAGCCGAGGTGGATTGGGCCTTTCTTCACCTGATGAACGCCTCTGCTGTGGATGGGAAGGACGCTTCTCGGAGACAGAGACAACATTTACCTTGCTCATCTCCAACTTCCCAGCAGTCCACACGGAGTAGGTGCTCAAAAAATACTGCTGAACTGACAAATGAGAGCATGAAGGGAAAAGTGTGGGTCTCAGACTGCATGTGCTCAAGCCTTGTGCAGTCCTGGTGATGATGCCCGCACCCCCAACATCCTGGCTTATTGCAGGGGTAACTGGGGATGGGAGAGGATGGTGGGGGTTGGAATATACCCAAAGGGGCTTCTTGTAGAAGGTGGGGCAACGAAGATAATTCAGGCCAGAGAGGGGCCCTGGCTCCTACGCAGAGCACACTGCCTCTGTGTCTTCAGTGATCGCACAGAGGTGACACTTTCCACTTCACCATCCAGCATGGATGGTGCAGAATGGCCAGTGTCACAGGTGTGGAGGTGTGGTCTGAGGCCCAGAGGGTTTGCCCTGGGGTTAAGGCATCTTGTTTTAATGTAGGACAAGGGGGACAGGGACCCATAGACATGGCTCCCTCTGCCCCTATGCAGCTGTCTGTCCTTGGGAAAGGTGCCCTGGCCTCAGTTTATCACCTGTCAGCTCAGGAGGGTGGGTAGGTCCTGTCCAAGCCCTCTCTTCTCTCTGGGGACCCAGAGCTGAGCGTGTCCCCCGGGGCCGTGGCAGAGGCTGGGTGGGCCTGAGCTCCTGCATGGCTGCCTAGCCCTCCAGGAAGGCTGGAGGGGGCGGGGCAGCCACCCACTCCAGTTGGATTACGCTCCCTGCTCCACTCTAACTTCATTACAAAGCCTGTGGCTGATCCTCTTACGGCATCTGCGAGGGAGTGGGGTGTGAGGGAGGCAGGGGAGGATGGTGCTGAGCCGCCCTCCTTGGGGAAGCGGGACACGGCGATTTACATATTTATGAAATCTTTTCCATTTTGCCAGGGCCCTGCGTGCACTAGGAAATGTCACAACTCATTTTAAGTTGGGAATCTGTGCTCCGGGAGTGACAGCTCAAGCCGCCACCGAGGCCTTGCAGATATCTGGAGGTGACGAGCAGCCCTGGGCTGGGCTCCTGTTCCAGATGTGCAGCGACCAGCTGTGCAGCTGCAGACAAGGCCCTTGACCTCTCTGGGCTTCAGTTTCCCCATGTGTAACATGAGGCTGGATGATGTCTTTCAGAAGCTGCTTCTAGCATGGCCCCAGTGATCGCCCCGCCCCATCCCATCCACCCCCCAGTTTTCATGTACTCATGCCCTCTCTTTCTGAGGGTGGGCTGGGCCCAAGGACTTGCTTCTAACCAACAGAAAACAGTAGACGTGAGGGTGGAACTTTCAGGACTAGGTACAGAGACCATGATGCCATCTGTTCCTGGACCCTCTTGTCCTCTCTTGTCATCACCCGTTGGGATGAAGCCAGCTGCCATGTGGGTGGGAGGGGCCCCAGGCCCAAGTCCACGAGGGACAGCCTCCTGTCTACAACCACGTGGGCACCTGGAGGCACGCTCACCACAGCCTCAGTGGACATCCTCAGTGCAGCCTGGGGGAGGCCCCGCAGCGGCACAGCCAGATCCCATTCACTGGGTCTGTGGGATAATCAGCGGCCGTTTGGGGCTACGCTGTTACACAGTAGTAGATGGCTGATACACTGTTGTTCTCAAAGGGCTACCTGGTGACCGAGGTGACATGCGATCGTGCAACTGTGGACAAAGTATGTCACCTGCTGTCAAGAAACAAAGGATGCTGCAGCCGTCCCTGACTGCAGGATACCAGCCCTAGATGAAGGCGCATATCAAACAAGTGATTTCAAGGAGCCCAGACTCTTGGCATCTTCCCATACATAGAAAAGTGCTAAATTCATTAACTTGAGATGTCTGTAGTTTTTTTTTTAATTAACAGTAATCTTTTGATGTTCCAACTAGCTGGTTTTTCTTCCAAAACTGCTGTATAACTTGGTTCCTCCCTTACCTCTTCAAAACAGTCTCTCAGCCATCCAAGAGCCTCAGCATCGCTCTGAGCCTTCCAGGCTTGGGTCCTCAGAAAGTCCGAATAAAAAGTAACTCTTGACTTTCAGGTTGTGCGTTTTTTCTCAATTAATGCAGAGCATAGCCCTCATGCTTAGTAAGCACCTCAGAAGAGGTGCTGGGTGGGCCTGTGAGTCTTGTGAACGTGTGTCTGGGTCATTTTTCACGTCCAGACCTCTGGTGAGGGGTGGGAGCAGCACTCGGCTGATGCCTGCTCAGCCCCAGGAATAGGTCACAGACTGTGTCAGCACGGACCTGGAAGCGCACTGGACGCTCGGTGCCCGTGGGCCTCCTGAGATGGGCTTGCTGATGGAGTCCTGACTTGAGCCTCAGCCCTCGCCCTGTGGCTTTCTCTGTCTCAGCCAGCTCTGCCTCCCTTTGTCTGCCCCTCTTCTTAAGGACCTTCATCTTTTTCACTTGTGAAATGGGAGAGGAGAGCCCCCACCCCAGGCCGGTGCCTGATTGCATTTTTGGGTTTGGAGGGCACGTCCCGTGTCACTTTGTTGTACCCTGGCGTTGGGTACGGAGTCTGGAACACAGTCTGTGCAGGAGACGTTTGGGGTAACACTACATGTGCTTCCCTGATGGCTTAGACAGTAAAGAATCTGCTTGCAACACAGGAGACCTGGTTTTGATCCTTGGGTCAGGAAGATCCCCTGGAGAAGGGAATGACAATCCACTCCAGGGTTGTTGCCTGGAGAATCCCAAGGCCAGAGAAGCCTGGTGGGCTACAGCTCATGGGGTCGCAAGAGTCGGAGAGGACTGAGCAACTGACACAAAGACGCACTCAGATAATTGGTCCAGAACCAGAGTCAAAACCTGCAGGTGGAGAAGGGATTCCCAAATATCCCATTTATCCTGTCGGTGCCTGGAATGACTTCCCATTCCCAAGAGTCTCACCCTGGTTTAAGACACCAGTTCAGTTCAGTTCAGTTCAGTCGCTCAGTCATGTCTGACTCTTTGCAACCCCATGAATCGCAGCACGCCAGGCCTCCCTGTCCATCACCAACTCCTGGAGTTCACTCACCAGAGCCCTCATTAAAAGGGCAAATGCATTAATCATGTTTGGCTGATGTGTTTCGCCCCTCCTGCCCTTAATACCATGGTGAACACTGGCTTCTCGTAGGGTGTCCTGCTGGAAAGGAAGGGCAGTGGCCGCAGAGGCACAGGCTTGGGGAGGTTTGCAGAGACCGGGGGAAGCGCCCACGGTAGGCAGGCCAGACTCTGCTCTTCTCTCCGCACCCTGGAAAGCCCCGAGGCTGTGGAGAAGCGGGCCGGGACACACACCCTCAGCCTGCAGGAGGCCTGGGGTCCTGTGTCCTATGTCCATGACAGCTCCCTGATGGAAACTTCTGAGGTGAGGAATGCTCTCTTTCTGGGTCATCTGACAGGGTAGCTGCTGGCCACGTGAGGC
The DNA here is from genome assembly GCF_029407905.1 of Bubalus kerabau. Classification (NCBI taxonomy): domain Eukaryota; kingdom Metazoa; phylum Chordata; class Mammalia; order Artiodactyla; family Bovidae; genus Bubalus; species Bubalus kerabau. The sequence goes on along the minus strand of NC_073637.1, from coordinate 4,488,059 downwards.
AGCTGTGCGCCTGGCCCGTGGAGGGTGTGACGGGAGAAGGAAATTTTGGTCTCATTCCTTGCTTCTTAGATTTGACCGTGAGGAGCCGTGCGTGGCCGGTGCTCCCGTCGCCCCTCGCAGGTCTAGGTCTAGACACAGAGCAGCCTAGCAGATTGGGGCCCGTGCAGTGCTCATGTCTGCAATCAGATCTTTCCAAGAACACTAAAAATAACCTTTAGAAGAAAGAAATAATGCCGGGAGAAGATGAATCTCGCTGGGCTGTGAGGAGTCGGGGAGGAGCTGCCAGAGCATCTAATCCATCACAGAGATCTCGCCATCTGTCCAGGAGATTTCGCTTGAGGGGAAAGAAAATTCTTGACTCATCCCTATTTTTAAAAGTGTTTATCTTCAGATCCGGGAGACGCCAAGGGATAAATCAGTGATGAGCACCCCTAGGCCCTGTGGTTCTGTGGATGGTGACCTAGTGTGGCCCCAGATCCAGTATAGGATCCTCTTGGAGAAACAGGATTTCAGATCACAGGGTGATTCTCCCCTCCCCTCCCCCTCCCCTCCCCTCCCCTCCTCTCCCCCTCCCCTCTCCTCCCCTCCCCTCCCCTCCCCCTCCCCTCCCTTTTGTGTGTTCATTGGATGTTGCAGGGCTTGTGCCCAGAAACACCTGGGTCACCGTACCTCTCCAGTTTCTCCATTCCCAGCAGTTGCTCCGTCACCAAGGCCCGTGGGACCACGTCCCAAACCAAGCCCCCCGCGCCATGCACACGCCGGTGCCACGGCCACCACCAGCGTATCACTGTGGTGCTGTGAGCAGCTGGCTTCACCACCCTGGTCAGGCACAAGGGCACATGGGCAGGTTATGGGGAGCTCCTGGAGGAATCCGCACCCACCTTGGGAGCCCCCTGGAATCAGGGCTGTCCCTCAGCTTCCAGTTTTCATAGGTCAGCCAAACACCCGGGAGGAAGGTGCATGTAGGTGGGGTAGATGGGAGGCAGTGGAGGGCAGAAGGGGTGTGATGGGTCACTGGGGCCCAGACGGCCACTAGTCACCGTCTCCCTTTCCCTTCTCTTCTGCCCAAGCCCATGCCGTGTCTGCCTCAGAGGCAGCCCAGAAAACCTGTGGGCTTCCAGAGAACCATGGAAGAAGCCAAGGCTACCACCGGGCTCTTTCCTTCTCACTCTGGCAAGGGGGAGCCATTCCCTCATGGACCCTCTGCTGCCCCTGCCCACACCTGTGGCCTCTCCAGCCGACAGTAGCTCTCTATAGTTCCGCACTCCGGCCTCTCCCAGCATGGGCAATATTCCAGAAGAATGCATCATTAATGGAATTTTAATCCAGGCGTCACCCTTCCTAGGGCTGGGGTGCTGGGGTAGGGGCATGCGGGTGTGGTCCTGACGACCCACAGGCAGTGCCTGCAGCGTGGTGGGCAGCCTCTGCGCTCAGATGTGCAAACGCCATTTGTGGGCCGAGATGGAAGGGCACAGAGGCTCCAGCACCTTCAGAACCCCCCGTGTAGTCTTTTTGGGTGAAGAGTAAAGCACGTTGGCATCCTATGCTGCAGGTCCCGATCTCCCTGGTCCAGCTCGAGGCCAGTTCAGAGGTAACGCTGTGGGGGGAGCACCGCTGGGTGCTGGGCAAGGCTGACGGTCACGAGCACTCGGTGGGGCCTGCTGGTGGAAGCAGGACTCAGCAGATAGATGACTGGACGAGTGAACAAGTCTGGGGTTCTGGACTCACACAGAACTGGTATAGACCCCCGACTCTAGCTCTTCTTGCTGTGTGATTCTGGGCAAGCTGCTTCACCTCTCTGAGGTTCCATCTCCACCCGTGTGGGTGGAGGACAGTTAGAGGTGCACCTGCCGGGGTTCTCGGGGGCTGGATGCACTTACTTTTTATTTCAAAATAACCCCATGGAGGTGCTCTGATAAATCCACGTTATACTGAGAAAGCAGCTCCCAGAGGCTCAGGTGGGAGGCTCAGGGGAACCCGGCTCCTGAAGGACGGCACGTATCAGGACGAACAGGTGAATGACGGGCCGAAAGGGGCTCTGAGCCCAGGACTCAGTCGTTCCACCTCGGGTGCTGGGAGGCCTGGTCCCGGGACCCACCTACCAGTCTGGAAAGCATCAGGCTGGTGGCTGGAGCCTGTCCTTGGAGTTCCAGACTCTGACTCCACCGCTGCCCTGCACGAGACCTTCACGCACTCGGTCACTCTCCTTCTGTGGAGCCTTCCACCGGGAGATGGTGGGAGCGGTTTGCCACATGCTCAGCAAGGGTAGGGATGACCTTGAGGACCATCTGTATAAAGTGACCACATATGTGGAAGGGGCTGGACGACTCCACCAAGGCTGGAGGGCACCTGGGTGTGAGGCTCAGAGCAGCCAGGTCCCTGCCCCGGGCACACAGCTAGCAGGCAGCAGAGGTCTCAGGGGTCTGGAACCTGATGGACAGCGTAGGGCAGGTGGCAGGGACAAGCCCCATGTGCAGGCTGAGATGGGAAGTGGACCAGCCTCCAAACTGAGGGCCGAGGTCCCAGGCCCTGGAGCACCAGGCTCAGCATCAGCCTTCACCTGGAAGGCGCATCATGCCCGTCCTGAGCCGCTGTGGGCAGCCGGGTGTCCTCACCCCAAACCCCCAGGGCCAGCGTCCATGAGTGAGTGACCTCACAGCCTCCCCTGAGTGATGTGGGAGAGGCCCTCCAGAATGGAAAGGAGTGTCTCTGTGGGCCTAAGGGAACTTGGGGTGCCGCTGGGGCCAGGAGGGGTCCCTTTCCGTTTGCCAGGACACATCTGAGGAGCTTCCTGCCCCGCCTGGCCCGGTCGTTGCAGGCAGCTCTTGGACAATTGGGCCATGACTTCGGGGGTGTTTATCCCCTGCTGGAGCAGTGCTGGGCTCCCCCATGCCCCACGGGATGGGTGCTTTCACAGCTGTGGCCCACAGATGAGTAAACTGAGGCCCAGCGAGTGGCTCCATCGGGTCCCGTAGCTGGTGTGGGACAGGGCCCTGCTCCTGGTCACCGATGGCCCTTCTTAGCCCTGTGCCTCCATGGACAGGCTCATTTCACCTGCACCTCATCCCCCACCATCTCCCTGAGAAGAAGGGGAGTTCAGAGGACTTGGGAGGCACGCAGACTAAGATCTATATGGATCGAGGACTGACAAGGCCCCGGGCAGGGGCACCAGGGACTGGGTCTTGCCCTGGAGAGAAGGGTGAGGGTTGGGGTTGGGGTCTGCTGGGAGGCAGGCCTACTAGCAAACAGCTTCTGCAAACCCACGCTCCTGCCCTGAAGGCTGGAGAGAGCTGTGGGCCCGGGAGCCCTGCTGCAGCTCTCCACTGACCTTGGCCCCAGCTCAGCCCCTGACCTGGTGGCCCTGGTGGTGTGCGGAGGCAGCCCCAGCTGGCTCCTGGGGGATGGAAAGAGCCAGGAGGCTCCCAGGTGGGGCAGGCTCCTCACGGGCTCCTGTTCGCAGATGGCGGTGACTGCTCAGAAACGCACTTCAGCTCTGGGCTCTGCCACCTGAGATGGAAGGCGCTTACCCCCTGGCTGCCCTCAGTGCCCCTGGGCACTGTCTTCACCCCTCCCAGGGTCCTCACAAGCCCCCTCCTGTCTGCTAAGGGCCTCCTATCCCAGCTACCAGCCAGGAGTCAGATGCACAGCCACTGCGTCCTTTGTTTCCTGGTGCGGGTGGAATCGCTGCAGGTGGGGGTGGCAGCTGCAGCCGCAGCCAGCTTCCGGGGCTCAGGGCCTCAGATGCAGAGCAGGGGCGGGACCCGCCACCCCAGCGCCCCGGCCCCAGAGCAATGACGTGGAGACCGTGCTCCTGAGCCAGTCCTCCGCCGCAGTCCCAGCCCCAGAAAGCGGGCTCTTTGATGGGTAATTGCTGGTTTCCTGCCTGCAGACCATTCAAAGGAGGAAAGAGAAAATCTCCTTCATTTTATCTTGGGAAGGCAGCAGCCTCTCTCAGCTCCCCCACGGGCATCAGCCTTTTCTGAGATCACAGCGACTGGCAACAATTAAACCCCAGCCTGGGGATCAATTGCAGGGACTAAAGGGATCACGGCAATTGGGAGGAGAGCCTAGGGCAGGTGTGGATGCTCCCACAGGCAGGGTCTACGTCTGGGCTGGGGGACAAGGGACGAGCCTCTCAGCAAAGCCAACCCAGGCTCAGGCAGAAAAGGGTCTCTGGGATCGGGCTACACTCCATCCTCTCGCCCTCCCCAGGCCTCCAGTGGCTTTGATCGCTTGCCATGTGTGGCCCCGAATGCACCCCCACAGCCCTCTGTGCCTGCCCCTGCCTCCGCAGTCTGCTCTCCGTCTGGACAGCGTTGGTGCAGAGTTCCTGACCTGTCTCCCCTCCCAGCCCCTGCCCCTGCCCTCCCGGCCTGTCCGCCCAACAGGACATGCAGCTGGGCGTTCAGGTCAGGATCTGGTGTCCTTGGCACGCTCCTTCTCACTCCATTCTGAATCTTCCGCAGTCCCGGCTGCTCCTTGGAGGTCCACATGGCACTTCAGACTTAATGGCCTCATTGCAGGCTTCTGAGCCGTCCAGGGGGCCAAGGTGCACCGCACCCCCTCACTCTGCAGGGCCCCCTGGACTCCTACACCAGACCCCGCCTTGCGCCCATGAACTCCCTCTGTGCTCTGGCCGCCTCAGCCCATCCCCTGGCCCACGGTGCTCACACGCCTCTGGGGCTTTGGGATGCTTGTCCCTGGAGCTCTGCACCATGCTCTTCACCCTGCAGGGTCTCAGCAGAAAGAACACCTTCTCAGGGGCCTTGCCCACACCCTCGTGCCCCACAACTAGCCTGTGCCAATGAGAACCCCCACCAGCTCCCATCTCTTTCTGAATGTCACCCTCTCCTTTTTATTTACCTCTCTCCGTGAGGGTCTGGAGGACAGGGGCACTCACTCTGCTCCTGGCTGGAGAGAGAGGCCCCAGTGCACAGAGTGCCCATCAGGGTTGTGTCTGACCGCATCCAGGGGAGAGGGGCCATGGCTGTGCTAGGCTCACTGGACATCCTGGCCTCTGGTGTAGCCTCACCCTGAGCCAGCCTATCCCTTGTTCAGGACCTGTGTCTCCCTTCTGCTGCTGGGGCGAGCTCTCCTCCGCTCTGGTGAGCTGAAGCTGGACTGCCCAGGATTCTGCCCTGATGCCCCCTGGGTGTCCAGGCAGGATGGTGGAGGCTGCTGTTTGAATGATCCCTCCCAGGGGAACCAGCAAACACAGACGGGAGACACGAGGGGCCCTCGCATTGAGGGGTGCCTGTGATGCGCTCTGCTGGGGGCCACTGAAAGTCACGCAGGGTCTTGTCCCGACAGCACCTGCTGAAGGCTGTTATGAAGTTTTCCGTGTCACTTACAAAGTGTCTGCTCTGTGCTGAGGCCGTGCTGGGGCAAGACACGTGGCCGTGAAGAAGGCACCCCCACCCGCCAGCCAAGGGAGACAGAGGAAGAACAGCCGTGATCCGAGTGTGGACAGTGAACGGAGGCCCTGCGGACGACAGACACCCGGGGGGGCTTCCTGGAGGAGGTGATGCCCACCTGAGCCATATGAGCTGGAGTGGGGCTGGGGTTGTGACGGGAGCACAGGCACCCGCAAGGTGTGAGGGTGGGGTGGGTTCAGCTGGCGAGAGGCCTTGGGAGGAGATACGGCGGGGCCAGAGACGGGCAGGGACCGTCCCCATGGGCCACGTGTGCTGGCTTCTAGGTGGCGGCCAGAGACATAAGTTACATTTCTTATAGGAAAAAAGTGCAAAGCAACGAACAGAAGGGAAGCTGCAGGTGTACTGCGCTCGGTTCAGAACCAGGCAGCGGGGACTGGGCGCTCGGTTCCCACAGGTGAAGGGCACTGAAGTCTCGGTGGGACTCAGGTCAGGGCCTGCCCCTGGGCTTGGAGCCAGGGCTGCCCCTGCCCCCCCCACACCTCCCCACCTGCAAAAGCAGCGGCAGACAGACAGACAAGGCCAGTGAGGCCACCTGGGCAGGTGGGAGGAGGCAGAGGGGTTTTCAGTGGAGCCCAGCTCTGGAGTTTGTGAGGGACTGTGAGGGGCAGACGCCCCACTTCTGTCATGGTTTTGTATGGGGGTGTGGAGGGCTGGGAAGAGGCCAGCGATGAATCCTAATGTAAATGTTGGGCTAATGTTAATGATACTTAGTGTATCAGGGTTTGATATTTAGTGCATCGATTTTATATGTGAAGTGCAGCAAAGGTACCACGCTAATGCAAATTGTTATCACCTGGGGAAATGCATGCAGAGAGAGGGCACCTGGGAGGCCTCTGTCCTCCCTGATCAATTTTGTGCAGAATTGCTCTGTTAATTTACAGATTGGAAGTGGCTTTCTTCATACAAGGTAAACTAGATTTCAGAAAACAGTATTACCAGGAACAAGTGAAGTCATGATGTGATCAGGTCATCAAGAAGACATGACCCTACGTGTTTAGGCACCTGGTAACTGAGCTTTAAAATGCGCAAAGAAAAGTCTGGTGAGAGTGGAAATGAGAAGTAGAAAACGTCGTGATTATGGCTGGAAATTTTAACGTGCCTCTCTCAATGAGCGATAGAACAAGCTCACAGCAAAACGCTAAGCACACAGAACATTTGACCTATCAACCAACCCGATGTGACTGACGTTTATAGAAACCTCCATCACCAACAGCAGGATCCACAGTGTCTTCAAGGGCGTATGAAGCATTTATCAAGATGGATGGACCACGTTCTAGGCCATAAAACAATTCACAATACATTTCAAAGGATTCAAGTCATATAAAATATGTACTCAGATCACAATGGAATTAAACTGAAAATAAATAGTAGAAATGTATCTGAAATGTTAAAACATTAAATAAGACACATATAAGGTATGTGCTGGTCAATGGGAAAAGGGAAATTAGAAAGTATTTTGAAGCAAATTAACATGAAAATTCAGCGTATAAGAATTCTGGGGGATGCCTTTACACTAGTCCTCAGGAGGAAATTTATAGCAATACTTGACTACATTAGAAAATACGAAATGCCTGAACTTAATGTCTTTAACTTTCACCTTAAGAGACAAGAAAGAGAAAAGTAAATTAAACCAAAACAAGCAGAAGAAATGAAGTGAGAAGCATCAGACTGAACATCAAAAAAATATAAAAATAAGAGAAAATCAATGAACCAACAGCTAGTTCTTAGTGAAGATGAATAACTTTCATAAACTTCTAACCAGAATAATTAGGAAAAAAAATGAGAGAAGGCACAAATTATTATGTCAGGATTTTAAAAGATGACTTCACCAAAGACCCCATGCATATTGAAGTAGTAATGAAGTAATATCATGAACCAACTTTTACCAATAAGTTTGATGACATTGACAAAACGGGCAAATTCAAATTTGAAATTTGGGAATGAAAGACATACATTTATCCAAGAAGAAACAGAGAGCCAGAATAGCCCTATATTTATCAAAGAAATTGAATTTAGAGTTAAGAACTTCTCTACAAAGAACTAGAATCCTCATTGGCTTCACTGATGAATTCTACCAAGTACTTAGGAAAGAAATAATATCAGTTCTATACAAACCCTTCCAGAAACTTAAAGTGGAGAGAATACTTTTTACTATGTACTAGATATTTGCCCAAATTTACATATTAAAACCCAACGCCCAAGGTGACAGCCCCTGGGGATGAGGTCTTTAGGAAATGATTACGACATGAGGGTGAAGCCCTCCTGAATGCAGTTAGTGCCCTTATGGCAGAGACTCCATACAGCGTGCTTACAAGGACCGCCTTCTGACATGTGATGACACGGTGAGAAGGCACCATCCATGAACCAAAAAGTGGGCCATTGTTACACACTGAATCAGTTGGCACCTCGATCTTGGATGACTAGCCTCCAGAACTGTGAGAAATAAATTGTACGGGCCACTCAGTCACTGGTAGTTGGTCATCACAGCCCAAATGAATGAAGACAAATCCCGACTCTTTCTGTGAGGCCAGCATTACCCTGATACTAAAACCAGACAAAGATATTGCAAAGCCCCCCACAAAACTACAGACTAATAACTCTTATGTATGTGGATATGTAAGTTTTAAACATAACTGTATCAAATCCAATCCAACAATATATAAAAGAATAATAACTCATGGTCATGTGGAGATTATCCACCAGGAATGCAAGACTGATTTAACATTTGTAAGTCAGTTAATTTAACTTACCATAGTAACAAACTAAAATCAACACATATGATCATCCCAATATCTGACAAAATTCAACACCCAGTGATGATACAACTGTCAGCAAGTATAGAAGGGAAATTCCTCAACCTGATAAAGATCATCAGTCAGCAACTCACAACTAATGTCTTTCTCAGTGATAAAAGACTGCATGTTTTCTCCTAAGATTAAGAACAACATAATGACATTTGCTTTCAAGACTTTTATTTAACATGTGGTAGAAATTCCAGTTGGAGAAGGCAATGGCACCCCACTCCAGTAATTTTGCCTGTAAAATCCTATGGGCGGAGGAGCCTGGTGGGCTGCAGTCCATGGGGTTGCTAAGAGTCGGACACGACTGAGGGACTTCACTTTCACTTTTCACTTTCATGCATTGGAGAAGGAAATGGCAACCCACTCCAGTGTTCTTGCCTGGAGAATCCCAGGGACAGGGGAGCCTGGTGGGCTGCCATCTCTGGGGTCACACAGAGTCGGACACGACTGAAGCGACTTAGCAGCAGCAGCAGCAGAAGTTCCAGTCACTTCAATAAAGCATGATAAAAAAAAAAATGGGTCATGGAGACTGGAAAGAAGTAAAATTATCTTTACTCATGAATTCTTGGTAGCAGATCTAATGATATCTACATAAAGAAAAACTTACTAGTACTAATAACTGAGTTTAGCAATGTTGCTGAATACAAGATCAATACACAACAATGAACTTCTGTTTAAACAGCAAGAAACAAGTGGAAATTGAATTTAAAGATATTGTTTATCATGGCATCAAAATTATGAAATACTTAGGAACAAGTCTGGTAAAGAAAACTTGAAAGACCTGCACAGCTGGCCCTTGAACGACATGCTGACCCCTCTCCAGTTGAACATCTGCAAAGAACCTTACAGTTGGCCCTCTGCATCCATGATTCCCTACCTGTGGATTCAGCCAACAGCAGATTGTGTAGCACTGAGTTATTGAAAAACATCTGCATACCAGTGAACCCTCATAGTTCAAACCTGTGTTGTTCAAGGGCCAACTTTATGTTGAAAAACTATAAAACACTGCTGAAAGAAGGACAGGATCTAAATAAATAGAGAGAGACGCTCTGTGTATGTGACTGAAGATGCAATATTGTTAATGGATTAATTATCCTGGAATCCATCTGCAGATTCAGTGAAGTCTCAATCAAAACCTAAGCAATTTTATAAAAAAAGAAATTGATCACCATATTCTAAAATCTTTATGGGACTATAATGATCCAAGAGTAAGCAAAACTACTTACAAAAAAGAGTATTGGATTATTAGCATTTATGATTTCAAGGCATTAAAAAGCTATAGGAATTAAGACAGCATGGTACAGACACAAAATTAGACAAATATATTACTGGAACAGAGTAGCCTGTCCAAAAAACAGACCCATATACGTATGGGTTAATGATTTTGAAACAAAGGTACAAAAGCAACTTAGTGGAGAAAGGATGGTCTTTCTCCAAAAGGTGCTGGAACACCATTTGCCAAAAAGAAAAAAGAAACTCAGTGTATGCCTTGTATGATTTATAAAAATTAACTAAAAATTAATGGTAGTCCTAAAAACAAAGGCAAACCACACGACTTCTAAAAGAAAACTCAGGGAAAAAAATCTTCATAATCTTACATTTAGTTCAGTTCAGTTCAGTCGCTCAGTCGTGTCTGACTCTTTGAGACCCCATGAATTGCAGCACGCCAGGCATCCCTGTCCATCACCAACTCCCGGAGTTCACTCAAACTCACAGCAATCGAGTCGGTGATGCCATCCAGCCATCTCATCCTCTGTTGTCCCCTTCTCCTCCTGCCCCCAATCCCTCCCAGCATCAGGGTCTTTTCCAATGAGTCAACTCTTTGCATGAGGTGGCCTAAGTACTGGAGTTTCAGCTTTAGCATCATTCCTTCCAAAGAACACCCAGGATTGATCTCCTTTAGAATGAACTGGTTGGATCTCCTTGCAGTCCAAGGAACTCTCAAGAGTCTTCTCCAACACCACAGTTCAAAAGCATCAATTCTTCAGCACTCAGCTTTCTTCACAGTCCAACTCTCACATCCATACATGACCACTGGAAAAACTATAGCCTTGACTAGATGGACCTTTGTTGGCAAAGTAACGTCTCTGCTTTTGAATATGCTATCTAGGTTGGTCATAACTTTCCTTCCAAGGAGTAAGCGTCTTTTAATTTCATGGCTGCAATCTTACATTAGGCAAAGCTATCTCAGCCATAAGAGCAAAAACATAAAAAAACAAAGCTTAACTGTATCAAGATTTTAAGCATTTGCTCTTTGAAAGACATTGTAAAAGGGATGAAAATGAAATCCACGGGCTGAAAGAAATAATTGCTACATCATATATCTAACAAAGGGCTTTTACAAGCAGAGGAAGAACTCTCAAAATTCAGTAATAAGAACACAAATAAGTTAGTAAAAAAAAAAATGGGCAAGATATTTGAACGGACAGTTCAAAGATTCATGGATGGCAAATAAGCACCGGGAAAGATGCTCTAATAGCATTAGTCCTTAGGAAGCTGCAAATTACAGCCCCAGAGAGATCTGTGTACACGCCCACTGGAATGGTTATAATGATAAAATGGACCATACCAAGGGTTGGTAAGACAGTGGAGCCACTGGGCTCATGCTGCTGGTGGGGATGTGAACGGCTACAACCACTTCATAACAATAATTCTATGTTTCCTAAAAGTTAAACACACACCCACCATGTGATCCAGCCAGTCTCCCCAAGGGAAAAGTCAGCATGTGTCCAAGAAAGACAGCATGTGAGTATTCACAGCAGTTTTATTTATAAAAAGCCCCAAACTGGAAATAGCCCATTTGTCCATCATCACAGGAATGGATGGATTCACAGGTTGTTGTATATTCCATCTCTCCGATGGAATCCAACTCAGCAATAAGAAGGAGTGAGTTATTGACACACGCGACCGTATGGATAAATCTCACAATGAGTATACTGTTGGAAAAAGCCAGACACAAAAGGAATACTGAAACTTCCCTACACTGCTTGCTGGTGGAAAGAGGTGGTTTCCATGCATATGATAGACAGAATATTAGGACCTAGAACATAAAGCATATTTGCAAGTCAATAAGAAAAGCTTTGTGGAAACGTCGGTAGAGAATTTTAAATCGACAGTTCACAAAAGAGGAAACAGAGTGGCAAATAAATACATGAAACGAAGTTCAACCTCACTGTTATTCATCGGAAATGGCAGTGAAGTCAAAGACTTCACTTCATACCCAGCAAATCGACAAAGGCTAGTGTGTGGCAGCAAGTGATTCGAGGGTACAGGACAGAGGGTTTCTGACCCACTGCCCATGAAAGGACTCTTGCACCCCACTCTGGAGAGCAAGTATAGGGATGAGGATGAAGGTGTTTATGGCCTGCACCTAGCGGTGCTGCTTCTAGAAACTTCCTCAAGGTACACACAGAGAGAGGTTTACAGGAATGCTCATGGCAGCATCCTGCAGGGATGCCACAAACAGCCTGCCAGGCCAGCCACGGGGGACAGTATGTCGGCTGTATGAGGTCAGTAAAGGGCCTGCTGCAGGGCCACTAACCATTTGAACTAGAAGCTCCCTCATGGATGCCGATAACTCTCAGAAAGCACAGAGTGGGGACACCTTGTTGCAGAGTGGCACACAGCTCAACAGAGTGTTTATGTAAAGCTTTAAACCTACAAGGAGCATTATATATTGTTTATGGGACATAAAGATGCAGTAAAGATAGACAATGCTGGCGAATGATACTCACCCACTTCCTGCCGGTGGCTGTCTCTGGCAGCAGGTGGAGGGGGATGGGAATTGGGAGAGCGGCACAGGCCCCTCCAGGGCCACCTCTATGTGATGGGCCAGCGCCAGGCGTCCCTGGAGGCCAGACCTCCAGATGGAACCTGGGCACTTCCTGGAGGAGGCGACAATTGCCTGGGGCCTGGAGCGGAAGCTGATGCAAGCAGGGGATGGAGGGCATTTCCTGGAGAGAGAGGGTGCTGTGGGGACCTGGGGGTGGGGCCTGGAGCCCTGGGGACGGTCAAGCTCACTGTTGGTGCTCTGAGGGCTGCTAGTTGCTGCCCATGCAGCGTGGCCCTGGGGGCCAGGTCACACAGACTGGCGGTCGTTGAAGGGCCTCCTCCAGGCCTCCAGCCTCTCGGACTACTGAGGGATTCTCGCCCCTGGGGCCGGATTGGGTGCCCAGCCCCACGGAGGCGCTGTGGCAGTGCAGGAGCCTGCGTGCCACGCCACGGTCCCCTTCCTCCAACACTGCCCTTCCGCTGGGTGCACGTGGCCATCTGACTGGTGCTCCTCAGGTTCCGATGACCTCGGTCATGTCTTCACGGCTGTACACGCCGGTTCAGCCTTTGCTCACCGTCAGTTGCCTTAACCCCTGTGTGTTACAGAAAGGGCAGCTCGGGCTCCCCGAAGAGTGGGTGTGCTTGGGATCCTGGCCAGCAAATGCAGAGCTGGATGGGACCCCGGGGTCTGGACGGCCCGCCCATCTCTCTCCCACCCCCAAGTTCCAGGTGTCCTCCTGGAACCAGTGCCACCCATCGGCCAGCAGTGCGGAGCTGGACTCTCCTGGGCAGCCAAGGAGCTCAGCGGGCACGCTGACTCCCCTGGGTGTCTTTTCTGCTGAGCTGTCACTCAGGGTGTTATCTGTTGTTGCAATATATTACTGCCATGGACACCACATGTTAGATCTCAGTGTCAGCAAAACGATCAAGGAAATTCATTTATTATTAACTTATGATAGATGTAAGACTGATTGCTTCTTAGGATCTGAGCTCGGGGCAAAGTGTGGCAGCAGCAAGTCACTCTTCAAGGCCTCCTCTTTCCCCCGGCTGCCGGGGGCGGGGTTGGCTCAAGGCCGACCTGGGAAATACATCCTGCGCCTCCTCTGGTCAGCCCCGCACGCGGATGCCCGTGACCGCCTGCCATCGCCATGGCGAGCCCACCCCCCAGCATCCTTGGGCTGCAGCCGCTGGCACAGGGCACAGGTGCTTCAGCTCTCAGCAGCCCTCGGAGCAAGTGTGTCAGCATCTCATCGTACAGCCAGTGGAGGCGGAGCTTCCACACTCTACCCAGGGCTTCACACCCAGACCCGGGACTGTGGGCTCCGAGCTGCACAGCCTTAGTGCCTGTAGAGGGGTGGTGACTTTTTCCTTGTCGCTCTTCCACCCATTTCCCAGATCGGGAGGCTGAGGGTCAGTGTCCCATTCAAGGTCATGCGAGGAGGCGCTGAGGACACCTGTCTCCTTCTGCCCCTTCTCGCTCCCCACCCTTATCATCCACCCCACACCCCATCCCTCCGGGGCAGGCGGGCCTTCTGCCTGGCCTCGAGCCCATCCAGCCCCCATCCCATCCGACTCCGAGGCCTGGGAGGTCAGGCAGGCCATCGGGCTGCCCAGGACGGGATCCGCCACGCTGGTGTGCGTGAAGGGGGCCGGCTGGTAGGACGCTGGAGGGAGTGCCCCGGGCCACTGCAGTCCCTCCAGGATGGCTGACTCCCCATCAGGCTCTCGGGTCCCCTGGCTGTGCCGTGCAGAGGGGGAGGCTGGAGCAGGACTGAGCGACCGAGCACAAGCACGTCAGAGTGTGCCGTGCAGAGCGGAAGCCCTGAACCCGTGCTGGGTGTCGTCTTTAGCGACTGTGTTATACTTCTTCCCCGCAGCCCCCCTGAGTGCCTACCCCCTGCCCCCCTCTCACGCAGGGCCCTGTCCTGGGAGGCCCCGGCTAGACCTGCCCCCTGGGACTCCCCCGCCCTCCCCGGTGTTGAGAAGCTGGAGCTTTAAGAACATGTGGATTCTGACCCTATGATTGAGGGGTCGCCCTCCGTGTCCCAGCCCTCACTTGGGGGGAGTGAAGCCCCCAGGACCGTTTTGATGGAAGGTGTAGCTTCAATACACCCACGAAGGAAGCAGACACAGGGTTTAATACAGACCTAGAAGGGGTGGGGACCCACGAGGGCTGGGGGGCTCCTGCACCTGGGTCAGGAGCCAGCTGGGTGGCAAGCCCCCGTCACTCACAATGGGGTGGCTGGGGTGGAGGCCACTAACTTCTCACAGGCTTTTTCCAAGCGGCGACTTTAAAAGGGGCCCCTGGAGAAGCAGGGGGCATCTTGGGGAACCTTGTGAGCTCAGGTCCTCATCTTAGCGTCGATGCTGCTGTGACCAGGGTCCTAATGACGCCGAGGCAGCAACTCAGGGAAACAAAACTTGTTTTTTATCACACCTCCCCCCCATCCCGCTTTGCGCTTCTCCGATATATTCATCTCCATGAATACAGGCCTCACTACAAGCTGACGAGCGTGATAGATACGCTTGAGTGTGTCTAATCCTTGTCAAGAGCTTTGGAGTTGAATTAAACAGAGCAGATGAATTAGCCAGGAGCCAGGGCGGGGGCTTTGTGTGTATCTGAGAACCAGGGAAACTGAGGCTCACAGCTAGTGGTGGGGTCAGGGCCTTGAGCCCCATGTCCTGACCCCAGGCCTGGGCGCGGCAGAGCTGGCCCACGAGGGCCTCCTGATTTTGCGATAAGACTCGGAAGGGAAGGAGTTAAGCTGCTGAGCCGCCTTCCCCGAAGCAATTAATTACAGAAGTAGAGAGGTGGGCCTGGCAATTATGTCCCGGACAAAGGACCCGGCGGGATGGGGGTAATGACTTCAGAGAGCCTTGCGCTGTGAGATTAATAAATGTGTGGCATTTGGATGGCACGCCAGGCTCTGCTGTTACCCTGCTCCACGCTGGCCCCTGGGGAGTGCCAGGGCACAGGTCAGGGTTACCGTGGTTACCCGGCCGCGGCCACTGCGACCAGCACACAGCCTGCAGCAGGATGGCCGGACCCAGGGGACTCCCCGCGCCTCCTGGCTCGCTGGCTTCTCCGAGAAGGGTGGGGGGCAGGCTGGGCAGGCGGGCCGGGCTTGCAGATCCAGGCCAGCCCCCAGCGCCCCATCCAGCCTTGTGGAGAAGGAGAAAGCCGTGGGGCCTGGGCTGGAGTCCCAGCATCGCCACTCACCGGGGTGACCTGGGACAAACCAGCCTCTTGCCTCCTTCACTGAGTAGGATAAGAACGCCTGGCGGGGGCCATGCGGGGCCAAATGAGGGGCTCAGACTGAGCCCCCTGCAGCATGACATCTCGGGCTGGCAAAGCCTCCTCCTCTGTTCTTGCCTCCGCAGCCACCCCAGCAGCTGTGCACCCGGAAGGACCACCCCCGCCCCCCCACCACCCACCCCACGGTCAGGGGAGCCCATCCCAGCACCCCCAGCAGAGCCTGGCTCCTCCCTGCCCCGGCTGACCCCATCCTGCCGCATCGAAGGGCGCGTCTCCACCCCCCTCCCCTCCTGCTTGTCTTCCAGAGGTTCTTATTGTCTTTGTCCTGGTCTCTGTCTTTGCCATCCCAAACAGCTATCAACGTCAAGGGAGTTCCTAAAATTTCTAAAATTCAGAATTAAGGGAGAAGGAAATGGTAGCCCTCTCCAGTCCCATGGGCAGCGGGACTCCCCGTGGGGTCAAGACTGCTGGACAAACAGCCCCAGGGTGTTCTGGCCTCAGGCCCCTTCAGGAGCCGTCCCCACGCAGCAGTGGTCGGGTGCGGTGTCAGAGGGTCCCGCTCCTCCTCGCAGGAGGCCCATGGACCCTTAGCTGCTGCAGGATCCATGGATGAAGGGGTTTCGGCGGATCCCAACAGCTGGCTCGGAACGCAAGTCTATCTGTGGAATTACATACTCGTGCTCGGCCCAGGCCCCGTCCACAGTCCCAATCAATACAAATGGGAGGACGGTGACACAGGGGAAGAGTAACTTGCCCAGAAAGCCCAGGGTGGATGGAGCCACATCTTGGGAGTGCCCCACTGGCATGGGAAATGCTCATGACCTCACTGGAGGGAGACTTGCCCTGCCAGACCCCTTCATCCCCAAGGTCATTCTCAAGGCCCGCACACAGGGGCCTGGGCTTTATGGAGAGAGAAACCTCTGTCTGAGTTGTACGTGCTGGCTTCCTGTCCCAAGATTCCATAGGACACAGGATGCCCTGGGTCCACCCCTCCCCATGTGGCCCCTTCCTGTGAGTACTTCCCAGCTTCCCAAGCAGGAGCTGTGGGGTCCGCGTGGTGCCCAGCATTTCCAGTCTGGCCCTGGGATCTGAAGACCCTTCTCAAACCCAAGCCTTCAGGGGGAACAAGGGTCTGTGGTCTGACCTCAGCTCCTCTGGCTGTGAAACAGTAACAGCTGCACAAGCCCTCTCCATGGGGTTCTCCAAACAGAACTCCAGTCCTGCAGGGGCATCTAGGCCCAGGCTGCTGAGCGGGAAGAGCCCAGCGGCCCCCAGGCCGGGGTGGGGGTGGCCCTTCCCCAGGCCCCCAGCCTCCTCGTGTCCTCTAGTTTGTGCCTGCAGGAGGGGAAAGGTTAGGCCCTGAGGAATCGAAGATCAGTCATGGTTACCAAAAGCCTTTCTCTCGAAGTCTCCAGCCTCCAGGCCTCTCAGGCCATTGAGGAGCACCCTGGCTCATATCCTGGACCTCCCTCCGTGGCTTCCTCCCACGCACGCGGGGCAGGCAGGCAGAGGCGGGCAAGGGCGAAATTGCCGTTTACTTTGTTGCCCCTATCTCTGGGTAGCAGACATGCGAGGAAGCTTTTAGACACTAAATGAAAAGCTTGGCGCAGCTGGACCTCTGCAGGCAATGCCTTAACTCTTCATTTTCTCCCCGCCCCACACACTCGCTGGCCACGCTGTCTGTTTAATTAGGGGAGAGAGAAAATTGTGACATCGACTCAAGGGCATCACCTTCCTGGAGTGTGAAAGCAGAGAATTAATCCCAGGTCTAGCTGGCCCGTCCCCCAAGGCGCATCTACTCACTGATTTGCACGGCTGCAGATACGGGAACGGGCCGGGCCTCCCAGAGCTGGATTGGAGGACCAGGGCGCAAGACGGTCACCCCTGCGCAGTGAGCCTGGCCCCTTCCGGGAGGCTGGGGAGGGATGAGCAGAAGGAGCCAGGGCACCCACCTCCCAGCCCCACCCCAACCTGTGCTACTCTGGGTCTGAGCAGGGTGGGGAGGGAGGAGCAGATTTGTATGCATGAGAATCTCTGAGCTGGGCACAGGCAGAGGGGCAGGGAGAGCTGGGCATCAGGAGGTGGACTGAGAAACTTATTTCCTCTCTAGTCCTCAGGGGCGTGGGGCTGGGGAGAAGGGGTCCAGAAGAGACCGGCCTTCCAGCTGGTCTCGCAGGGCAGGTGGGTGTGGACAGGTGGGTGAGGACTGCGCAAGGAATGCAAGCGGGCGGGCTACTAGAGGAGGGGTGAGGCTGTCTCTGGGGCCACTGGGTGGACGTGCCTACATGGAGGGTGTGGGCAGGAGGCCGGGTCCCCGGCTAGGAGGGTGCATCAGAATGCGCCCTTCCTGGCTTGTAGCAGACTTTCTGGGGAGGGGGTGCCAGGTTCATGGTTTTTTCCACCTCAGCAGGAAGGCAGGGTTGAGGATGGCACGCGCAGGGCTTCAGCCCTCACTCTGACCCTCACTCTGCTCAGCTGGTGCCGTGGCCAGACCAAGTGGCCCCCGGATCCCACGCTCTGTTCCGGGCACGAGGAGCATCAGGCTGGAGGGTCCATTCCTGCTGGACCACTCTGCGCCTCTGAGACAGCCTGGACTCACGGGCTGGCGGTCTGTGCTCAGGGTCTCCACCCTGCCTCCACCTGTCTGTCTGCCTCAGGACCACTGCTTTAGTGTTTCGCGGGCATGTTATTCCCACCTCAGATGCGTGTGTTCCGTCGACTGTGGATGTGCCGGTCCTACTCGTCCCTCCAGGGCCTCTCGGGTCCCCCTACCCTACTGCTGTGTGCTGCTGCTGAGCAAACCACCCGGAACGTAGAGGCTCAAGTCGGCAGTCTCCTCTGTGTCCTCCCCTGTCCCGGGGCTCAGCCTCTGTCAGGTCTGTCTGTCTGTCTTCCACTCTGGGTGTGTGTCTCTCCGGCCCCCTCCCCCTCATTCCTGCAGAGACAAGACGGTACATCTCTGTTGACCCATTTCCTGGGGAAACGTCTGTTTGATCCTTGCCCCCTCCTCTCAGGCCTCCCCACCTCGCTCCCTGGCCTGGGACCCCAGCCCCATTGGGGAGGGAGGCTGGGTGCTCGTTCCCTGGCTCTGCCGTGTGCCCACCATACGGCGGAGGTACCCTGCGGAGAGAGTGCAGGGCTTGGACTCCGGGAGGCGGCACTGGCCTCTGTCAGCTTTTGAGTCTCAAAGTCTCATTTCCCTGATTTAAAACCAGCCTCTTCAACCGCTAATTGTTGAAAGGAAAAGAGTAAGATGGGAAAAGGAAAATCAATTTGCATGGGGAGATGAAGTGTGCCCATCGGCCCACTGGCCTTTGCGGGGAAGACTGTGAGATCTTCAGAGCAGCTGCACCAGCTGCTTATCAGCTCAGAAAGGAGCCCACATCCCCCCTCTGGCAGGGAGGGGCCCTTGTCTCCCTCAGAGCCTGGCGCCTCCTGGAGATGTGAGCCAGTCCCTCCCTGGCTGGGCTTCCTGGTCAGTGTCCCGCAGTCCCGGGGTACGCTGGCTCCCTAGGCAGGGGATGGTGGGGACTCGTCTGTGGGGTGGTTGTTGGTCCTCAAGCCCCAAGGCAGAGGACCTGCTGCCCATGGGGCCTGCTGCCCATGGCCCCACCCCGCCCCTGCCTTGTCCTGGGCCCAGACTCTTGGCCTTGCCCAGCAGTGGGCAGATGAAACACCCCTGAGTGACCTCAGAGGACACCGGGGCTCCTGCCCACTGCCCTCACTCTCGGGGTCGTCCCGGGTGCAGCCAGGCCCCCATCTCCAAGAAGACCCGGGACCCTCCTGTCTGAAGCAGGAGCAGGCCCGCCCCCACCCACCCTGCCTTGCCCAGAGCTGTGGGCAGGCCCCAGAGCTGTGGGCAGGCTTCCCCCAGGACGCCCGCCCCTCCGTGCCGGTATCTAAGGCCTCCTCTGCCGTGAGGCCCCTGCACCTGGGCAGCAGGGGCATTAGAACCCCGCTCGAGGCCTGGCTCCCCAAGGCTTTGGGCCTTGTGGGACCGGACTGCAGAGCCTGGCCTGCAGGGTGGGGGCAGGGTCTCCAGATAAGATGCCAAAAGGCACCTTTCAGTTTTAGAAACTCAACGAATACTTTTAAAACTACGTCCCAAATATGACATGGGGCATACTTAAACACTAACTCACTGTGCATCTGAAATTCTGACTTCAGCAGGCGTCTTGGGCTTCTGTGTGCTGAATCTGACACCCTAGTGACACCCCCGCTCAGTCGTGTCTGACTCTATGTGACCCCATGGACTGCCTGGGATTTCCCAGGCAAAAATACTGGAGTAGGTTGCCATGCCCTTCTCCAGGGGATGTTCCCGACCCAGGAATTGAACCTGGGTCTCCTGCACTGCAGGCAGGTTCTTTACCACTGAGCCACCAGGGACACCCCTAGAGAGAGGTGAGAAGGCGAGGTCCCTTTCCCGGAGGCCAGTGGACGTGGCCCTGCTGCACCGTGACCGTGTGCTTGGACGTGTTTTCTGAGAGCCTGTCTGGGCCAGGGCTGCTCTGGGTGCTGAGGTCTCCACTGAGAGCCCTCCCGAAGCTGACTGTGCAGTAGGGAGAAGCAACAGACCAAGAGAACACACTCAGGACTGGACTCCACCCATCTCCTTTTGGGGACTCGCATCTCCTTTTCCCCCAGGTTTTCCTTTTTGGCAGCGGGGTTGGGGTCTGGGGGGGCATCCCTCTGGGCTCTGAGAGGACTTAGGACATGTTCCAGGTCCAACGAGACAGAAGAGCCAACCATGTGCACGTCTGCTTGCTCTGTTCAGTTCTGCACGATTTTTTATGACCCCAAGTGGTGCTGTCAAAGTGAGCAAGCAGAGACCATTCAACCTGGATTCTCCTTCCCTTAAAAATACAGGCAATTGTTTTTAGTACACTCGAGTATACAGTTGGAGAAGGCAATGGCACCCCACTCCAGTACTCTTGCCTGGAAAATCCCATGGATGGAGGAGCCTGGTGGGCTCCAGTCCATGGGGTCGCGAAGAGTTGGAAACGACTGAGCGACTTCACTTTCACTTTTCACTTTCATGCATTGGAAAAGGAAATGGCAACCCACTCCAGTGTTCTTGCCTGGAGAATCCCAGGGACGGGGAGCCTGGTAGGCTGCCATCTATGGGGTCGCACAGAATTGGACACGACTGAAGTGACTTAGCAGCAGCAGCAGAGTATATAGTCGTTAAGAAGTGTTTGAAAATAAAAAACGGGGAGAGAGCGCCCAGAGTTGCTCAGTTCAGTTCAGTTGCTCAGTCGTGTCCGACTCTTTGTGACTCCATGGACTGCAGCATTCCAGGCCTCCCTGTCCATCACCAACTCCTGGAGTTCACCCAAACTCATGTCCATCGAGTCGGTGATGCCATCCAGCCATCTCATCCTCTGTCGTCCCCTTCTCCTCCTGCTCCCAATCCCTCCCAGCATCGGGGTCTTTTCCAATGAGACAATTCTTCACATGAGGTGGCCAAAGTATTGGAGTTTCATCTTTAGCATCATTCCCTCCAAAGAACACCCAGGACTGATCTTCTTTAGAATGGCCTGGTTGGATCTCCTTGCAGTCCAAGGGACTCTCAAGAGTCTTCTCCAACACCACAGTTCAAAAGCATCAATTCTTTGGTGCTCAGCTTTCTTCATAGTCCAACTCTCACATCCATACATGACCACCGGAAAAACCATAGCCTTGAGTAGACAGACCTTTGTTGGCAAAGTAATGTCTCTGCTTTTGAATATGCTATCTAGGTTGGTCATAACTTTCCTTCCAAGGAGTAAGCGTCTTTTAATTTCATGGCTGCAATCACCATCTGCAGTGATTCTGGAGCCCCCAAAAATAGTCTGACACTGTTTCCACTGTTTCCCCATCTATTTCCCATGAAGTGTTGGGACCAGATGCCATGATCTTCGTTTTCTGAATGTTGAGCTTTAAGCCAACTTTTTCACTCTCCTCTTTCACTTTCATCAAGAGGCTTTTTAGTTCCTCTTCACTTTCTGCCATAAGGGTGGTGTCGTCTGCATCAGGTGCGTGTAAACCCCGCTGTAATCCCAGTCAGCTTCCTTTCTGCTCTTCACTCCACCCAGAGGCTTCTGTCTATGGCGTGACTTCTGTCCACACCCCGTACTTCCCACCATGTCGTTAAAGCGTTTTCCTGAGAATAATTTTTATTGATTCCCATTTGATTGTGAGAATTCATCCTACTTACTGTGCAACTTTCCCTCTGTGGCTGACCATTCATATTATTTCCAATATTTTCATATGATATAAAATGCCACAATTAACATCTTTGTGTCAAAAGATGTTACTTCTCCTCTCTATTTGAGAGAGTGTTGTCTCAGATGGATAAACATAAGGGAAATATTGATCCGCACCTACATTTATCTAAAGTTTTCAGTATGCATTTTTTGTTGCTTGGAATGGAATACTGGTTTTCATTTCAGTTAGAGTTTATTTCTGACATAATATCGTTGTTCAGTTTTATGAATCCCAAATAATCAATTTTTCCTTTGCTGTGTCTTCTATTACTTCTAACCTGAAAAACTCCCTTACTCTCTAGAAGTGGGTATATAGTCAATTTCCAATGTCATTGTTCTTCTAATTTTTCTGGGTGTGTAATTTTTCTTGACATGGCTGGTTCACACCTTGAGGGTGTGTGGGTGTTGGGATCAGGGATGTGTGGGTGGGTCTGGATGAGCTGAAAGCCCCTTCTACCACTGAGTCAAACTCTGTCAAAACCCTGCTCCAAACCCAAACCCTGCCCCAAGCCCAAACCCCATCCCTAAGCCCAAGCCCCACCCCCAAGCCCAAGCCCCACCCTGCCTGCATATCTCCATCTTTTGTTCTTTCTGTCTCAGAAGGACCGGTTCCCACTTTCTCCCTGTTCCCCAACTCCAGGCCCCTCTCCTTGGCCTTGCCCTGTGCCCCTGGTGGGTGACCCCTCTGCTGGGGACACAAGCCCACCTTCATCCACCCTCTGTTTGCACCCCTGCCCGCATCTTGGTGCTGGTGCAGGGCGAGACGCTGCCCTCCCCACCTCCCTCCCGAGAAGGCCTTCTGCCTGGACATCCCAGCGTCCCCTCCTCAGAGCCTCATGGTGTCAGTTACGACTTGCTTTTCCTGTGTGCAGACTTCACCTGTCCATGGGGATCTCCTGAGATCTTTCAAACACTCATTCATTCACTGGTCTATTCATTATCCAACGACCCTGTATTGGATCCTTGCTGAGTGCCGGAGAGGCAGCTTTCAGCAGGCGCCACCAAGTCCTGCTCCAAGCCTTAGAAGACAAATATTCCACGAGAGGAGACAGCTGATGGACAGGCCAACATCAGACTTCAGCTAGAAATTTCTCACTTGCTGTGAGTGTGTGGGAATAGAGCTTGCCTGCAGAGGCGGTCCAGTGATGGTGTCTCTGAGGTGACATTTAGCTGAGAGCTGAGAACAGAGCGGAACAGCCTGGCTAGATGCCATCTGGGAGGGGGATTCCCTGCTCGGGGTGGGGAGGACAGGCCCCGCGATGAGGAGGTTGGGGGGTGGGGAACAGCGAGTGTGGTGGATGTGCGGGCTGGTGGGGAGGGATGCTCCCAGGTGAGGTCGTGGAGCCCTCCCAGACCTGCACTGTCCCCTGGGGGAGCCTCCAGCAACATGTGGCTCCTTCAGCTCAAATTTAAATGAATTAGAGCAAAGTACAGTTTACAAATCTGGTTCTTCCATCACACTGACTGCTTTTCAAATGGTAAATAGTCACGTGGCTTGTCAGACACAGAGCGTTCCAGCACCGCTGGTGGTCGTGTCGGGCATGGTGCTCTGGACCGTGGTGGGGCTAGGAAGCAGTGGGATCTGAGCTAGGCTTGAGCTCTAGGTGCCTGCGGGCTGAAGGGAGGAAGAGAGGGTTGAATCTGATGATGGAGTGGATGTGGACAGAGCTCCATGCTGACCCCCAGGCTTTGGAGAGCAGTGCCAGTGTTGGAAATGGGGGGGGGGCAACAGGGCATGTAGAGGGCGGGAACTCTGGAGCCCAGGGGAGGACGTGTCAGGTGGGGGATATGGAGGAGGCCGCAGTGGAGTTGGTAGGGGTAGCTGGATACAGGGGCCAGCCCTGGAGCTGATAGGCTAAGGCCTCTGGGGAGCAGGTTTAGCTCACTGTAAAGACAGGCTTCTGACCAAGCAGTCTGCTAATGCACCACAGTAAGCCTCCCGTCTCCAGAGGTAATCAAGCAGGAGGAAGGGCCACCTGGCAGGGATGTTATGACCACAGTCTGATCCCCAGACCCAGTGAATGTGACCTTATGTGGACAAAGGGCTTTGCAGATGTAACTGAGTTAAGGATCTTGAGATGAGGACAATCTGGACAGGCCCTAAATCCGATGACGTGTCCTTAGAAGAGATGCACAGAAGAGAGACACAGAGAAGGGAGAGGCCATATGAAGAATGAGCGGAGACTGGAGTGATGGAGCCACCTCCAAGGACGCCTGGGGCCCTGGAAGAGGGAAGAGGCAGGAGGGATCCCTGTGGAGGCTCGAGAGGGGGTACAGCCCTGCCACCACCTTGATTTTGGATTTCTGGCTGTAAGAGCTGGGAGAGAATAGATTTGTGCCATTTGGAGGCCCCCGGTTTGTGGTCGTTCGTGAGGTTGCCCCAAGGCCAGTATACAGGAACGCGAGGAAGCGTCAGAGGCCCACCACGTGCAGGCTGTGCCAGGCTGGCCGTGCCACCCCCACCCTCGCTGCCCCTCCCCGCACTTCCAGCGCCACAGAGGCAAATGTCTTCATCTCCTTCTCCTGATAAGCGTGATATTTTTCTTCCATATCTCTGAGTACACATTGCTTCTTGCTTTTCCAGTCTCCAGCTTTATCAACAGGCTTCTGCCTCGGAGGGGGAGGCTCTGGCGCCTTCCTGCCTTGCCCCGCGTGCCTGCCCCCTGGCCCACCAGCCCAGTACAAGAATAACACCGTTTCTGCCAGATCGATGTTGTAAATTCCTCAAAGCTGAACCCAGAATACATTCTTTCTTTCCTTTGCCTGCATCAACATTTTGTTCCCCTGGAGTAATAATGCTCTTATTTTTCCATTTGCTTTGTTTTCTGCACACTTAACACTAAATCCATGTCAAATTCTCCCCTAGTCATGTAAACACACGGGCTCCCTGGCTCTTCTGTCTGCAGGAATGGCTCTCCGCTGGTCCGAGGGACCCTAGGCCTCTGGTTCCCCTTCTCCCATCAGCCTGGCACGGGGTTCTGCAAGGCTTTCCTTCTTCTGACTTGGAGTCATTTTGGTGGAGCAAATTCTTCCAGAGAGGGTGTGTGGGAGGCACCTCTGACCTTTCTGGGAGGAGCAGACTCTTTTTTTTGAATGATGCTCTGTTTATCAATTTGTGGCTGCGCCTCCAGGCACGTGGGATCTTAGTTCCCCAAAACAGGGATCAAATCCGCACCCCCTGCATTGAAAGTGTGGAGTTTCAGCTACTGGACCACCAGGGCATTCCCAAGCATGTTTATTCTAACCTCACACTAAGTCTGTCTCTCGGCTGGACAGGGTGTGGATGGGAACCAGTCTCTGAGCATTTAGGCATCATGACTGAGCGACTTCACTTTCACTTTTCACTTTCATGCATTGGAGAAGGAAATGGCAACCCACTCCAGTGTTCTTGCCTGGAGAATCCGGGGTCGCACAGAGTTGGACATGACTGAAATGACTTAGCAGCAGCAGCAGCAGCAGCAGCAGCCCTTTCTTTGGGTCCAGCCTTGCATTGGGATCACTGACGTTTTGCCTCTCAGTCCTTTGTATCAAGTGTGATTGTTCCTCTGGATTCTCTGTCCTGCAACACTATGTGAAAATTCTTTGACTCCACAGCATGAGCGTGCTACAGGCTGGGGTGGACATTCCCTCCTAACCTCCCCTCCTGGCAGCCACTGGGAGGGAGGGTGGCAGGAGTCATTCCCCCGTCCTCCCAAGGCCTGGTGCTCCCTCCCCTGCAACGTGCCTTACAGGGGTCATTGGTGTCGCCTGCCTGTGTGTTTTCTGTTAGGCTGAGAAATCCAGAGCAGAGATGACCCCTTATTGTTCTTCAGACTCCCAAGGAAGTCACTGCACATCACAGAGCAGGTGCGAGCTGCCTGTAACACGGTACCCCAAACATACAGCGTCTGCAGTCAGCAGCCTGGTGCAGCTCACCCATGGCCTCCAGTGTCTCACGGGAAGCTGTCCAGGTGTTGGTCAAGGCAGGGGGTCTCCTCTGAGGCTCAGCTGGGAAGGGACCTGCTTCCAGGCTTACCTGGTTGTTGGCAAGATTCAGTTCCTTGTGGGACTGAGGGGGCCGGAGGAAGACTGTGGGGTGAGGACCCAGGCAAGGGGTCCTTGGTCTATGTGACCAAGAATAGGATCCTCTCAGGGGAAACGGACAGCTGGAGACTAGAGAGGAGTGGAGGTGCTGGCCCTGCGTGTAGGTGGGCGGGCCGACCCAGCCACGCGTCCCAGGGAAGTATCCCATGGTGGAGGGGACCCTCACAGGGGGAGGGAGTCGGCCTGTTGAAGAGATTTGCTACAAAGAGGCCACAAGGTGCTGAACAGGGGCTGATGGTATTCAGTTGTGCCTGCCTGGAGGTTCATTTTTCTGCCTGGAGAAGCACTGACTCTCTTGTCGGGCCGCCTCGCTCCTGGGCCAGTGAGCATCCGTTTTTCTCTGTGCCTCGCCTCCTCACAGGATTTGTCTTATTTCACTCTGCGAGCGGCCGCGTTTAAGCTCCAGTAAATGATTGCAACGTGGGCATGATAACTTGGCCTTCAATGGCATTTATTTTTCCTCCTGGCCAAATGCTGACATATAAAACTCAATTGCATTTTCAAGAAAGTCAAGCGACGTGTGTGTTTGCTCAGACCCCTTGTAAGGCCCTGGGAGGAGCCTCCCACTCTGGTCATTCTCCAGCTGGGTGGATGAAGTTCAGTGGGCTGGGCTGCCTGGAAGTTGGCCCGAGAGGAATTGCCGGGGAGCCTGAAATCACGGGAATGGAGGCGTCTGAATTCGGAAGATGTGGTGCTGTCTACGCCTTAGGGACCTGGGTTAAGACCCTGACAACCTGCTGCAGGAGACCCAGCCCCCCTCCACTGAGCCTCAAGCTTTCCTCTGTGAAATGGGCCATCACCCCCAGGGCGCATCCCCCAGGGTCAGAGCACCCACCGCCCTTGGCCCGGCTGCAGCTCAGACCACGCGCCACTTTGCTCCCCTCAGTACCAGGTCTGGGACCAGCTTATGTCACCTCCGAGGGCCTCTGCTTCCCAACCTGCCAAAGAGCAAAGTGCTGGAATCCAGTTGTGTGGCTGGTGCGTTGGCAGGCCTTGCATGGTGCTCGGTCGTGAGTGCGCTCTGCTCCCTTCCCCTGGGTCAGGTTGACTGAGCATGTCCAGGGCCCAGGAGATGGTGCTGGTCCTCTGCCAATCCTCTGCCACAGGACGCACAGGTCTGGGGGCCCCACAGGCATCAGGCTGGTTGTGGTGGCGAGGATCCAGGCCCTCACTCTGCAGATTGCCTCCCCCGGCCCCGTGTTTTGCTTCCCTGCCTCAGCATCTCGACAGTCTGGGATTTCCATGCTTCCGGTGGTCTTCTCCTGGAGCAGATGGGCCACTGTCTCTGGGCCCACCTGTGCTGAACTCTCGTGCCTGTGCCCTCTGATGAGGACTTGGGCTACCTCTCAGAGGAGGGAGTGCAGACTCCCCACTGGCTACGGGTTTCTCCGGGGGACATGGCTGGAAGTGATGCTGGGCCACCTCCAAGCAGGGTCTCTGGAAGCACTGGGTGTCTCCTCCGGCCACTTGGGTGCCTGTGCTCTACCAGGAGGGCCCCAGCCCCTCCAGCGGGCCCAGATGGGCCTGCAGACCATGCGTTCAGAGCCCAGCTAGCCACAGAGCGTCAGGGAGGTCTCTGTCTGCAGGAGAAGCTGCCTAACTGACCCCACAGGCAGACATGCTCCGCCAGGCGGGAGTCGTGTTGGCCGGGCTCCCGTGCGGCCCCGGGCCTGGATGCACACACAGCCGCACAAGCTGTGCGCTTGATGGATGAGCGCCGGAAGGAGAAGGGAGGCCCAGGAAGAGAGCGTTCCTCTCTGAGGCTGCACACATGGCGAGACGGATTCTGGTGGGATCTGGGTTCCCTCTTCCCAGGGTGCTTCTTCAGCAGCGTGTGGAGGTTTTAAGGATAGAAGGGAAAGGGAAAGTGTTAGTTGTGTCCCACTCTTTACCCGCCAGGCTCCTCTGTCCATGGAATTCTCCAGGCAAGAATACTGGAGTGGGCAGCCGTTCCCTTCTCCAGGGGATCTTCCCAACCAAGGGATCGAACCAAGGGGTTCCTGCATTGCAGGCAGATTCTTTACTGTCTGAGCCATCAGGGAAGCCCTTTTACCGAGGAAAGGAAAAGCATAACTGACCAGTTCACGGAAGAGCAGTAAACCCGGGAGCATTTGCCTCTATCCTGCCTGCCAGGAACTCTGCTTGCTTTCAGCAGGGGGAGGGCCTTTTGGGGTTCAGGAGCCCCCTGATTCCCCAGGAAGTGTCTGAAGAGGCTGACTCCTCTCGTGGACTATTTCTGTTGGAAACTTAGATCATTAAAAAAAATAACTTTATCTAATATTTTATAATGCTGCTGTATGGGTCAAATTTTACTTAATGGTGGATTTTTAGGCACTTTCACCAAAGGAAGAATGGATTTTCATGGAAAGGTGTGAATCCCACACTCTATAACCTGCTGCTCCTTTGGCAGCCTGAGGAGGTAGTGCTTATGAGGATGATGAAGACAAGGAAAGAGGGAGGGGTGGAAACTGCCCCCAGGAAAAGCCGGGCTCCTGGCCTTTACTCACGTTGGGCTCTGTGTCGAACCTCTCTGTCTCCCTCCAGGGACGTGAACCCTCCTTCAGTCTCAGCTGAGGGGTCACCTCCACCCGGCAGTCTGCCATGATTCCTTAGATTACCCTCTACCCCCATCTTATTCCTCTGCCTTTAAAGGGCAGAGGGCACGCTTCACATATCTTGGGAAGCATTCAGTTCTCCAGGCAGACAGCATGGCCCCAGACAGAGGCGGCTGGTGTGTAACTGGGCTCCTTTTATTCTCAGCTCTGTGACCTTGGCCATATTACTTAACCTCGCTGTGTCTTAGGCTCCTAGGTGTCAAGTGGGACCATCACAGACCCCA
Source organism: Bubalus kerabau (assembly GCF_029407905.1). Taxonomy (NCBI): domain Eukaryota; kingdom Metazoa; phylum Chordata; class Mammalia; order Artiodactyla; family Bovidae; genus Bubalus; species Bubalus kerabau. The sequence goes on along the minus strand of NC_073637.1, from coordinate 4,459,629 downwards.
CCACAGAGGGTTATCACAGAGACAAAGGGGATCATGTATTTAATGCACTTGGTGCAGCACGTGTCGCGAAACAAGCCCTGCTGAGTGATGGCTGGTGGGGTCTGCAGGCGCCAGGGTCGCTGCCGGTGCTGATGTTGAGGCTGCATCAGTGTCTTGGGTGTGTTTTGTCCACAGGTCCTTAGTGACTGCTGCCCCGGTGCAGCTGCGCTAGAGTCAGGGCTGGTGCAGGACACACGGCCGCAGAGTCCAGCAGGCCCTCCCATGGAGGACCTGGCCCTTGCCACACTCCATGTCCGCCTTCAGCACCAATTATCCGTCTCTTTACAGGTGAGAAAACCGGACCAGAGCAGGTTCCACCGGCTCATCCCAGGTCCTGCAACGGCAGGGGCGGGGGGTGTGGGGGCCAGAAAGGCGTCCCCTCCTAGCCTGATCCTCCATCTACTCACGGGCTCGCAGCCGTAGACAGTGACTCCCTGCCTGCCCAGCTGGTATCCTAATGAAACATATTTCATGGAGAATTGTGGCTGGATGACTGCGGCATCCTTTCCAGGGAAGCTGTCAGTTCTCGTTAGGCTCCAAGGGGTGACAACACACCTGGAGGATGTCCCCTAAAAATGATAATAATGTGGGCATTTCTGAAGGCGTCATGACATTGAGAGAAGCAGAGGAGGGCCCTCCACAGGCAGGGTGACGCTGGTGACCATGTCCATCACGTTCCTTCTCACAGACGAGCCGCTGGGGCCCAGTGCTGCTCCTTGTGGCCTGGACCCTGGTCACTACCTCCTTGGGTCCTCCCTCCTCTATGCTGGCTGCCCGCGGGGTGCGTAGAGGCCTCAGGCCCCAGATGAGGACAGCAGCTTCTCCTGCAGTGGCCAGTGAGCAGAGGCAGCACCCAGCAGACTGCTGTGGGTGCTGTGGTGAGCCGTCCCCTGTCCACAGCTCACTCCCACACCCGCTCCTGGCCTTGCCCCCTGGGCCACAGGGTGTCTGCTCACTAGGTCACACCCTCCCTGGGATGAGACCCCATCAAATGGCCTGGTCCAGTTGCAATGCCTGGTCTCAGCTCCCTGTGAGAGGGGCTCAGCTTATCCCTCTGCCTGGTCCCGCTCACTGTCCTCACCCTCTTCCAGGGTGCACGCCACAGCCAGCACACAAACCCATCTCAGAAACTCTTTCAGGGAGCCAGTCTAAGGTTCTATTCACAGGAAAACTACAGAGGCCCCAGGGGAGGGGGAGCCAGGATTGGGTCAAGTAGGCAGGCTTAGAAACCACGGCAGGCCCTTTGGGGTGGGCTGTGCTTGGTGGCTGAGAGTGGAGCTGGGGAATGAGTGAGGCTCTGGGGCAGGAGGCTGGGGGGCAGGCCCCAGAGGGACCAGGCCCCACGGCCGGGTGGGGTGCCCAGGTGGGGCCAAGGTACACAGGTGTACAACCCGACAATCAGGGGCCTCCCCCAGGACCAAGAGTAGGTATGTCCCCACCAGCACATGAAGCCTGCAGAGCTTCTCCCCAAAGCAAACAGCACCCCAAATCTCTATGTCTCAGACTCACGAGGGGCCATGTGGGGATCGGGGACCAGCTGATCAAACCAGCAATCAAGGGTTTGTGCAGGACTGGTGTGACCAGTGCCTGGGTGTGGGTGTGGTGGTCAGGGGATCCCAGCTCAGAGTGAAATGATTACTGGTGATTTGAAGGTGGTGATGCAGGTTTTGGTAGCTCATTTATGCAACCTTTCTGAGAAGCTGGTATGTGCCAGGAACTGTGTTAGGTCCTGGGAATGTGGGGGTGGCGCTCAGGTTTCTGATGATGGTTGTGGTTGTGCTGAAGTTAGCGATATGATGACAGTGCTCCTGCAGATGCCAAGATGATGGAGGTGATGGTGGTGATGGTGATAATGGTGGTGATGATGGTGGTGATTGTGATGATGCTAATGATAGTGATGGTGGTGGTGATGGTGATGGTGGTGGTGATGGTGATGATAGTGATCATGGCAGTGATGGTGATGATAGTGATGGTGGTCATGATGGTGATGGTTACAATGATAGTGATGGTGGTGGTGATGGTGATGATGACAATGGTAGTGATGGTGGTCATGATGGTGATGGTGATAATGGTGGTGATGATGGTGGTGATTGTGATTATGGTGATGATAGTGATGGTGGTGGTATTGATGGTGCTGATGGTGCTGATGGTGATGGTGGCGGTGATGGTGATGATAGTGATGGTGGTGATGGTGGTGATGATGGTAATGGTGGTCATGGTGGCAGTGGTGATGATGATAGTGATGGTGGTGGTGATGGTGGTGATGGTCATAATGGTGGTGATGATGGTGGTGATTGTGATGATGCTAATGATAGTGATGGTGGTGGTAATGATAGTGATGGAGGTGGTATTGATGGTGATGATGGTGCTGATGGTGATGGTGATGATAGCAATCATGGCAGTGATGGTGATGATAGTGATGGTGGTGGTATTGATGGTGGTGATGGTGCTGATGGTGATGGTGGTGGTGATGGTGATGATCGTGATGGTGGTGGTGATGGTGATGGTGACAATGATAGTGATGGTGATGGTGGTGGTGATGGTGATGATCATGATGGTGGTGGTGATGGTGATGATAGTGATGGTGGTGGTGATGATAGTGATGGTGGCGGTGATGGTGATGGTGACAATGATAGTGATGGTGATGCTGATGATAGTGATGGTGGTGGTATTGATGGTGGTGATGGTGATGATGGTGATGGTGATGGTGGTGGTGATGGTGATGATAGTGATGGTGGTGGTGGTGATGATAGTGATGGTGGTGGTGGTGATGATAGTGATGGTGGCGGTGATGGTGATGGTGACAATGATAGTGATGGTGATGCTGATGATAGTGATGGTGGTGATGGTGCTGATGGTGATGGTGGTGGTGATGGTGATGATAGTGATGGTGGTGGTGATGATAGTGATGATGGTGCTGATGGTGATGGTGATGATAGTGATCGTGGTGGTGATGGTGACAATGGTGATGGTGGTGGTGATGGTGATGATGATGTGATGTTGGTGATGGTGATGATGCTGGTGCTGATAACAGTGATGGTGGTGATGATGGTGATAATGGTAGTGACGGTGGTGGTGATGGTGATGATAGTGATCGTGGCGGTGATGGTGACAATGGTGATGGTGGTGCTGATGGTGATGATAGTGGTGATGGTGGTGGTGATGGTGCTGATGGTGATGGTGGTGATGATGGTGATGGTGGTGGTGATGGTGATGATGATGTGATGTTGGTGTTGGTGATGACGGTGATGGCGATGACAGTGATGGTGGTGATGATGATGGTGATAATGGTAGAGATCATGGTGGTGACCATCATCATGGTGGTGATGGTGTGGTGGTGGTGATAAGGGTGATGGTGATGACAGTGATGGTGGTGGTGATGGTGATGATAGTGGTGGTGGTGATGGTGATGATGGCGATGATGATGTGATGTTGGTGTTAGTAATGACGGTGATGGCGATGACAGTGATGGTGGTGATGATGATGGTGATAATGGTAGAGATCATGGTGGTGACCATCATCATGGTGGTGATGGTGTGGTGGTGGTGATAAGGGTGATGGTGATGACAGTGATGGTGGTGATGATGATGGTGATAATGGTAGAGATGGTGGTGGTGATTGTGATGATGGTAGTGATTGTGATTGTGGTGATGTTGATGGTGATAATGGTAGAGATGGTGGTGGTGACGGTCATCATGGTGGTGATGGTGCGGTGGTGGTAATGATGATGGTAATCACAGTGGTGGTGGTGATGGAGGTGCTTGAATGGTGGTGATGGTGGCGGTGGTAGTGGTAGTATTGTTGGTGGTGATGATAGGCATGGTGATGGCCGTGCTAACGGTGGTGACAGGGCCGGTAGAGGCGACTGTGTTGATGACACAATATGTGTCTGATATTCAGCACCCCTGAGCTCTGTCAGCTCCTGGCTCTTTCCCTCTCGCCCTTCCCTAGTGGGAGTTTTCATTTCCTGAGCAGGCTCTGACTGCGCCAGCAGCAAAAAGACGCTCCAGGAGCAGGAGGATGGGAAACCTTATCTATTAATTGGTTTTCAGCCTCTCTCTCCCCCTGTACTGCTGACCCTCCCCAGTCTCTGCCCTTATCTCAGGGCCTCTCTGTGTTCTGCTAAGTTTAGCTTAATCGGCCATTAGCCCAGGCACAAGGTGGGGCCCTTGGCCATCATCCATGGGGGAGCTTCTTGACATCTGTCAGCCCAAGGAGGATGTGGGGGGCAGAGCAGGGGTTCCAGGCCCCCCCCGCAATTCAGAGCAGAGCCACCCACAGGAGCAGGTTAACCAGATACACAGGAGCTGTGCTGAAGGGCTGCTCTCTGCAATGACCCGGGTCAGGGCACAGGCTGGAGGAGCAGAGGACGCATGTGGGGCCATGTCTGGGGGAGGCCCAGGCAGCTCGGGAGACCACCAGTCATGTGTGGAGGGCTCTCTCCCAGACTCAGGGCTGGGTCTGCGTCGGGGGTCTAGGGAGCTGCCAAGGCCTGGGGCTAAGGACCAGGGAGGCGGCAAACAGGACTCCCGACGACCGTGCTCACTGCTTCCTCTCTCGGCTTTAGTCTCATTTCACTTTGGATTGTGTCCCCTCTCCGTGCAAGCAGGTGTGGCCATGTGGGTCTGGTCAGCCCATGACTGGGAGAGGCCCTTTCTTCTGGAGGACCGCCTGGGAAGCGTGGATATTGAGTGTATGTGTGGCTGGTCTGGCCTTGCCGGGGAGTAAGGTCACCCTCTGGTTGCACCTGCCATGGCCCCTCTTAGCATGAGAGCAGCTGCCTCCCAGCCTGGCTGGCAGAGGTCCTGCGCTCACACGTGTTGGGTCCCCTGCGGTTTAGAGCCAAGGCCCTGGTTTTTAAGTGTGAGCATCTCCCCAGGGAAAGTCTGGTAACTGGGTGAGGGAGCTGGATCTGTGCTGGTGAAGTTCCTGAGCTGTGACTGGTTGAGACGATTCTTGGACTGTGGGGGTAGCATGGGTCCTGCCCGGGCACAGGCCCAGGGCACGTCCACAGGCCACATTCCTCAGGGGAGGAGCGTTCAGGCAGAGTGGGCTCCCAGCGCCGCAGTCCCCCCATCCCTGTCTGCAGACTCATGGCCCCATCCCGGTGCTACCACACAGGATGCGGCCCAGGGTAGCCTGGAGCTGAGAACTGAGGGGCTGAGGTTCATTCCCAGCTCCCTGCTGTGACTCGAGTCCACACACTTACACACCTGCAAACACGTGTGAAGCTGCAACCACGTGCCGGTGTGTGCCAAGCCTGGCAGAGCGTGGTGGGAACCAGGCGCGGCTCCTGCCCTGGGAGAGCTGACCGTCCAGAGGGCAGAGGGAAGCAGGCAAGACAGCAAACAGATGGGCAGATCACAGACTCCAGGCCTGTTGTGAGGAAGCGCTCTCCCCAGGGCAGGGCCCCAACTGCAAATGGGACGGTGATAACTCGGGGCCCTGGCATATGTGGTGGGAGGAAGAGGGACAGCCCGATGGAGCGGCCGGGAAGGTCAGAGGAGAGCTTGTGTATCAGCCTCCGTGCAGGCTCCCATCACAGAACACGGAGGACCAGGGCTTACAGACGCCAGAAGGCTGTTCTCGCAGCCTGGAGGCTGGACGTCTGAGCTCAAGGTGCCCTGCACCTTCCAGGGGGACGGAGCAATGAGTGGAGGGGACCCCACGGGGCCAGCCTGGCTGGTGCAGGGCTGTGGCCAGTGTAGGTGGGCCTTTTGGGCCATGATGCTTCTGAGCACGAGGGCATCCTTCCCAGGGGCTTTGCTTTGAATATTGACAATAATAAATCTCAGACAACCAGAAAAGATTTCCTCACAAAGCCTCATGTCCCTTCCACCCCAAGTGAAAAAAAAATTCCTTCCTGGAGGCAACCAATTGACATAAATTGGAGAGTAATTGGTCCACGTTTTATACCTTTTCTGCATATGCATACCATAAACAATATGTCCCATTGTTTTGTGTGTTTAAACATTTACATAATGGGATTATGGTGTAAGTAATGTTCTGGGATTTCTCTCTTTACTCAACATTTTGTTTTTAAGGTCCATCCTTTTCAATAATATAGGTCTACTTTGTATATTTTGAAGTGCTTCTGTATACTCGGTCATTCAAAAGTATTCGAGTGTGTCCACTTCCAAATTGAGGGGGTTTGGTTTGTTTCTGGTATTTTCTATTACAGATGGTGTCACAGTGAAAATGTTGTCATTTGTCAGGCTTTTACGTGTCATGCACTAGCCTAGGAATTTTAGTTACGTCTGTCTTGGAATCTGCACGGTGATGTCTGGAGGGGATGAGCGCACTTTGCAGGGAAGGGAACTAGGTTCAGAGCGGGTGCCCAACTTGCCTGGGGCTGAGCGGTCAGGAGACATCCCAGGAAGCCCGTCAGGGTTGGGTCCTCTGCCGGACGGGCTCCCCTCCATTTCTGCAGGGCCCGTGTGTGCTCGGAAATGGCCTTGGACTCGCCCGTTCTCCATTCCACTAGATGCCCCCAGTGGTTGTATCTCAAATAGACGTGAAATGCTGAGCTAATGAAGTGGACCTAACCATCCCTTATTGGTGACTATGTCACAGTATATATTCATGGTCTGGATCTTCTCTTTGGTGAATTGCCTGTTTGTAGGTTTTGTCTACTTTTCCCTTGGGTGTTAGTCTTTTTATTGACTTGTAGATGTTCTGTATGTATCTGGATATTGATATGTTTTCTGCTGTGTGTTGTGAAGTCTTTTCCTCAGACGGTCACTACTCTTTATGTTATGGTCCTTTTTCATACAGAAGTTTTAAATTCTGATATATCCAAGTTGATCATTTTCCTCTCTAGGTCTCCATTTTGTCTTCTTTTAGAAATTCTTCTTTACCCTGAGATCACAGAATATTTTTCTGTACTTTAATTGTTTTAAAGTTTCGTTTATCACATTTAGATCTTCAGTTCTGGATTTTTGCTGTCTTCAATATGTCTAGTCAACTATCAAGTACTATTTATAGTTCAGTGTGAAATTGAACATAAGATAGCCTTTCTCGTCTCGTTCTTAACTGTAATGGGAATGTTTCTAAATGAAGGATGATACTTCTTATAGGTTAATGCAGGAATCTGGGCAGCATCATCGCCGCCACCGCCATCATCAAGCTTTCATGAAGCCATGAGGGGTCCACGTGGCCTGGACTCCTGGAGTTCTGGGGAGGGAACCAGGACCTTGGCAGGTCTTCCTGCACGAGGCCCACCCAGAACCAGGAAAGACAGTAGCCAGGCTGGAGGGGGGGTGGTGTCCAGAAAGGATAGGGGAGGGGGTCTGGAAGGTGAAGGCAATCCCCGGGGAGCACGGGAGTGGGTGGAGCAGAGAGACAGCTGTCGTCCGGGTTGGGAGAGCAAGGAGCAGGGAAGACACACAGTGTCAGCACGGTGAGAGTAAGTGCAGGTGGGTGGTGATTGGAGAGGGCAGGGGCCCAGTCTGATCCTGCCTCTCTCACTTACGGATGGTGCAGCCACACTCAAGTTACTTAACCTTAGGCCTCAGTTTTATCACCTGTGAAATGGGCTCACAGAAACCCCTTCACAGCATCCCTGGGGCTGAATTGAGTCATGTGGGCAGAGTGCCTGGTGCACAGTGAGTGTGTGGGAGGTGGGGAGGGGGTCCTGGTGCCCACAGCTTTGCTGGGGAGGCAGACGTCCTGGCGAGGGTGGCCAGAACATCCTCCTTCCAGCCACGCCCAGGCCAAGGCACTCAGTCCCAGCCACTGGTCCTGGAGGGACAGAGCACTGGGGAGAGGAGCTGGGAATGTACCACGCAGTGTCTGCAGGGGCTGAGGATGTGCTCCTGTTTCCACGTCCTGGGGAACTGTCACTGGGATGCGGGCATCAGGGCCAGGCTGCTGGGTCTAGACTCCAAGTCACTGATCCATCCTTTCCAGAACAATTCCCACCAGTGGTGAGGACAGAGAGGACCAGTCACTGACGCTGGAGGTAGAGCTGCTGGAGGAAACCAGGATGCCCAGCTAAAACTGAACAAAATTCAGTTCAGTTCAGTTCAGCTCAGTCGTGTCCAACTCTGCGACCCCATGAACCGCAGCATGTCAGGCCTCCCTATCCATCACCAACTGCCGGAGTCTACCCAAACCCATGTCCATTGGGTCGGTGACCAAGTAATGGATAACAATTTTCTAGTAAAATTATACTTCACATAGTGTGGGATATATCTAACTAAAAAAACACTATTTATCTGGAATTCAGTGTAACTGGCTGTCTTGTATTTTTATTTATCAGATATGCTGACCCCATTGGGGGGTGGTGTATGGACAGGGTCTGGGCAAGGCCTCAGATCTGACCACAAGGGCTGAGGCTGGAATCAGGGCCCCAGGTGGGGAAACCAAGGCAGAACCCAGTTAGGGATGGGGGAGGGGGAGGCGGGCAGGAGCTGCCAAGCAGGGTGTTTTGTGGGGGACCCAGGGACGGAAGACTGGGCCTGCATTCCTCCCTGCACTTGCTTCATGCTTGGAAGGTCACTTCTCCCTGAGCGTCCAACTGCTCAGCTATGAAACAGGGCTCCCAGTACCAGCCCCAAAGCCCAGGGTTACACGCTGCTGCCGTCTTGGAGGTGACAGTTTAAAGTGGACCCCACAAAGGGAACAACAGTCTGTAGCAGGAGGCAGCATGTAGCTGGGGAGAGGTAGCTCCATGTAGCTGCAATAGTCCAGACGTAACAGGAAGGGGCACAGAAGGAGTAGTCAGTCTTGGCAGGCAGGCAGGGAGGGCTTCCTGGAGGAGGTGATGCTGGCACTGGGCCCTGCAGGCTGAGCCAGAGCCCACTGGGCAGAGGAACCCTCGTGAGCTGAGCTGGATGGTGCAGAGTCACCCGGCCCAGCCAGGAGCACAGCTCTCACCCCCACTCCCACAGCAGCCTTGGCAGGTGACTTGCGGGCAATGGCTTTGGCCTGAGGATGGGGAGCTCAGCCCGACATGCAGTCGCAGTCTCACTGTGGCAGCCTCAGTCCTGGGCCTGGAAAGGGGCCTCACCAGCATTGAGGGCTCATTCCAGGGCAGACCCTGGAAGTCTGGCTTACGGCTTGGCTCACCTGAAATGGGCTTGTGATGGTCTGAGGCCCTGGCAGGAAAGCAGGCGTGCGGGGCCCTCCTGAGTGCCAAGTACAAATGCCTCCTGCGGGAGGAACAGCTGTCTGTCATTAGCGCCAGGACTCCCCTCCCCCACCCCTGCACAGCTGGACGCATCTGTGGTCCAGCGCCCGGCGTGCGGGCTGCCTGGGGCCACCTGTTGGCTCGGGGATGGGAGCCCCGCACGCCAGAGAACACCGGGCAGCCCCGCTGTGGCCTCCGAGGGACCTGCCTCTGTAATCTTGTCCCCCTGCTTCTGACTCTGTCCCCTGCTCAGGCTCCTGCCTCCCCTGGGATGCCGGACCTCCTTCAGAACACGTCAGGAAGGCAAGTGTGCTTTTCAGGAGGCATTGCGGGAGACCTCCGTGGCAGGACCCCCAGTCTGAGCCGCCCTCCTGAGGTCATTGCCCCCCTTGAGCGTCCTGCTCTCCTTGGGCAGGTTCCCTCACGACACTGCTGTGATGCAAGTTTTGCAGAACGTGCTTGGCGAGCTCTAGAATGCAAAAGTGATGGAGTCATGACAAGCAGAGATAGGCATCCCTACAGGGAGTCCGAGACTCAGAATTGTGTCAGTTTGGCAAAGGTGCCCGCTACCGGGTACAGAAGATGGAAGCCTGTTCTCCCGAATGCCTGCCACTCACCGCTCAGCTCTGCCGTGAGGGGCTCCCTTTCTGAACAGCCCCCTAGGGCAGGTTGCGGGCCCCGTGGGCAGCTGTGGGGCAAACTGGGGTTCCTCACTCTGCCCCACTCACCTAGGCAATGGGGGAAAATGGTTAGGGCCTAGTAACTGGGTCCCAAAGCCCCCACCAGGCTTCCCAGGTGGCGCTGGTGGTAGAGAACCCGCCTGCCAGTGCAGGAAACATGAGACTCAGGTTCCATCTCTGGGTGGGGAAGATCCCCTGGAGAAGGACATGGCTACCCACTGTAGTATTCTTGGGTGGAGAATCCCATGGACAGAGGAGCCTGGCAGGCATGCAAATAGTCCATGGCATCACAAAGACTTGGACACAGCTGAGTGACTGAGCTCCCACAATAAGCTTCCACCAGCCGGTGAGCACATTCCCATGGGAATGAAGAAGGCAGGTGCCGTGGAGACCCGCGTGGCGGGGCCGTGCTGCTAACGGAGGAGGCCTTCGCCACCCAGGGAGCCCCAGCTTCTCCTCCTGTAGCTGAGGGGCCAGGGGGGAGGCCCCGATCTGTGCAGTCTTCCTGCCAGTCCCACGGCCCCACCCCGCCTGCTCCTCCTGGGTGGCGTGGTGCCTGGGCTCTCGGGGCCTCTGACCCTCTGCACCGCTGGACGCTCTGTCTGCTTCACAAGGATCCCAGGAAGCAGTTTGCTGGCCCATCTGGTGGACGAGGAAACTGAGACTCACTCAGACTGTGCGCGACCCCTGCCTGGAGTGCAGGGCGCTGTCCCTCCTGAGCCAGTGGTCTGCTCTGGGGCTGTGGTGCTCGGCCAGGGGGCTCCAGGCCCTGAGGCCACATGACACATGAGCTGTGCTGCCACCACGGGCTCCTCGGGGCCCCCAGGGTGGCGGGCATGGGTGCTGCTGTGATCGGGGCCACCAGACTCCTGACCCCACCGGGGACACGCTGACTTCTGCCCTGTTTGTGACTCTGGGTCCTTGGAACAAATGGTTTCAAGCTGAAGCTCATTCCAGCATTGCAGGTGGGGGTCTCCCAGGACCTCAGGTGGGGTCTCAGAAGGCAGGGCGGGCGTGAGCACATGTGGAACCCTGGTGGGGCCTGAGGTCATCAGTCACAGGGGTGGAGAGCACCCTTCCACACTGGGACCGTCTGGCCTGGGGTTGGATGAGGACTGGGGGCCCCGAGACCAATGCCCCGAGCATGAGAGGCAGGGAAGGGGGCCGCCCCAGGCCTGTGTCCTGACGCGCAGGCCCCCGCCCGGCTTGCTGAGGACCGGAATGAGAGGCTGAGGCTGCTGGGTCTGCCGTCTCCCTGACCCCCAGATTACATGATTTCTGGGGCTCACAGATGTTGCAAGCCTATGTTTTTAACAGGCTCAGATGCTAGGCTTCTGAGACAGCGCCAGAGATTAGATTTACTTATTTTACCCCAAACTTAATCAGAGTAAAATTTGAGGTGACTTCTAAGAGTCGAAGCTTCTGAAAGGAGGCATCCTTCAAATGCTAACACCCTAAGCTGCTTTGGGGGGAAGATGTGATGATGCCATGCTTCTGAAAGCCTGTGCTGCTCAGAGTCCCACGTTCCCTAATTCTGTGTCTTCGGCGGGGCTCCGCGTGGCCGAGCCAGTGCCCGTGAATGGTGAAAATGCCTGGGCTGATGGGCTATGCGGGCTAATCTTCCCTTTGAGGGGCTTTGATGAGCTCCTGGCACAGCTGCTTCAATCAGAGGGGAATTTTGCTGAGCGTTGGGGATTTGGAGCCTCGGGAGAGAAGCTAATAGCAGCTGGTTTCTGGGAGGCGATTGGAATCTGGAGGAGGAGAGAGAGGCATTAATAAAGCAAGGTGTAAAAACCCGGGGGTCGTCCCAGCCCCAGAGAAATGGACGAGGGATAGAGCTTGGCCCTGTCCTCCCCTCTGCACCTATGCACGAGCCCCCACCTCCCAACACGAAGCCCTGGGCCACCCCTCCCCAACCCCAGAACCCTCCCCTGAGATCCTCTGCTCTGTCCTCCAGACTGGCAAGGTGGCCCCTTGGGTGAGCACTTGGCAGAAAGGTAGCTGGGGGAGCAGCCTCAGCCCACAGCAGCCCTCCCCACGCAGCCTGCCCTGGGAGCCCTCTGCATGATCCCGGCCTGGGCAGCCCATGCCAGAGGGGTGGGGAAGAGGGGAGGACAGGTGAGGCAACTTTCCAGGTGTGGGTGAGATGATTCTCCAGGCTTGGACTTGAATGGAAAGTGTCAGAGTGGGGTCCCTGAACCTCTGTGCTCACACACATTCATTCATTCATTCAATCACTTACTCATTTAGCACCAACTCTGGGCCTGGGACCATGCCAGGAAAAAGGCTCCATTGCTAGCATTATTCACAGTAACCAAGACTTGGAAACAACCTAAGTTGTGCGGATGGATGGGGGAAGCAGTTGTGGTCTTTGTACACCATGGAACATTATTCAGTCATGAAAAGGAGGAAATCCTGCCATTTGTGACAAGCTGGGTGGACCTTGGTGGCATTATGCTAAGTGAGATAAGTCATACAAGAAAGACAAATACTGTCTATGATTTCACCCTGATTTATATGTGGAACCTGAATAAAATACAGACCAAACTCATAGGAAAACAGATGAGATTTGCAGTTAGCAGAGGGCATGTTGGGAGGCGAACTGGATGAAGGTGGTCAAAGGGTACAGACTAGGAGTTATAAGATAAATAAGCTGGGGATAGACAGCGTGGTGACTGTGGTTAGCACCGCTTCAGGAAATGAAGGGAAGCTGCTGACAGTGGATCGTAAGAGTTCTCATCACACGAAAGAAAGCACATTTTTCTTTTTCTTTATACCTATATGAGATGATGATGTTAATTAAATCTATTCACAATATATGTAAATCAGACCATCATGCTGTACATCTTAAATTCATAAGATGCTGTATGTCAATTATATCTCAATAAAACAGGGGGAAAAAGACTCTAGTGCTGGACTCAATGTACTCAGAACATGTCAGGGTGTGCTAGGTGGGGGTGCAGGTGGAGAGGAGCTGTGGTTCCCCTTCTGCCTACAGGACCCATGCTCCAAAGGACCGGACTCTTCCGCTGGAGAGGAGGGGCTGAGATGGGAGGGAAGGGGCTAGGAGGGGAGGGGCTGGGAGTGGAGGGGAGGTGAGGGGGGAGTTAAGAGAGGAGGGGAGGGGCTGGGTGGGGAGGAGCTGGGAGGGGAGGGGAGGGGCGGGGTGGGGCGGGGAGGGGAGGGGAGGGGCTGGGAGGGGAGAGGAGGGGCTGAGATGGGAGGGAAGGGGCTAGGAGGGGAGGGGAGGGGAGGGGCGGGGAGGGGCAGCGTTCTGGGGAGGATTCTTCTCACCCAGGATGGGAAACAGAGAGGGAAGCAGTTGCTGCACTCCCTGAGCTTCTCACCCAGGATGGGAAACAGAGAGGGAAGCAGTTGCTGCACTCCCTGAGCTTGTCCTCCTGGCTGGGTCTCCCAACCTCTTTGGTTTCTCCTCCCCCTAGGTGGAGGCTCTTGACCTTGGCCTGAGCCTGGACCTGGCCTGAGGCAGGAGGACTTTAAGGACATCAGGAGCGTCCTGTGAACTCCCAGAAGCGAGGACTGTGTGTCCTGGGCTGTAGGCGTTCAGCCTCACTCCAGGCCGGATGGTGCCTGGTGGTCCTGCCAAGGGGCCCGAGTGTCACGGCTGGTGACTGAGCACTGGCCTTGCTCCCCGAGCTGCAGCCTCCCTTCTGTCTGTGTGGCCTGGCCTTGTGACTCTGGGGAGTTCCTGTCGCCTGGTGGCACCGAGGACGTGAGCATGCCCACTACTGCAGGCTCTGCATCCTCGGCCCTGCTGACTGGCCGCCTGGAGCCTGACCCCTTGCCCCGCATCCACTGGCCTGGACCCAGCCTGATGTGGGAGCCACGTCCCTGGGGTATACTGGCCCCTTTTCTGTGATGAGCGCCCCCCGGGGCCCCAGGCTTGGTGGGATCATTTCCCAGTGTTGGACGTATGGGCAGACGGGCCCCTCGTGTCTTGAAAGTGGGAGGACGCTGGCTCATCACCACCACGCTGTTTGCAGCCCTGCTTCCAGCCAGATAAAGCAAGGTGCTCCCTCCTCTCCTTCTCTGCTGCCCCCCTGTCCTGAAGTCAAAGGAGCAAGACCAAGGTGCACGCAGGAAGCCTGCTGGGACCACGGCGGCTCCTAGATGCCCCCGGGCATGCATCCACCTGGTTCCTAGACCCTGGCGCGGGGAGGCCTTCTGGGCAGACCACTGACACCGTCGGAGAAGTTGGCTGTCTGCCGCCGGCCATCTCAGTCCAACCTCAATCGGGGACAGGAACTCAGCCTGTCCTTCCCACAGCTGACAGCTTTGCGCAGAAGCTGGTCTGGAGTGTGTGACCCTGACCTCTGTTGGCCCTGTGCTGCCTGCGAGGGAGACGGGTGGGAATCAGGTATGAGCATCGGGCGGGCTCGCGGCGCCGTCCTGCGGGCAGCACCCCCACCCTATGCCCGGAGCCAGCCGTGGCTCTGCCCTTGCTTGGCCACGTGCACCAGGAAGGTCACGGCCAGTCCTCCGAGCACCGCCTGGGAAGGGCAGAGTGGAGCTTGGTCCGAGGGCTGCGGTGGAGAGGACAGGGGTCCTGGTCCCGGGGGAGAAGGCTGGGGCAGGGGCGCTGGCTTGGGTTTGCCGAGGCGTGAGTCCGAGGAGGACCAAGCCTTGGTCCTCAGGTCTACGTCGTGTAGACAGGACGAAGGAGAACTTGGTTCTGCTGCCCGTCCTTGGACAAAGGAGGCTGAGGGGTCATCGCTCCCCTTGCGGCCGAGCCTGCCCTTTGGGGCCCAGAAGTGGCGGCTGGATGCGTCCCCGCCCCGCGTGCCTGCTGCGGAGCCAGTGTTTCCAATTAAATGGGGCTTGTTGGCCGCTCCCTGGGCTGTGACTTGGGCAGGCTCCCCGCTGCTTCCCTGGATGCGTGTGCTTAGGCTGCAAATGTGTTTCAGAGGCTGCCACCCGCCCCCCGCTTCCAGCCTGATTCTCCCAGCGGACCCCCAGCAAGCGGGTAAGGTGCCCGGTCACTGGGTCTCCCTGGACGTGCCGGGATGCCGAGGACTCCTGTGGTGACGGGGAGCCGCCCTGCCCTGCGGCCCTTGCTGGTGCTTTATGGCTGAGCCTGTGCATCTGGCCTGGAAGGTGCGCTCTGATGGAGCAGCCTCGCTCTGCAGCCTGGCTGATTTACGTCCCCCGCAGCCTGGCCGCCTTGCTCAACCGTCAGGGCACTCAGAGTGAGAGCTTCTGGGGTGGAGGCGGAGGGGGGGACTCAGAGCAGAGGGCGCCCCCACCCCAGGCTGGCGCACCGCCCCCCACACCACCACCCACTGTGACTGCAGACACAGGAGGCCGCAGGTAACTCAATGTTCTGAGCCCGGAACAAAGGTCATCGGGTGTCCTTTGCTTTTAGAACTTATTTAGTATGAGTGTCCCGGGGGGACTTCCCAGGTGACGCTAGTGGTAAAGAACCTGCCTGCCAGTGCAGGAGACACAAGAGACACAGGTTCAAACCCAAGTTGAGAAGGTCCCCTGGAGGAGGGCATGGCAACCCACTCCAGTATTCTCTCCTGGAAAGTCCCATAGACAGAGGAGCCTGGCAGGCTGCAGTCCATAAGGTCGCAAAGAGTTGGACACGACAGAGGCAACTTAGCACACCCACACACGCCCCAGGTAGTGAAGTGAGGGCATGACTGTTTCAGGAAGCGTGGGGCAGAGGCTTCCCTGGCGCACCAGCTCTGTGAGCACGGGCGGTTACTGGTGGACTGATTTCGGTGTCGGTATCAGTGTTGTGATACAGGAGAGCGTGCTGATGGTTGGGAAGCCCCCGGCCTCCTCCAGGCCCTGTGTCTGACATGCTGTAAAGCCAGGCCCCGGATGAGGTGGGTCCCGAGCCAGGAAAAGCCTGGGTAACACCTGTGCACACCTGTGCACAGCCTCTGCAGGCCGGTGGCTCCTATTCCACCGCCCTCTGCAGACAGAGCCGTGGCTCCTTAGCATCACCCATGCCCGTTCACTCACTCGGCCAGCTGATCAGTCATTTATTTACCAAAGGTTTTCTGATCCTGTCTGTGCCTCGGGCACTGTGGGGGTAAACAGGTGGGGGAGGACGTCCCTGTGTCCATGTCCTCGGGCGGAGGAGGGAGCGTGCTGGCCTTGACCCCTGGGGGTGAACTTCCTCCAGCGGGCCTGGTATGGGTCTGGGTGACAGAGTGGGACAGGCTTCTCAGAGGACCAGTGTTTTAACGGGCTCCTGTGGAGTGTGTGGGAATCTGAGAGCATCACAGGAAGGGAAGGGCGTTCCTGACAGAGGAATAGCATGTGCAAAGGCCTGGGCTGGGGAGTACAGAGCACACAGCACTCACAGGTCTGGAGATTGGAGGGTGAGGCAGGCAGGGTAGAGGTGGTCCTCTGACCATCGCATGGACCCACGGACCTATCACATGGACTTGGTAGGTCCAGGATCTGAGGGCCAGAGCTAGGGAGAGAAGGGCAGCTGGAATGCCCTGTCCTGCTGGTTTTTGGAGCGGGTTCCTGGGCAGTCTTGCCCTGGTGCGTCCACCCAGGCACTGGCCCTGATGCTAAGCAAGGTGTCATCTGACACCTGTCACAGCACAAGCACGGCCTCACCTGCTGCCCTGTTCTGTCCCCACCATCAGCAGCACACTCAGTGAGGTACCGTCACCCTATCACCTGGTCGCCTGGCACCTGGGCTCCCAGGTGGACACACTTAAGTGTTGAGGCTGGAGGCGGAGGCTCCCTGGACCATGTCTGCTGTGGGGTCACAGGATGCACCCGGAAGTCCTCACCTGCCCGGGGGGCCTACAGAGGCCCCTCCCCACCCTCTCCCCTTGGGCGCCGCCCCTCAGGAGCCTGTTAGGGAGGGGGAGACCCCTGACTCTGCCGTGTTGTCTGCAGTCCTGCAAACCCCCAAGGGGGCCTGAAAAGGGGGCCCAGCTGCAGCGCCAGTTAGCACTGAAGATGGGCAGAGCATATGTTGCGCTATTTCTGTTTTTCTATAAAATCAACATTAAAATTTTTTGACAAAGCACCAGGCACCACTGAGAGCAATTAGTGTCGCATCGCGGACCAAATGGTGGCTTTGCAGAGGCGGCTGCCTCGCGCTGCAGGCCTGACATGTCCTCTGTGAGGCGGGTCCCCGCGGGGGCGGGGCCAGCCCCGTGGGCCTTTGGATCCCCCTCCCCCAGAGCAGCGTTTCGTAGCCACAAGCAAGGAGGGCTTGGAATGCCTGACAGACTCAGGGCTCAGCCCGTGACCAGTTTGGTTTGTTACGGGGGTCCAGGCTCGGTCTGTGGCCAGGTCAGCGCTCAGTGTGTGGCCAGGTCAGCTCTCAGTGTGTGAGGGATCAGGGCTCCATGGGACACGAAGGTCAGGGCTCAGGGTGTGAACGGGAATCAGTCAGTATCAGAACCAGGCTCAGTGTGCACCTTCCTCAGCTTTGTAAGTCCTCTGATTTTGTTCCACCCACACTGGCCTCCTTTGTGATCCTGAGTTCACCATGCTTTCCTGATGGAGGGGCTATTTGTGTTCTCTCTGCCTGAAAAAAAAGATTTATTGTCCCAGGTTAATGGATCTTTCTCCTCTTTAGTTCTCAGCTCAAACGTCAGGTCCTCAGAGAGATGCACCCGCTTTATCTCCCTCCAGGACACGCATTACGACGTGATCACAGAAAGTCCTTCCATGTGCATGGGCAAATAGCAGAGGAGGGGGCTCCCGACGCTAGGGCCTGGGGCTGGCAGGAATGGGCTGCACAAGGGGGCCCTGGTCTGCTTTTCTGTCTCCCCTTTCTCCCCCTCCTCCTCTGACAGGCCGGGAAGGAAGTGGGGTAAGAAACGATGGCCCAGGAGAAGCCTGGGGGTCACCAAGCGTGATGCAGCCTGGCCACTTCAGCAATCCTTCGTTGTTTGTAAAAGCCAAGGGTAAAAAAAAACCCATGAAGCATTGTTTTCAAAAATAAGACAAATGAAATATTTCCAGCATGTAGAAAAGTTCAAACTGTAACATGATCGGCATTTACGCGAGCTCCACTTGAGACAGGTCCTCACAGCTCAAGGTATTTGCTTTAATCTTCTCCCAGACACGACTAGGGAAAGACCACCTTATAGACAGAGGCGCTACCCCCTTGCCCCTAAGGCAACCGCTGTCCCCAGGTCAGAGTGTGCTCATCAACAAAACTTGGTAATATTTTATGCATTTAAAAATCACTTACAGGTCTCATTCTGCATGTATCCTTCATTACTTTTTTTTTTTTCTTTTCACTCAACGTTATGTCTTGGAGATTTATCCATGCTGATGTCTGTAGATCTAACCCCCCTCATTTTAACTCTTGTTTAATTGTCATTGCATGAATAACCAATGTATCCCAATTCCCCAATCGGAGACCAGTTTTTGGTGGACAGTTTACTCTGATGGGCTTCCCTTGTGGCTCAGTTGGTAAAGAATCCACCTGCAATGCGGGAGACCTGGGTTCAATCCCTGGATTGGGAAGATCCCCTGAAGAAAGGAAAGGCTACCCACTCCAGTATTCTGTCCTGGAGAATTCCATGGAATGTATAGTCCATGAGGTCGCAAAGACTTGGACAGGACTGAGCGACTTTCACTTTCACTTTGCTATGATGGATACCCCTCAACGAACAAGCTTTGTGAACAGGTGCAGGGATGGCTCAAGGAGCTGCCCGGGGGGTGGAATCGCTGGGTCATTTAGGAGCAGAGCAATTTCAGCTTCAGTAGAAAACATCCAGTTGCTTTCCAGAGTGGCTCAAGCAATCCACCTACGCACTGGCAATGTGCGCGAGTTCCTGTCTCTCCACATTCTTGCCACCGTTTGGTGTTATCAGACTCGCCAGTGTTTGTGGACTGGGGGGTGTGAGGTGGGGTGTCTCCATGTCTTTGCTTTTCCCTGATGGCTGGTGCGGACAAGCTTGTCCTCACGTGTTTACGGAGGACGATTCGCTGGGCTCCCTCGCCTGTGAATTGCCTGTTCCTGTGCTTTGTCCATTTTTCTGTCGGGTCATTTGGCGTCTTCTGATGTGTGCGCTGACTGCACTGAGGCCATTAAAACGCAATTGTAACATTCTCTTGTGCTTTTAAAAAGTGATTTGCAGTTTCGCATTTCCCGCTGACGTCTCTGATCCATCTGGAATTTATTTCTGTGTTTGCGATGAGGTAATTTTGTCTCCTCAGTCATTTGTTCCTTACTTCTATGGCACGGTCTGGGACAGTGCTTTTTTAAGCCTGGTCCCAGGGGCTCTGGTCTCAGTTGCAGGGGGGACCAGGAACCCTGAAAATCATGAGAATTGTAAGCAGAGCTGTGTGTGTCTGCACACTTTTCTGCAGAGGACCCATCCACCTCATCTGATTCTCCAAGCTGTCGGTGACGCTGATAATCTGAGTAGCCACTGACCAGCGCTCAGAGCCACTGGACCATTGGAAGATGAGGAGACAAGGCTGTGAATCTTTCTTCCCCCAGGCCCCTTCTTTTGACCTCGTCCTTCCTGGATTCAGTCACCTTTGGAATTCACTTGGGACCATATGGGGCTTCCCTAGTGGCTCAGACGGTAAAGAATCTGCCTGCAGTGTGAAGACCCGGGTTTGATCCCTGAGTTGGGAAGATCCCTTGCAGAAGGGAACGGCAACCCACTCCAGTATTCTTGCCTGAAGAATCCCATGGACAGAGGGGATAGACCAGACATCTCCTCTCAGTAGAGGCCAAGGACAGCTTGGGGTACAAAGCAATGGTCTGGGAGAAGCCAGCAAGGCAAGCTGTTCTCTTTTACAGGAATCAGGCTCCCAGGGCCCCTGCGCTGGTAGGGGAGAGGACTCTCTGGGCACAGGGATGGGAACTGGAATTCCTAAGGAGCCTAGACCAGTAGGGAGAAGCCTACATGTCCTGTGCCCGGGCGGCTGCTGGGCGCAGGACAGGGTGGGAAGTGTCTGTCCACAGCCCCCACCTCCATTCTGGACACTGTGGAAGGGACTCCCTTTGCAGAGCCCACATTTGGAGAGCTGGGGGCCTGCTCCCTCCCCGCCTGGCAAAGTATTTACATATGTTATTTGGAATTCTTTGAAATAGGAGCTTTGTCTATTCTCCTTTGCTTATTTGTTTACACCATAATTTATTCATATCGATATAGCCTCATGGATATTAATTTTGTACTTATACTCCCTGGCCACAGTATTTCTGTTGCTGGAGTTGTTCTAGCCGCAGCCACCGGGAGCTCTTCCTGTCGACCTTGACATGCTCCCTGGTGATGCTCTTGGTTGAACATCCTCCGTTCCTGATATAGCAGGTGCCCCGGGCTCATCGTGTGTGTGCCCTGCTCCATCCCAGAGTTAACCGTTCCTCCAAGGAGTCTCGCCTGGAGAACGGGGTTAGAAGCCAACATCTGGGTGCTGGGGGTGCCTGCTGCTATGGGGTGTCACTGCTCCAGGCTCTCAGCCGACAGAACAAGGACACGTGTGTCTGTCACCAACCTGGTGCACACGCATGTGCGGACGTTTCTGTGTGTGTCCACCTGTATCTCTATTAAGCTCGCTCAGTTGTGTCCAACTCTGTGTGACCTCATGGACCATACAGTCCATGGAATTCTCTAGGCTAGAATACTGGAGTGGGTAGCCTTTCCCTTCTCCAGGGGATCTTCCTGACCCAGGAATCACACCGTGTCTCCTGCATTGCAGGCAGATTCTTTACCAGCTGAGCCACCAGGGAAGCCCCTATTAAACTAGATGGGTGCTCATCCTGACGTCTCCAGCGCTAATCCATCCCCACGGGGAACACCCCAGCCTCCTCCCCTTGCTTACCCACAGCCTCCCCTCCAACCTGAAGAAACCCACTCCCTTCACCCGCCACCCACTCATGTAATTGTGCAGCTGGGTCTGCATGTGCAGTGCGATCGGAGCTCCAGGCCGGCGCCCCGTGGGGACAGTTTACCCCTGGAGCGCAGAGCTCAGCCCCTCTGCCTTTAGTCCCACACACGCCCCGTGTCCCCATGTTACTTAGGGTAGCTCCTTTCTCCATCCCCTTTCAGTGAGGCACTTCACACATTTGTAATGTAATCATGATGTTTTGGCTCTTTTTTTCATTGCCTCCACAGATCCTTGAACTTCTAAATTTTTTTTTTTTAATTTGTGTCCATTATGGTTCACTCTTGGTAAAGTTCTACGGGTTTTGACTAAGGTGCGGTGTCCTGTAATGGCCATCTCAGAATCACACAGAATCCTTTCATCCTCCAAGAAATCCCCCACAATTCCCCCACTTAAGCCTCTCCCAGGCCGCTGGCCAGCATTGGACTGTGTAGCATCTCCATGCAGCTGCCTTTCCCAGAATGTCACATAGACGGAATCATGCACGCGGAGCCCTTCAGAATGACTCCTCTCACTTAGCCAGGTGCATCGAAGTTTCCCTCATATCTTTGCATGGCTGGGTGGCTCCCGCCCTTTTATTGCTGGAAGGTGTTCCACGTCTGGATAGCCTACAGGATTTCCTACAGGTGTTTACCCCTTCACCTACTTGCTTCCGGTTGGGGTGAGACGATAAATGTCTGCGTGCAGGGCTTTGTGTGAACCTGGTTTCTAATTCCATTGGGTAAATACCTCTGGGCATGATTAATGGATGCGATGTAAGACTGTGCTTAACTTTGTAAGAAGCAGAGACTGCACAGAGCAGCACATGCCCCTGCGTGTCCCCACGGCCTCACTGCCTCGCCCACGGGGAGGCTCAGGCCACAGCTCTGTGTTCCTGGTGGGGGCTCCATGGGAGGGGGCTGGACGGAGACGTGAAGAGAGTGCTGACCCACCTCCACCCTCCACGTTCTGCCTCCAGGGGACAACGGCTGTCACACGGCTCAGATTTGCAGACGTGGAATATGTGTCCTCTGGGTTGTTAATCCTCAACCCTGTGCCCGGGGTCACCATGAGGACCCCAAGGGTGCAAACAGCAGAAAGTTCAGGGCGGACCCTCTGTAGCTGGGTCCCATCCAGCAGAGCCTGGCAGGAGGGGAGCGGAGTACGGTTGGCAGAATTCCAAGGCCTCCTCCCCTCCCGTGGACTCGTTCTGTACAATCCCACCCGCCTTGCACACGGGTGGGGATTTTACATGAAGAAATAACCTTGCCCCTGATTAGGGTGTGTCGTGTGGCAAATGGTGAGGGGTCGATGTTTTGATTAAGCTGTTATGAGACCCCAGTGCAGCCCAAGAGGGAACCCCTCCTGCCTGCCTGGAGGAAAGCTGACGGCCTGGTGTGACCTGCAGGAACCCCAGTCCTACAACCGTGGGGAATTGAATTCTTCCAACAATGTGAAAGAGCTTGTCCTCACTAGTCCCACAGCCACCACGAGCAGAGACAAGGCGTGTCCTCGAGGCACGTGTGACCCCACGACAGCTGCAATCCAAGCCCCTCCCCCCTCCACCACCCCCGAGGAGGGGCTGCCTGTCTGTCTCAGCCTCTGACTCCCAGAGAACAGGGCCTGGGACCACGGTAAGCAGGCCGGAGGCTGGGGAATGGGGGTGGACGACACCCACCCAAGGGTGCATAACTGATCAGGTTACCTGTGTGGGCCTGGGCTTCACCCCCCTGGGACCCCATGAGAGGCCCTCTCCCCAGACGTGTCTCTGAGCTGCCCAGAGAGGTGGAAGAGGGCAAGGCTAACAGGTTTATTCCTGGCTCTCACACCCTGTTGGGCACCTGCTGTCCTGTGGGGCAGAGACGTCCTCATCGTTGCAGGTCATAGGCACCTGCCCGCCTGGCAGGATTCTGCATGTACTCCTGTCTGGGCATTTCGACCAGCGGCTGAAACCACAGAATTGAGTGCCCCACACTCCCAGAAACTGACAGTTTGAGAGTGGGCATCACTTTCAAGGGTGGTTCCTCCTAAGACTCTAAGGGAGGGCTCAGCTCCTTGGCTTGTCAATGGCCGTCTACGCGTTCACACAGCTGGCTCCCCATGTTTGTGTCTGCCCTTAAGCTTCCCCCTACATAAGGACAGCCATCATTGGATGAGGGCTGTGAGAAGCACAGGGCAGGAGGGACCTCTGTAAGAGTGATTCTTGTTCACAGCTCGGAAATGCAAAGGCGCCACCGCCCCGGCACCCACGGGTGGCCTCCTGCAGAGAAAGCCGTGGGCCCAGGTCTCTCCAGCATTGTGGCTGAGAGAGCTCACCCACCTGAGAAGGAATCCTGGCCCCGCAGTCCCCTTTCCAGTCCCTTCTCCCCTCTTCAGAAAGCAGAGATACAGCCAGCATCCAGATGTGGGGAGTGGCCCCTGGAGATTCCATCCCAGCTCAGCCCCCAGCCGGGCCCTTGTCTAGCTCCCTCAGTCCCCAGAGCATTGCCTTAAATGCTCAGTGATTTCCAGCAAGTAGTTATCCTTTGCTGAGGTTAGAGAGGATGGAGAGCGGGATGTGTGTGTGTGTGTGCTGGGAGGGAGCAGGTGGAGGAGTGGAGAGGGTGGGAAATCTGTTTACAATTAGCCAGCTCTCCATCTTGGTTTCTTAATGAGACAATTAGATGCCATTTGAGGAGGAGAGTTTAGCTTATTTGTGGCTGTTAATTCCCTGATGTGCTCTCTTTCCTTCAGGAGGGCTCCAGAATGCTAACATATGGGCTTTCCAGAGGGCGAGCGGGGCCCAGAGCTGCAAACACAGCAGCCAATACCTGTCTCATCACTGGCACTGCCATCTCCTCCACCATCCCCACCATCATCCCCACGGATCCCCACCACCATCATCCCCACCAGCATCACCATCGTCTCCACCAGCATCACCATCATCCCCACCACCACCATCCCCAACATCATCCCCCACATCATCCCCGCCACCATCCCACCATCATCTCCACCACCACCACCATCATCCCCACCACCACCATCCCCAACATCATCCCCACCACCATCCCACCATCATCCCCACCATCACCATCCCCACCACTGTCATCCCCATGATCACCATTCCCACCATCATCCCCACCATCCCACCGTCATCCCCACCATCATCCCCAGAGATCCCCTCCACCACCATCCCCACCATCATCCCCATGGACGCCCCCCACCATCATCCCCACCATCATCCCCACCACCGTCATCCCCATGATCATCATTCCCACCACTGTCATCCCCATGATCATCATTCCCACCATCAACCCCACCACCATCCCCACCATCATCTCCACCACCACCACCATCATCCCCACCACCATCCCACCATCATCCCCACCATCACCATCCCCACCACTGTCATCCCCATGATCATCATTCCCACCATCATCCCCACCATCCCACCGTCATCCCCACCATCATCCCCATGGATCCCCCCCACCATCATCCCCACCATCATCCCCACCATCATCCCCACCACCGTCATCCCCGTGATCATCATTCCCACCACTGTCATCCCCATGATCATCATTCCCACCATCAACCCCACCACCATCCCCACCATCATCCCCACAGATCCGCCCCACCACCTTCCCCACCGTCATCCCCACCATCCTCCCCGCCTCCCCTACCCTGGGAGTTCTGGGAAATCACAGGGAACTAGTAGAGGAGCCATCTGCATGAACACCCCTCAACCTTCCCGGGGAGGCTGTTGAGAGACCAGCAGTGCTTGGGGGTCTGGAACAAGGGAGATGAGGTTTCCCCTGATGGGGCCGCACGCTCAGGGGCCACGGGAGGAAAGCAGGGCTGGCGAGCGGGCAGTGAGGACCATGTCCAGGTAGCCAGGGTGCCCAGGGGCAGACAGGAGGCTGTCAAAAGTCAAGGCGGGGCATGTTGACCAGCCTCCTGTTGGGTTTGAAGTAGCCAAGCTGGTGAAGCCGAGGGTAGAGCTGGGACAGCAAATCTTTCCCTGCCTTGTCTCCACACATCATTCCAGGACCAACGGACCCTGGGAGATGGCAGGTAGACCGGACCATTACGAGGCTCCATGGAGATTTGAGTCTGAACTGACCCAGGGAGCCGGAACCTGATACAGAAAAGGCAGAGCCCTGATTCATGGCTTACATCTTTCTCTTTCAAATGAAATGAGGCTCCTGGAGGATGGGGCCTCCTGACATTTTTCATGACATGATATGTTGGGAAAACGTGATGGCTTGTCCAGCACGTGGAAGTAAACAGACAAGGCTGCTCTCGCTGGAGCTGATTAGCTCTGATGGTGGGGGACCGAGATCTCCCCAAGGCCCCACACGTCTGTTGGGGAGCTCTGCTTCAGGACAAGGACTGTGTCTCTGCTCTCTGCCTGGCCTCCTGGCAGAGAGCTATTCCACATACACATCCTAACAAAGGATCAGGAAACCCATCTGCAAAGTTCTGGGGGAGGCACAGTAACTGACAGGGAGCCAGTTCCCAGCCAGAGATGATTGAGGGAGGGAGGGGGTCTTATACACCCAGTGGGGTTTGCAAGGGTGGGAGGGGAAGGCAGAGGTGTTTTGAGCTTTGGAGACTGGCTGCTGAAACTACTTTGCACCATTCTCAGAGATCTGAAGCAGAGTCACTTTGGAAGAAAATGCAGTGAATACTATTAGTTATTCTGAGCAACACCTCCAGGGCGTTACTTGTTTGAGCAGAAGATGGGAGCATTAAAGAATGTCAGGACTGGACTCACTGGCCTGACTCTCCCTGGACACAGGCAGTGGTTGATGGCTCCTGGCATGGATGAAATCGCCAGGGAGGCTGAGCCCAGGAGCTGGAGCCCAGGAATCTGATCAGAGCAAGAGGCAGGCACTAGAAATGAGGCTCTCATGGGAGATGGGTAGGGAAGAAGGTCCCTTGAGATGAAGGGTGATGGATGGTGATAAAGCAGCACAGGCAAGAGGGGTCTGAGGGAGGTGGAGGACCAAGCTGGCCCTGGCAGCTTCAGGAAAGTGACAAGGACAAGGAGCCAGGAGGGCAGACACGACACAACTGTGGTCCCTCCTGAAATTGGGTGCAAAATGAAATCCTGTAATTGAGTCAACCCATAAATGTTGTAAGGGGAATTGTGTCTTCGAGGGAAGCATACGGAAGCGTCCTTTGTGAATAATGCTGCCTAGCCTCCCCAGAACTTTGCAGATGGATTTCCTGACCCTTCTTCAGGGTGTGTGTGTGTGGAATAGCTCAGCCGGGAGGCCAGGCAGGCACTATTATTTCCATTTTGAAAATGAGAGAAGTGGCTTCCGGTGAGTTTAAGAGCGAGTCCTCCAGGGAAGTTTCCTGTTCTGTGTCCTACTTATTGTCTTTGTGTCAGGAGGATGTGGTGCTTTTGTTGGTCTCCTCTCTCCTCTGTAAGCTCTTCCGGAGACCTCATCCCTTCCAGTCACAAGAGTTCTACACAAACATGCTTCTTCTCACCAGTCTTTGACCCAGACTGCTCTCGAGGGTGAGCCCACCAGGCACAGAGTACCCTCAACAGATGTCCCATACCCAGCTTGGTCAATATGTGATGTACTTCATGCAAAGCAGCCCCCATTTGCATAAATGGTGCAGCCTTTCTCCCAGACCTGCCTTCTGGGTATCCACCCTCTCCATCCACAGCCACTCAGCACCCGCCCCTCTGGAGCTGAGTCCTCAGCACCCCACCCCTGTTGCGCCCTTGGTGCCCCTCATTGAGAGCAGAGCAGTCCCCAAGCTCTTTCCTGGGCTTCCCCAATGCGAGTGGTGACTGGACAGAGAGAAGGTCTTTATGCCGGTGAGCCATGTTTCAGGAGGGCTGTAGCTAGTAGGGGAAGAGAAAGGAGGGGGAGAATGAGCAGCCAGGAAAAAATGCAGATGCAGGAATGGGCTGAACTCGCCAAAGAACAGTGAGCAAATCAGAGGATCCCTCCCAGACGTGGCAAGTCGCTAACAGGGAAGATGAAATAAAACTGAGGGCTAGACTCAGGAGAGAGGAGGCTTTGAAGGGTGGAGGGCGTGCTTGGATTTAATATGTAAATAACAAAGATCCTTTGTCCGTTCTTCATCTTCACGAGACAAGCTGGTGATGAACCGAGTCTTTGTTCTACTGCCAGTTACGTTCGGTTTTGGCCAAAGAAGTTATGAATAAGTGTGGATGGTGGAGCCAGAAGTGGAGAGGTTGACCCCCATAGAGCGGTGCAAGTGGGGCTGGCAATGGTCTTGGTGCCTTGAAGACTGAAGGAGAATGAGGAGGGTTAGTGTGTAGACATCACTTTTGTGATACTAACTGGTAAGTGATGCAGGCGTCAGGAGGGCATTTGGCAGAGAGAGCTGTATCAGTGTAAAATGGGACAGCCAGCCAAGTTAGTAAGACAATGAAGCACATCGAGAGGAACAGGGACCCAGCTCTACAGCAGTCCCCACCCTGCCTATCCTGATTGCTCCAGAGAGCCAGCATCTCAGGGAAAGGAAAACAGAACAAAGACCTGCTCACAGAAAAAACTGGGCAGTGCTGGCCAGGCCACTGCAGTCTCTCTGAACCTCAACATCCTCCTCGGTTGGATGGAGATGTAGAGCACCTTCTTCCCAGGGTGATCATGAGGTCAAATGAAGGTTAAACATTGTCTCAGTCTTTTCACAGAGTACCAGAACTTATACCAGAACTTGGTGGGGGACGGGGAGGGGCTTACAAATGATAGCTACATCTCTCCTGGTTCTGGAGGCTAGAAGTCCAGGATCAAGCTGCAGGCAGACTTGGTGTTTGATGAGGGCCACCTTCAGGGCTTGCAAACAGTGGTATCCTCCCTGCGTCCTCCTCACCTGGTGGAAGGATGAGAGGGCTCTGAGGTCTCATTCATAGGGCCACTAATACCAGTCACAAGGGCCCCACCCTCATGACCTAATCCCCTCCCAAAGGCCTCACATTCTAATGCCACCCATTGGGGATTAGAATGTCAGTGTATGGATTTGAGGGAGAGACAGCATCCAGTTTATGGCAGATGTTTTCTGTAAGCAGTGGGCTGCTTCAAGATGCATGGCATTCTTCTAACAATTTTGGCAAGAAAATGGTGCAACTCTTGGATTTGAACTTTGGATCAGAGACAAATCCACACATGTCCTCCCCCTGCTTACCTGGTTGGTGGGAGATAAACAGGCAGCCTCAGATGCTCACCTGGGCAGGAGCGCAAGAGCCTTCTTTCCACAGTGGCCTTGGCACATGCATTCTTAGGCAAGCGGAGTTGGGGAGGGGGTGTCTGCTGTGAATGGCCATGGGGCAGAGTCCTTCTGCACTGGTTAGGGTGGGTAGGAAGATTTGAATTACAGTTTTCCCCTGGTAGCTCAGACGGTAAAAGAATCTGCCTGCATTGCAGGAGACCGAGGTTTGATCCCTGAGTCAGAAAGATCCCCTGGAGAAGGGAATGGCAACCCACTCCAGTATTCTCGCCTGGAGAATCCCATGGACAGAGGGGCCTGGCAGGCTACAGTCCGTGGGACCACGAAGAGTCGAGCACAACTAAGTGACTAAGACTTTCCCTTTCTGGCCATGTAATTCTCTTTGCTGCCGCCTATTTCTTTTCTTTTCTTTCTTTTCTTTTTTTTTTTGATTTAAGAAGTATTCTGCATTTATTTTTGAAAATTTGAAAATTATACAGATGTCTTTAGAAAAAAATTAAACTTACATCCAAGTGCATTACCCAGAGATAACTACAAGAAAATTTTGGCTGTTTTTTTCCAAATCTTTTTTTTTTAATGTATTTTATTTTATTTTTTAACTTTACAGTATTGTATTGGTTTTTCTGCCTATTTCTTGATCTTCCTTTCCTGGTGAGTTTTTCTTTCTTTCTTTCTTTTTTTTTGGGGAGGGCGGTGCTGGGCCAGGTGGCATATAGGATCTTGATTTCCTGATCAGTGATTGAACTCCTGCCCCCTGCATTGGAAGTACCAGGGAAATCCCCTTTCTGGTGATTCTTGAGTTGCCCCAAATCTGTACAGTGAACCCCTTTGGTGCCTGAGCGAGTTGTGCCACGCAGACCAAACTCCCAACCAGCAGAGTTTCTGCTGTGCCACCAGGCACCGCCACGGATGGCACAGCTGAAGCATTCCTCCAGCAAGCAGCGCCACCAGCAGGGTTTCCAGCCACCGGGCTCGCTACTGCAGAGTCTGGGCTTAGTGATTCAGGGGGAACCATCTGAAAGGTCTGTGAGTCACGGCCATGAGGTATCATACAGATAATGGGGAGGCTGGCACTAATGCTGGGCGCCCCGTGCCCTGGTCTCTGCAAGCCCCTTCAGCTGTTGCTGTTGGCTGTTTATCCTGCCAGGGCTTCCCCAGGCTTCGTGCAACTGAAGTTCTCTGTCTGCCATTAATGGGGGGACATCGCCAGGTGTTAGTACTTCTGATGCTTCTGCTCTGTCCTCCTCTTTTTAGTGTTCCAGTTACGTGTATGTTACACCTATTTGCTGTAGCCCCACAGTTCTTGGATGCTTTCATTCCGTTTTCATTATTCTTTCATTGTTTTTCTCTCTGATTTCAGTTTGAACCCTTATTATTACCCTGTCTTCAAGCTCATGGATTCTTTCCTCAGCTGTGTCCAGTCTACCGAGCAGCCCATGGAGGACATTGTTCTTTTCTGTTCTGGTGTTTAGATTTCTAGCATTTCTTTTTGATTCTCAGAGTTTCCACCTCTGCTTACTTTACCCATCTGTCTTGCATGTGGTCTCCATTTCCACAGAGTTCTTAACATATTAATTATAGTTATTTTAAATTCTCTGCCTGATAATTCTAACATCTGTGTCATGTCTGAGTCTGGTTGTGATGTTTGCTTTGTCTCTTCAGACTTTTCTTGCTTCAGTGTTTTCTTGCTTTTTGGCAGACCTTGTAATTTTTCGTTGAAAGCCTGGCATGTGGTATAGCCTTCAGGAACTGAAGTAAAAAGGTCTTTAGTGTGGAGATTCATGCTAACCTGGCCAGGCATTGGGCCTATAACTTAAGGTGCTGCAGGCTTGATGGGTATCAGTTCCTTTTCTTAGCCCTTTCTCCTGTCAGACCTCAATAAGAAAAAATATTCATGGAACAAACATTACTGGGGCCAGTAAGTACCCCAGGCTTGGGATTCAATGATGATGAGGAAGCCATGTCCTTGCTCCTCCCAAAGGGCTCAGAGGCAAATGAAAACAATGACTATTGTGCTCCACCGAACACTTGCGGGATGTACCGTGGGCTGACCGAGGAGATGCTCTACCTCTTGGATGGGAGGAAGCGGCAGGCGTAAGTACTTCAGTGGGCAACCCTTGAACGAGGCCCTGAAGGCTGTGTAGGAGCTGTTTAGGAAGAAACGGGGAGGGGAAGACTTTCAAGGATTCTATTTATACCACTTTAAATCACTTAAGCACTTAAATGGGAAAAGGAAGTGTGTGTGAACGATGCAAACAGATGTGGCTGAGTTAGTTCAAGAGAGGTCTTCTTTTCTACCTACAGCACTTCTGTCCCCATCATCGAGTTGGGAGAACGTTGTCCAGTTCCTTCATCCCCAGCATCCTCATGGTTTGGCACAGGGCAGATGCGAAGCAAATACCTGCGGAATCACAGAATGAGCTTGAGTTTGACTGAATCAAAACTGATCACAGTTAAAGACACAGAAGAACGTGTGGAGCAACACACCTCATACCCACAGCCCGGTATCTGGAGCATCAGAGGGTCACAGCAGGAGAGGAGGACACCTGCTGGACCACTCAGGAGGCTCTGCAGCTCCACACGTTCCTGCCTCCACAATCCATCCCTACAGTCCTTTCAACAAGATATTCCTCTTGGAGAGAAAACCACGGTGCTCATCATCTTTGTCGTGGGCCTGATTCTGAGGGTCTCACTTTATAGATCCACAAGCCTGGCCCAGAGAGGGAAAGGCTTTAGCCAGGAAGTAGTGTAGCTGGGCCTCAGGCAGGGCATCCTGGATGCTAGATGGATGCTCTCTGCACTACCCCAGGGTCTCAGCTTTCCAGGGGTGCGAGAGGGCCCCCGGTTCAGTATCCTTGGTTCCTTGCCCTCTGTAGAGCCAAGAGGCCTCTCTTCCTCTTCAGTACGCAAACTGGGATAAAACACTTTACCTCTTTAGGCCTCTAGTTCCTCTCTCATCAGATGGAGACAAAGCTCCTCGCCCCAGGGCCTCGAAAATCACCACCTGGTGATGCAGCCGCCCTGGCCCCTCCCTCCAGGATTGCTCTCCTGGGCAGAAACTCAGAGCATCAACATGCACCCTGGACTCTACCCGGTGATCACTGACCTCCGCCACTGTATCAATATTGATCGCGTCTGCTGGGGCTCCGAACGTGTGTGAGGGATTAAATCAATTTAGCCGGGGTCTGAGCACGGGTTGCATTTTGATCAGCGTCAGTATGTCCGCCCGTGTAGGGGCTCTCGCTCCCATTACTGATTCACGAAGTGTCTGCCGGAATCAGTAAATCCGTTTCATTTACTTACGTAGGAGATGTTTAATAGCTGCCACATGAAATTTGCAAATTGTGCTCCATCTGAGGCTGATTAATAAAACACCATGGAAAATACATCAGTCATTTCAGTACTTAAATTAGTACCGCATTCGACTTGAATCATCCTCTTTTGCACCAGTGATAACGGCCTCACATCTCCCTCCTGGTCTTTCTCCTTCATTCCATTTTTCCCTCCCAATCTCTGCAGTTCAGGTGCTTGTTAGGGAAGCCAAGTGGGAGAGCGATGAGCTCGTGGATGCTGCTTATCTCCTGAAGTCAACGTTGCCCAGCGGGAGGCTTATTCATCTCCTCGTACCCAGAGCGCCAGCCCATAGTAGGTGAACGAGAGTCGAAAGGAGAAATCATGAAATCAAGGATCTCTCTATAATAGGCGGTGGTTGTTGTAGGTGAAGAGTAGAGAAAATTTGTCAAACAAGGATGTCAGGCACCATGTGAAGCAATTTGTATACGCTGTTTTTAATGTGATTATCATGATCGCCCAGTGGGAGTCCTGCCATCCATTCTCTCTGGGATGCAGGTGGAGAGGAAGGGATGTTAAACAACCTGCCCAAGGTGACACAGCAAGAAGTGGGGAGGCAGGAATCTGAAGTTTCCAGCACGGCGGCACTTCCTGGGGGCACATCCACTTTGTGGATGGGGGAGTGAGGCACAGAGGAGGCCGAACTCATGGCCACATGCTGGTCGGGGGCTCTGGGGCCGCAGTCTGCTTAGAACTCATCATCCATGGATGCTTGCGGAGACCCTATGCACTCCAGGCTGTGTGCCCTGTATGCAGACATAAACAGCCAGCAGTGTTCCCGCCCCCAACAAATAGGCTGACGTCCAAGAGTCATTCAGCAAGCAAGTCCACGGAGGTGCACAGTGTGCTGCTCAGAGAAGGGCCGTTCCTCCTCGAGTAACATCTGGATACAAAGAACGGTCATGCACACTGTCAGCCAGGAGAAAATAAGTCTTTTCCAGACCCCCTCCCAATTCTGGCCAAATTACCTTATCTTTCTGAGCCTCCATTGCATCGTCCATGAAATGGAAATAGAAAAGTGTGGTCTACTTCCCTAAGAGGGCTTTATGAGGATCAGATCTGGAGTGATGTCCCTTGAAAAGACATCTGGAAGTGTTCAACACCACACACACACAGTGGGACAGTCCACCCAACCCTACGAAGGCTGGTGCTTATTAGTCTTTGGGGAAGAAGTGTTGGCAGCATAGCACCCAATCTCAACCCACCCTTGGCTGGCAGCGCACCCAGAGCCCTGATTGTTAACAGATTTTGCATTGTCCCCCAGATCACACACCCATTAGCAGCAGCATCCAGTCATGATGGGGGTGCTATGGCGTGACATCTCTGAAACAATGGAAATTCGAATCAGACCCCAGAGACTGTAGGGTCTGGTTTAATGAGCTCCCCTCTCCCTTTTGGTGTTCCCAACCCCAGTCAAGTTTCCTCTTAGAATCCCCTCAATGTGAAGGCAGCATTGACAACCATCTGGTTAGAGCCATAGGTGATGGGGGAGGCTCACAGAGGAGCCTAGTGGTCCTTGGAGAGCAGGAAGCCCCAGAGTAGACCAGGGCTTGGGAGCTCAGCCTCACCTCCATGCTGCACCAAGACCTCTCTTCCTCTTGGGGGCTTTCTATAAGCCCCCAAACTGAACTGTAGCCTCCCTGGGTCTTCCATAAGGATCACGAGGCTCCACAGTTCTGCCTTACAATGTTCTCTGTGAAGGGACAGGCTGCACCTGGCAGAGGGTTCAGCTCTTAGCAAGTGTTCAGTAAAGGGTTTAAAATGACTGAATGAGCCTCAGCTATAACCTAGGATCTGAACTCACTGCCAACATTGACTGTGCTCATGGCAAGACAAGGCAGTAAGATGAGTCACTCAGGGAGCCCCAGCCCCACCGATAGGAACACAAGAGAGGACTGGGTAACTGGATCCATGACTAGAGGCAACGACCCCAATCCCAGGGGCCAGGACATGGGAATGGTTAGATGGTTCTAGTAGCTAATGGTTCCTGCTGGCATTGGGAGCTTCTCAAATTGGCCTCGAAGATTCCAGATCCCTCCAAGCATTCCAGGAATACTCGTTTAAAGTTCAGCGTTCTCTGTCATAATGTCGTCTTTGAAAACTAGTTTTCCTGGTCCTGGGCTCTCACTTCACAAACATTCCCTGTGAGCGTTTGCACTGCAGAACTGGCAGGGTAAACAGGGACAGAACTGCTGGAGTCCCTGCCCTGGAGGTACTCACAGTTCAGTTTGGAAGAAAGTAATGTGCCCAGATAATTAGAGTAGAGTGTGATGAATGTGATAATTGGGTAAGAACAAAGCTGTGCAGAAGCACAGAGCAGAAAGTTAAACTCTGCCTGCCGAACTGCCATGAACTTCAAAGAGGATTAACTTTGGTGGTGAATTTTGGTTATAAGTTGGAGTTCACTCATCATCAACCCAAGGCAGAGGAGGGATAGGAGAGCAGTCTAGGCAGAAAGGACAGTGTAGGCAGAGTCCCAGAGCCCCAGAAGAGATTTTTGTGGAACAATAATGAATTTCCTGGGACTGGAATCTAAGCTGCTTGAGACGGGGTGTCAGGTGCTATAGCTGGAGAGGCAGCGGGTCAGACTTTGAAGGGCTTTGAACATCTTACTAAGATTATTTGACTTTATCCTGTGGGCCACGGGGAGCCCTTAGAGGGCTTTAAATACGAGGAGTGACATGATGAAATTTGTGTTTTAGAAAGATACCTTTGGCAGCAGCTTTCCATTATTAATGCAAAACTCCCCATCGTGAAAGCTTAGAAGGCAGTCATGTCTTAAACCAGCTTCCCTGCCAGCCCTACGCTTGTCCTCTCGTCATTTGATGAGGGGGAGCATCGTGTTTAAGACTGGGATTCATGTCCTGGTTCTGCCTCTGATTCCCTGAGTGGCTCTGGATAAGAATGTGGACACTGACTCTGCCCATCTCACAGTGCCAGCAGTAGGGGCTGATGGCAAAAAGGATGCGAAGACTGTGTTCAATTGTACTTGATTTTGTAGATGTAAGGGGTTATCATTTTCATTTATAAAAGTGGAGCTCCCTATCAAGGCAAAGGAAAAAGGATATTTGACCAGGACGTGGTATTTTGGACAGAAATGAAGCTTCCAATCTTCTACTCTACCCTCCGTCAACCTACACAGCAAACACCACTCCTCCCCCCGCCCCACCCCACCGCCAAAATGCACTTCCAATCTCCTACCATCACCCAAGTCCACTGTAGTCAAGATCCGCAAATCAACAATCCACTCTCAGGGGCTCTGTCTAAGGTGTTGACCCAGGAGCCTTACCCAGACCTGGCTGCCTGTGGACTGGGGGCTCTGTCCGTGGTCCTGACCTCCTTACTATGTTCTTCCCACAAATTCAAGAATTTGCTATGAGCACACATGCAGGAATACTCCGTTTCTGAGCACATTAACCAGAGGAAGCATTACAACCGTCTGTCGCTCTGAACTCACTCTTCCCCAATAGATTTACAACTCATAAACGCAGCCGTCAGAGCCAAGTGCATAAAGCCAAGAGCCCAGCACTCCAACATTAACCGTGAATGAGTAGGAGGGATTCAAGGATCTTGTATCCTAATTCCAACTCATTTATGAACTCGCCTTTCCCAGTGAATCATTTGTCGGACCCACTCCCACTCTCCTTCATCCTCTACTTCTATTGCAGCTCTCACAAAGGGAGGAAATGAGCACTGTTTCAATGGCTGCAGCTGCTGCTCAGAATCTACAAGAACAGCCAGTGTACACGGAGGAGGGGCGAGATGCCAGCTTTGACTGTGGTATGGTAAGGTTTTAGATTTTCTTTGAGCAAGGACTAGATGGCCAGCATAATTCTATTCAATCACTAAGATTCTGTGATTCTGTAATCCCCACACCTTGCAGAACTGCAGCCACCCCCAAGGTGCTCCTGAATGCTGATCACAGTATGCTACATTTCTGTGATTCTGGAAACCTTCCCTGATCCATCCTTGTCTCACTAGAACTTTCCTTTCCTGTGCTCTGCATCTTGAGGACATTCCTGAGATTTCTGAGATTTTCCTCCCTTTTCCCAAGGCTTCTGTCCCTAGAGTATGCCTGGGATGTATTCCAATTTTGCAGATCAGTAGTTCTGAAACTGAGCAAGCTTTCTGTAACTCAACTTTCTCTTGGGTGAAATGAGGACATTGACATCCACCTCCTCGGGATTAAGTGACATATTACGTATGAACCATAGTCTCTCATGCCTAAAGTGTAGTGAGTGCTCAAGAAATACTTCCTTTTGTCTTCCTCTTCCAAATCAATGGGTTTATGACATAATCCCTGATAATGTATTAATTCAGTAGCACATATTTGCATGTTACCCTCACTTAGCCTCTTGTATTTTTCCTAAAGGAATTGATATCCTTAAAGTGAACACCAGCTCATTGGTGCCTTTTTCAAATCCCAGGAATAACACAATGTGAGGAGCTCATTGTTTTTCCTATGCACAAAATCATGTCAGGACACATAGAACCTTGAAAATAGTTCATTTTCTTCTGGCTAGTGATTTCCTCCAAGCTAAGAGAGTATTTCTTCTTACTTCTTCAACTTTGGAGAGGATGGGAGGCTAAGAAAAGCCACCTTCTTCAGCTGGAATGGAACTAAATTGACTAATTTATAAGCCTGGGCTGTTGTCTGGGCTGGAGTTTCTGTCCTTTGAAGATGTCAAACAGTAATGAAATAAGGCTCCCAGAACCCAACCCACACTAATCACTCCAGTGCTGCTCAGACACAGTGAAACAGCTTGGTTCTTTGCCTGGCAGTGGGGAAATGGAAAGCTCTCCTGATTCCGCCGTCAGCTGGCAGAGACTCCTAAATGAGGTCTTTTGATAGTTCTAGGTTTGACCTTGAGCAAGCCACTTCTTTTACCTGAACCACATCCTGTCTCCCCACTCCCAAAGACCCCAGTAATCCCCCTTTCACACTACCAGCTTTATCCTAATCAGGTCCTGTTTATACCTGGTATCCATCTCTCCATCTGTCCTGCCAACCTTCATCTCCCAGAGCATGGTTACTGCCCAGATTTAGGCTTGGACCATTGCTCACCTGGACTGATCAATATCTCCCTGGTGGCTTCCCTCTCCCCCAGATCCCTCACACTTCTTCCAGGCCAATAATTTAGAAAATGCAAATTTGGCCATATCCCTCCACTGCTTCAAATCTCTCAAAGACTCCATTATTCTGGCATTCAAGGACCTTCACAATTCGCCCCAGCTCTTCCTCTCCAGCTTATTTCCATACTATCTCTGGGTCTCAAGGCCTTGCTCCTCGTCTTTTCTCATGCCGACTTTCTACCCTAGTCTTCATACACTCCATTCCGTCTTCCCCCCAGCATTGCTCTAAACACATCCTCCAATACTGAGTGACTGTGATACCTTTGTGGATATTCCTAGACCAGTCTTTACACTCTTTTCAGAGAAATTTTCCCAGGAATAAATGTTCCCATGTGGTCCCCAAAAGTCTGACCCAAGAAACAAAGCCTCCAGCAAGAATAGTCAGTCGGTTGCCACATCCACTGTGAGTTGCCAGGCCCAGTACCCCTGGGTCTTCTTACGTCTGGAACTGCCCTGCCTGTACTGACCAGGTGCAAAGCCATTTCCTGTGACTGCCAGCACTGTGAGGAGAAAGCCACTCCTTGGCACCAAGTTGCCTTCAGCATATGCTGCTCAGGATGGCCAACTACATTCTGAAGTTGGAGGATGCTGTGAACAGCTGTGACCATTGACAAGCTGCTGTGAGCAAATTACCCTTTTTTTCCTGGGGGATTACACACCCTGCTCACCTGTCTTCCTGTCTTCTACCTGTGTACCTCTGATCCTCTGTAATGATGGGAGAATACACTTTCTAGAATCCAGATCTGACCATGCTTTATACCCAGGCCCACCACACACACACACACACACACACACACACTCACATTATGGAGTGACTAGAATTCAAGCTCTGTGGCTTGTCCTGCAAACACAGTCCTTCCTGACCTGGTTCCAACTCCTCTAGCCCCATCTTGAGTCTCTCCCCTGCCTCCCAGGAGCCACGTGGTGCATTCACACCATCCCTCTGGGGAGCCGTAGCTACTAGAACCGTACTTTCACACTATCCTGACACATGCTCTTCAGAGAAAAGACCTTTCCCCACGTCTTGGTTTGAAGAACTCCTCCTTATGCCTGAACCAACTGAAATTTTCCTCCATTTTTAAATGCTATTTTCCAAACCAGTATCTAGCATTCAATTTTATTCTTTTCAAAATAATATATGCATATGGTTTTATAAAACTTATAAACCACTGGCTCTAATCCTGACTGCTCTCAGCTCTTTCTAGAGGGGACAGCTGCTCACCTCTTCTCTCTCTCTTTTTTTTTCCAGAAAATATAAGAGTCTTCCCTCCCAGAAGGTGGGATGAAGCACCTTCTTGGTGGTGCCACTTCCTCTCTTGGACCAGTGGACACAGCAACCTGGGAAGCATCCTGCTTTATAGAGTTAAACACATCCTCTGACAGATGGTTCCAGAGTCTAGACCAGTGATCCAGGCGAGTGATACAGATAGTGAAAAAGAAGTGAGCAGAAGCCATGTTTTGTTTTGCATCAAATGGCCTGCTCCAATTTAACCTTTATTAGTAATAAAGGTGATTTATCCTCCATCTACTGAGGAAGGAGATACTAGTTAATTCAGTTCAGTTCAGTTCAGTTCAGTCACTCAGTCGTGTCCGACTCTTTGCCACCCCATGAATTGCAGCACGCCAGGCCTCCCTGTCCATCACCAACTCCCAGAGTTTACCCAAACTCACGTCCATCGAGTCGGTGATGCCATCCAGCCATCTCATCCTCTGTCGTCCCCTTCTCCTCCTGCCCCCAATCCCTCCCAGCATCAGGGTCTTTTCCAATGAGTCAATTCTTTGCATGAGGTGAATTAGAGTTTCAGCTTCAGCATCAGTCCTTCCAAGGAACACCCAAGACTGATCTCCTTTAGGATGGACTGGTTGGATCTCCTTGCAGTCCAAGGGACTCTCAAGAGTCTTCTCCAACACCACAGTTCAAAAGCATCAATTCTTCAGCCCTCAGCTTTCTTCACAGTCCAACTCTCACATCCATACATGATTACTGGGAGTTAATTGGCCTCTCTCAAAATCTTCAGTTCAGTTCAGTTCAGTCACTCAGTTGTGTCCAACTCTTTGTGACCCCATCAGCTGCAGCACACCATGCTTTCCTGTCCATCAGCAACTCCCAGAGCTTGCTCAAACTCATGTCCATCAAGTTGGTAAGGCCATCCAATAAATTCAGTCTCTGTCATCCCCTTCTCCTCCTGCCTTCAATCTTTCCCAACATCAAGGTCTTTTCCATTGAGTGAGTTCTTCACATCAGGTGGCCAAAGTATTGGAGTTTCAGCTTCAGCATCAGTCCTTCCAATGAATATTCATGACTGATCTCCTTTAGGCTGGACTGGTTGGATCTCCTTGCCGTCCAAGCGACTCTCAAGAGCCTTCTCCAACACCACAGCTCAAAAGCATCAGTTCTTCGGCCCTCAGCTTTCTTTGTAGTCCAACTCTCACATCCACACATGACTACTGGAAAAACCATAGTTTTAACTACACAGACCTTAGTCAGCAAAGTAATGCCTCTGCTTTTTAATATACTCTTTAGGCCTCAAAATCTTAATCATTTCCATTTCCCCAAAGAAACCCATCTCCCCATTTATACCTGTTTTTTTCTGTCACTTACCTCCATATTTCTAAATTACATGCTTATCCTGCTATTTCATGATTTTTCAAGTTTATGTAAAGTTTACTGACTTCCAGTCGCAGGTGGCAATGGTGTATCTCTCTTAGCTCCGATACCTGCATGCCTGTAATCCCTGTCCTCTGTCCTTTCAGTGGACTTGGTCAACATTAGAGGATTTTTGTTGTTTAGTCACTAAGTCATGTCTGACTCTTTGGGACCCCGTGGACTGCAGCACTCTAGGCTTCCCTGTCCTTCACTGTCTCCTGGAGTTTGCTCAGATTCATGTCCATGGAGTTGGTGATGCTATCTAACCACCTCATCCTCTTCAGTCCTCTTCTCCTGCCTTCAATCTTTTCCAGCATCAGGGTCTTTTCCAATGAGTTGGTTTAGAGTGTGATGATTGTGCAGCTCAGTCACAGGTGGGTTTTTTTTTTCCTGGAGTTAATAATTACTAAATTGTTTAGCTCATCTGTGTGTGTACACTAACGTAGCTAGACATTCTGGCAGAAACGAGCTCCTTTTGACATGTCTGAGCTGTGTTGAGTACTCCATCAGCCTCTCCGCCTGCTTGGAGCCACTCCTCCCGGGCCCTCCACCCCCTGCTTCCTCGTGGACGGACCGTTCTCTAGACAGCTGTCCAGGCCTCCCCTCCTCGGCCTCCCTGGGATCCTTCACCTGCTCTCCACATGGGGCTGCCTGTCACCTGGATTCCACGACTTCCTCCTTCGATGTTTCAGTTCTCGTTTGTGGGGGATGTGTTTTTCAGGAGCTTTCAGAGAATGAGTATGAAGGGAAAAAAAAAACAAACTCAAGACCTTGAAGAAAGTCTTCATTGCATCATCAGCACAATCTGTAATTTGGTTGGGTCTACAATTCTCATTTAAAATTCATTTTTTCTTCAGAATATTCAGAGATGCCTTGTCTTCTAGCTTCTAGCACTGCTTTTGAGAAGACTGAGGCCATTTTCATGCCTGATAATTTGTTTTACACCTTTTCTCTCCCCCCAGATCTTCAGAGTCTTGTCTTTATTCCAGATAATATGAACTATCACTAATGTGGAGCGATTCAACTGGAAGCCAATGTTCTTGAATTGTTTCTTGGATAACTTTCTCTTCTCTTTTTCTGGAAGTGTTGTTGTTTGGGTATTGGACCTCTTGAGGTGATCATTAACTTTCCTTTTTATTTTCTTTATCTTTGTTATTTTGTTTCACTTTCAGGAAAAAGCTTTTATCTTCTAAATACTCTATTGTATTAAAATTTCTCATTCTCTAATTTTTAAATATTTTTAATGACTAGATACTCTTGTGGGTCCTGAACTTTCCTTTCCCAGAGCATCCTCATACTGGAATGAAGGTGACCCATCTTCCCTCATTTCCCTGGAGACATGGATTCAGTGTTGCTCCTGGTGTCCTTCCCACCCCACTCCCCATTTATTACTGTCTGTGGTTCACTTAGTTGGCTTTGGTTCATTCCTTTATGTTGGTTTTGATTTCCCTTTTTCACATTAGAAGCTGTCAGGGTTTAGTAGCTATGGAAGACGGCTCATTTTTGTGAGTCCATCATGGAAAATTAATTGGATACTCTGTGTGCTGGGGCTGGATGGGGCTCAACGTCAGTGACACGGAGGCATGTTGCATTTTTAATCTGGCACCTCAACTGTCAGAGTCTGTGGGTCTTTCCTCCTAGGCCAGTTAGTTTTCCTAGAGAAGATGCCTCTCTTCTGCTTGGGGAGCGTGAGCCTGGCTTCCAGAAGTCTTAGAGTGTGGAAGGGGAGCTGAGGTCACACTGATCAATATATGAATATAAGCCACCCCAGTAAAACATTGTCCCATATTTTTCCATGGTCTAGTCAAGAAGCCATCTCGAGCAACAGTTCCAGAAGGCAAATTCCAAGTCTGCTGCTGGATACAGGTGGTGCTGCTGCCTGATGCTCAGGAGGGAGGAGAAGGAGCATGGATGTCTGTCTCCTTTTCACAAAGGCTTTAAAGCCAGCTTTCCTTTCCTCAACCCCACCTGCACTCTCGCCCTCCTCAGGGACATCCGAGGCTATGATTCTGGATGCTGTCCATCTAGGGGTCTGAGGAATGGATCACTTTCCCTACAGGCAGACTTCTGTGTTCACCTGACTCCAGTGAGTTCATTCTATCACCTCCCGTCTGTCTCTTTTTTTGCCTTTGGCAACTGTGCTGACATTCTGATGTTTTGTCTCTGACATTCTCTTTGTGCTTGTGGTTTTGTGTCTATTCACTTCCTTTCCTGTTATTTTAACAGGGCTCTCTGAGCCCATGGGTTCAAACCACCACATTTAATCAAAGTCCCTGTTACAGGTTCTCTGGCCCATCCATATCTGACAGGCTGCTGCTGTTTACCAAGGAATGTCTATCCTTTGTTAAGTTCCTTGGAGGAGCTTAACATCTCTCACTTCATCTCCTTTGCAATGTGTTATTAACATGTGTTAAATTGAACTGAACTCTAATTACCCTTCACAAGCTTTCTGCATGGAGACAAATATCCTGTTTTAAGTGTATGTCATAGCACCAAGGTCACAGCGACTATGACCTTGGGCTCTCATCCTGGCTTTTTGCAATCCAGGTGACACCAAGTCCCCGAATCTTGGTTTTCATGTCTGCAAAATGGGTATAATACCTATATTGTGAATTATTTTTATAATTAAAAAAGATAATGTATGTAAGATGGCTCAGCATTTACGGGGAACACAGTAAATGTTAGTCCTCCTCCTATTACCTTCAGTCTACGAGAGGTGAGCGCCCTAAAAGGTCAGGCATCTCGCCAGATCTGACAGTGGGGACGATGGAAGGAGGAGTGCTGGGGCCTGTGTTCCTGACACTTCCTGCAGACCCTCACATGATGACTGGCTCCCAGGAGCCAGCTTGCTCTAAATAAAAGCCGAGCTGAACACTTTTCCTTCAGAGTAATTTCCTTGGAGTTATTTAATAGCTGCTGGAGAGAGGGGAAAAGTTCAATCTTGAAGACAATCCCAGTTTATAGCTTCATCGGTGCTGATGACGGCTGCCCACTCAGGACTGCCCGCTTTCCTCTCCATCTTCCCTGTTAAAGACCCATCCTCACCTGTCTCCACACAGACAGCTCTGGGTCTCACCCCAGAAATGGCCCCGGGGCCCATTTGCAAGTTCGTAAACTTATATTTTCCTCATTAAGAGGAAGAGAGGAAGACACTGTTCAAGCCGAGCGAGCCAGAGAGAAGTGCAGAGCTGTGCTGGGGCCAGAGGAGGGAGGGCTTCCTACAAGAGGAAGCCCACAGAGTCACGTCCACAACAACAACAATAATAACAAAGGCAGTGACCTCGAGTGTTAGAATGTCCTCCCCCATTACCCTCTCTGTTCTCATCACATCCCATAAAGATGGCAGGAAGGGGAGCCCCTCAAATCAGAAAAGGAGAGTGGGGGTAGAGGATGAACAGAGGGCTGGTCTGGGATTCCCAAGTCTGGGTTTGAGTCCCGGCTGCTGCACAGGAACGTGAACTTGGGTCTCAGAAAGGTGAGGCGATTTGACACAGGGCCTGCGGTGATGGACAAGCAGAAGCAGGGCTGGAAGCCACCCTTCCGAAGCCCAGAGCCTCTGCCACTCCCATTCTGCCTTGCTGGCGGCTACCTGGTGGGCAGTATGGTCTGAGGGCTGCAGATCACAAAAGCGGGCCATCTGAAAGCACACACATCATCTAATTATCTCCACTACAATCAGCCCTCACGGCCAGCACTGTGGGAAGCACGGAGAGTGGTTCTAACAGGGACAGGTTGTCTAGGGCTCACTGTTGAAATGCTTAGGGAGACATTCACAACGGAACCACCACAGGGGAGAGCAAGAAGGGCGTGACCAAGGACCAGGGCCATGAGGTCTTCACCCCATTTCCTCTGCTTGAGCTGCGGGTAGACTATATTTCCCATCCTCCCTTGCAGGAGGTACAGCGCCGGGTGACGAGGCCAGGCACAGCACAGCTATCTGTCGTGATGACTGAGCCCCTCCACCGTGAAGGGGGAGCCCAGAGCCCTAGATGGCGGTTAGGTGATAGAAGGAAGGTGTATTTGTTTCTGCAGCATCATCTAGCCTTTCCTGACTAACACAAAACACAGATGAAGAAGTGAAGAAATTGCCCAGCCAGCAAGTCCCCTATAACTGGTCTGCCAAGTTCATTTACCACCCTCTTCAGCATCTGACCTGATTTATTTTCAGGTCATCGTGTAAACGCCTCGTCCTCCGATATTTTCTCCCTGAGGCTGCCTGTCTGCGCAGTACACACAGGCACTCAGTGATGCAAGCTATTCGTGTCTGTATTGTTCAGATACCTGGCTCCACGACACTCATGCAACCACAGTGGCGTCAGAACACTGCTTATTCTGAGCCTTTGCTCCTGGCCCAGCTCAGAGCCGGGCACTAAGTGAACTTAGCCTAGAGGAACCAAGGTGCAGACAGAACCCACAGAGACTATTATTCGTAATAAATATTTTAAATGCACATTTGCATGCTTCTTAGGCTAATTGTTAACGAACTGCGTATATTTATTCACGTTTGAGGAAGCTTCATTCCTTTTCAAAAGTCAGTTGTATTGAGGGATAGATTACACACAACAAAATACATCCATCTTAAACATGCCTTTGGATGAATTTCGACAGATTTATACACGTGTGTGGCCACCACCGCTTAATGATAAAGAACTTTTCCATCAGCCCAGAAAGTTCCTCTGTGCTCTGTTCCAGTCGGTGCCCCCAGCCCCAGCCCCAGGCAACCACCACTCTGCTCTCCTTCACTGTAGATTAGATTTGTTTTTCAGGGACTCACATAAATGGAATTCTAAAGTGCCCACTCTTTTGTGTCTGGATTCTTAAGCTCAGCACGTTTTTGAGATTCATCCACGTATTTATATATTTCAGTCATTTATCCATTTTTATTGTTATATTTCCATAGTATGAATATATTATAATTTGCTTATCTGTTTATCTTTTTTCCATTTTAATGACAGCTTTGTTGGGATATAATTCACGTACCATAAAATTTACTCTTTCAAAATGTACAATTCAGTGGCTTCTAGTGTATTTATGGAATTGTACCGCCAGCAGCACTAATTTTAGAAAGTGTTCACCACTCCTGAAGTGATGAAAATTTGCAGTCACCCCTCCCCCATTCTCCCATCCCCCCAACCCCTGAAAATCACTAATCTTCT
Source organism: Bubalus kerabau (assembly GCF_029407905.1). NCBI lineage: Eukaryota > Metazoa > Chordata > Mammalia > Artiodactyla > Bovidae > Bubalus > Bubalus kerabau. The sequence goes on along the minus strand of NC_073637.1, from coordinate 4,415,466 downwards.
TCCTGTTTATGGGTTGGCCTATTCTGGAGATATTAAATACATGAAATCATACAATGTGCAGCCTTTCAGTCCTGGTTTATTTCACTCAGCGTAGTGTTTTCAAGGCCCAACTGTGTTGTAACCTGTTTCATTATTTCCTTTCTCTTTATGGCCAAGTAATACTCCTTTCTATGGATAGACCACATTTGCTTATCCATCCCCCAGTTGCTGGACTTTGGGGTTTTTCCATCTTTTGACTTTTATGAATAATGCTGCTATGAACATCTGTGTGTGAGTTTTTGCATGAACACATTTTTTCGGTTCTCTTGAGTGTATACCCAGAATTAGAACTGTTGAGTCAAACTGATGATAACTCTATGTTTAACTTTCTGAGGAGCTGCCAAACTGTTTTCCCAACTGACTGCATCATTTTCCATCCCTCCCAGCAATGTACGAGGTTCTAATTTCTCCATACTCAACGTTTGTTATTGTCCATTTTGTGGATCATAACCATCCTATTGCGTGTGGGGTGGTATTTCACTGTGAGTTTAATTTGTGCTTCCCTGATGTTTAATGACATGAAACATCTTCTCATGTGCTTATTAGACACTTGTGTATCATTTTTCGGAGAAATAGCGGTTCAAATTCTTTGTCCACTGTTTAAGTTGGGTTGTTTGTCTTTTTATTACTGAATTATAAGAGTTCTTTATATATTCTGATGCTGCTGCTAAGTTGCTTCAGTCATGTCCAACTCTGTGTGACCCCATAGATGGCCTCTTACCAGGCTCTCCTGTCCCTGGGATTCTCCAGGCAAAAACACAGAGTGGGTTGCCATTTCCTTTTCCAATGCATGAAAGTGAAAAGTGAAAGTGAAGTCACTCAGTCGTGTCCGACTCTTAGCGACCTCATGGACTGCAGCCCACCAGGCTCCTCCGTCCATGGGATTTTCCAGGCAGGAGTACTGGAGTGGGGTGCCATTGCCTTCTCCAATTCTGATGCTAGACCCCATCAAATGTATGATTTGAAAAAATTTTCTCACATTCTTTAAGTTTTTCACTTTCTTGACAGTGTCCCTTGAAGCACAGAAGTTTAAAAATTTTTTAAATTTATTTTTCATTGGAGGATAATTGCTTTACCATATTGTGTTGGTTTCTGCCATATATCAACATGAATTAGCCATAGGCATATATATGTCCCCCTGCTCTTGAACCTCCCTTCCAACTCCCAACTCCCACCCCATCCCACCTCTCTAGAACACCTGATTTGAGCTCTCTGTGTCATACAGCAAATTCCCACTGGCTGTTTATTTCACATACGGTAATGTATATGTTTCCATGCCACTCTATCAATTCTTCCCACCCTCTCCTTCCCACACTGTGTCCAGCTATTAAAAAAAAAAAAAGCAACACATTTGAATCAGTCCTAATGAGGTGGATGAATATACAACCTGTTATATGGAGTGAAGTAAGTCAGAAAGAAAAAAGCAAACATCATATATTAATGCACATATTAGAAAGATGGTACTAGAAAGATGGTACTGATGAACCTATTTACAAGGCAGCAAGGCAGATGCTTGCCTAGTGAATGGTTTCTATTGTGATGAGTCCCATTTGGCTATTAATGTCCTTGCTGTGTGCTTATCCATTCACATCTTCATGGATAATTGGGTGGTTCCAGTCTGGACTATTATGAGTAAGTGAAAGTCGCTCAGTCGTGTCTGACTCTTTGTGATCCCATGGACTGTACGGAATTCTCCAGACCAGAATACTGGAGTGGGTAGCCATTCCCTTCTTCAGCAGATCTCCCCAACCCAGGGATCAAACCTACGTCTCCTACATTGCAGGCAGATTCTTTACCAGCTGAGCCACCAGGGAAGCCCAAGAATACTGGAGTGGGCAGCCTATCCCTTCTCCAGCAGATCTTCTTGACCCAGAAATCAAACTGGGCTCTCCTGCATTGCAGGTGGATTCTTTACCAACTGAGCCACCAGGGAAGCCCATTATGAGATTTACCCATCATGAGTAAAGCCATGAACATGAAGATGTGAGTAGATGAAGATGATAGGTGTATTCATTTATTTTGGGTAAATATCTGAAATTTCTGGATTGTTTGATAAATGTATATTTAACTTTATTTTTGGCTGCTGGAGACAAGCATCTTTTTCAAAGATACCACCAAAATTTTGGCCAACATTTCAAAACATATTTGTAAACATAATGCTTTCCTTTTAAACTGGCAGTGCTTTGAAAAACAGTATGATAAGACAACACAACTTGTATCAACATTAGTTCAAAATCCTTATATTTTTAACCATATAACATGTTCCCACATGATAAAATGAACGATAACGTAAGTCAACGTCAACAGATGAACACCGTAAAATGGAAGTTTGGGCTGTTTGGTGAATCATAGTACATTATGGTTAAATATATCTGCTCTCTCTCTTTTTAATATTCCTGGCACCCAAGATGAAAAAAAAAATCTTTAAATATGCATTTCATGTGGGTAATAGCTTCAGTGTATGTTTAACTTTTAAGAAATCGCCCAGCGGTTTTCCGAGTGTCTGTAGCACTGTTCCCTCCCGTTGGTGGCGTGTGAGGGTCTGACTCTCTCAGCATCACACCAACACCTCACATTGTCAGCCTCTTCAAATCTAACCATCCTGATGGCCATGGAGTCCCCACTGTGGTTCAGTATACACTTTCCTGATGCCCAGTAACACTGAGCATCTCTTCATGTGTTCATTGGCCATGTGTCTTTCTTGCCTTGCAATGTATTATCCAAATCTTTTGCCCATTTGTACCGGGTCTCTTCTTCTTAAACTAAAAAAAGCTTTATATATCCTGATTATAAGGCCTTTGTCAGATACTGTGTACTGTGAATATTTTCTTTTATTCTATATCTTGCTTTTTATTTTCCTAACAATGTCTTTCAAAGAGCAGAAGGTTTTAGTTTTGATGAAGTCCAATTTATCAACATTCTCTTTCATAGTTTGTGCTTATCTAAAGCCTACTTAAGAAATCTTCGCTTATCCCTAGGCAGTAAATATTTTCTACCATGATTTTTGTCTGGAATCTTTGTGGCTTTAGGTTTTACATTTAGGTTTATGATCCATTTCAAGTAACTTTTTAATGGCCTGAAGCTTCATTTTTTTCCATATGTATATGTCATTGTTTCCATAATATTTGTTGAAAAGGCTAGTCTTCCCTCCATTGAATTAACTTGGCATCTTTGTAAAAAAATCAATTTTCACAACAATCAACAGTAGTTTATTCACTACTAGTGTGTAGAAATGCAACTGGCATTTGCGTAGTGGCCTTGTATTCTGTGATTTTGCCAAAGAAACTAACTAAGATTCTTTTAGATTTTCTCTGTTCACAGTCATGCCATTTACAAATAAAGACGTTTTTATTTCTTCCTTCCCAATCTGTATGCTTCTTATTTCTTGTTTCCTATTCCTGTTTCTTGCCTTCTTACACTGGCAAGGATTTTCACAGGGTGGGCATCCTTTTCCAGTTTTAGGAGATGATGTTAGCTGTAGGTTGTTCACATATTCTTCATCAGGTTGAGGAACTTTATTTCTGTGTAGTTAGCCTATTGAGACTTTTTTATCATTCATTGCTGTTAACTTTCATCAAATGCTTTGTTGTCGTTGTTCAGTCACTCAGTCATGTCCAGTTCTTTGTGACCCCATGAACTGCAGCATGCCAGACTTCCCTGTCCTTCGCTATCTTCCTGAGTTTGATCAAACTCATGTCCATTGAGTTGGTGATGCCATCCAACCATCTCATCCTCTGTCGCTCCCTTTTCCTCTTGCCTGCAATCTTTCCTAGTATCAGGGTCTTTTCCAATGAGTCGACTCTTCATATCTGGAGGCCAAAGTATTGGCGCTTCAGCACCAGTCTTTCCAATGCATATTCAGGATTGATTCCTTTAGGATTGACTGGTTTGATTTCCTCACTGTCCAAGGGACTCTCAAGAGTCTTCTCAAGCACCACAATTAGAAAGCATCAGTTCTTCAGTGCTCAGCCTTCTTCACACAGCAGGTGGAATCTTAGTTCTCCCACGAGGGATCAAACCCCCGCTCCCTGAAGTGGAAATGCAGAGTTTTAATTGCTGGACTGCTAGGGAAGTCCCAGGACCTATTTCTATCCCAAGGTGCTGGATATTATATACAAAAGCGTGTGGTTCGAGACGAAGCTTACTGTATCATTTGGGATCACTGGGAAATCACCTGAGGTATAAGCAGCAGGGCACTGAGAGTGAGGCACCTCCAGAGCATGCATGACCCAAGCAGAAGGTGCCCTCCTGCCGTCATGCGCTCAGAGCCCCTTCCTGGTCCTCAGGACCTGTGGGCTGTGCCTCAGCACGGCACTGCAGGCGACCGCTCTCGGGCGAGTCCTCCGTCTTCTCCACCCGCTCCAGTTCGAGAGCCTCTTCTTTGAGAAAACATAGTATTTTCCTGCTTACAGAGCCTGCTCCAACCCTACTGCCCCATGAGACCTATTTCAGAAATTTCTATCAACTCCTGATCCCTTCTCTTTAGTTAAAACCATCCTATTTGAAACTTTAATAGTTTCAAAAAGTGTTTAGTCTTCCCTCATTGAGACCAGATTCACAAACATTGACCAAGCGCCTACTGTGTGCGCTGAAGCACGGCAGGCACACTCGTGTTTGGTGGACCATTGAATTTTCACTAAGGCTCTGAAAAGTAGGTTTGACTCTAGGCATTTAGCCAATAAAGATAAAAGAGTCCAAGGCCAAGTGACTTGTCTTATTTAAATAGCTTTGATACTTATCCTTTCCTCCCTGATTTATGGTTACCAGAACACAGTCTATGGGGAGACGAGGCTGAGTCTGTGTGACCTTGGGAAAATTCCTTCAATTCTTTGAACGTCAGTTTCTTCTGTTACAAAGCACATATTGATGTGTCGCAGTGAGAGTGAGAAGATGTGTGTTGAGTCTGAGTGCGGGCAACCTTCCTGATGCGCAGTAGGTGCACAGGGAGCTCCAGTTCCCTTCCTTCCTGGCTCTTCCCCTTACACTCTTAGCTATTCCATGGCACAGCTATGCTGATGCCTCGGTGATTGCTCTCCTTGCAAACTCTGCTGCTGGCTTAAAACAGAAAGAGAGCACATAAAAACCCGGTGGCATGAGCTGCCCAGATACTTCTGTCTTAGACAATGAGGAGGCATTGGTTTGGTCACTCCGGGCCACTGCATTTCACTCTTCCTCCCTGGACTCTGGGGGTTAAGAGAGCTGCAGCTGCCCTTGAGAATGACCTTGCCTTGAGAGCTCTGTATCTTGACTTCAAGTTTCCCTAGAGGCAGCTGTGAACTACCGTCTCCATGAGCAGGAACCTGCTTCTTGGAGCCCGGGGACCATCCGCCCTGTGATGTGTTCACTGGAAGGGGTGCTGCATCAGGTACGGTGCTCTTCCTGTGGCCCGGCTCTCGAGGCAAGGTCATATCTCAATCCAGAGGTGGACGGAATGTGACGTCTGTGCTCCCTGCCCTCCTAGGAAGCTCTAAGGAAGGACCAAGTTGACATGCAAAGATGCTGGTGCTGGGGGAGCTGGGGCGACTTATTATTGGTGATACTTGAGCCTCTGTCTGTCTAAACTGTGGCCTCGTTGAAGGAAGAGGTCTTACCATCTTGGGGAAATCACTTAACCAACTGTGATAATAATTGCTAACATTTATCCAGTCCTCCTTATGTGCCAGGTACTGTATGATGTGCTTTGCATACATAATTGCATTTTAATCCTCACAACAATGACTAAGAGATTTTAATAAATTCCAGGAGACAGAACTCGCAGGGGTGCGAGCGGACCTATAAAAGAGGAGGGGGCTGGAGCCCAGATCCTGGCAGCAGACGTGACTGAGAGTCCTCCCCCGGGACAGAGGAGGGGCCTGGGGCCCAGAGGCAGCAGGTGTGGGTGGGCCGGGGTGAGGAGCCAGGCTGAAAACAGAGGTTGTGGTGAGTCATAAGTGGGGCAAGCCCACTCAGCAGACCCTCGCCCTCCCCACCCATGGGAGCAGAAGCACAGGCAGAGGGACGACCCAATGGCTCATCACTGAGGCCATGGGGTGAGTCCCACAGGATCAGCAAACCCCAGAATGAAAGAGGGGATCCAGGCTTCCACACTCTACAGAGAATCTGCCAGCTGCCACAGTCCTCCCACTCCCCACAAAGCTCAACGTCAGAGTTATTATCTGGGGGTAAGGGTGAGTAGAAAGTCAAGTCCTGTTAGCCAACAGCAGAGGGGCCCACCCAGCACCCTCACTTGCCCCTTCACCGCGTGACTAGGCAAACGGCACCGCCAGGCAGGGAGCAGAGCCAGAGAAAGACGAAGATAGACGCACGAAAAAACGAAGACCAGAGGAAACAGAGCAAATCAAGTGAAAAGTACACTAGAAAAACTCCAATTAACATAAGCAGAAACATTTGAGCGGATATTATAACTGCAAAATAAAAAATCAGCATGCTTTGAAAGGGGAACGGTCAGAAAATCCAAACAAGCAGAGTCTAAAGTATGACTGCACCCCTAGAAAAACAACAGAGGATGAGAAAGCAGAGTGAGTAAAGAGCCAAGAAGAGAGATTGGAATTATGAGCAAATGGATAAAGGACAAAGAAGAAAGCCTCCAGGAGGCCGACAGCCGGAAAGAAAACCGTAGGAAGTGGAGGGGAGGGGAGAACAAATCAATAATGCAAGGAATTGCTGAGCTCCAAGGAAAACAGAACCTTAGCACTCCAGGGGCCTCCCACAGCACCAAGCGGGATGAATCAAAAAAGAGCCACGGTGAGGCAGGTTACCATCAACCTGCATAACACCGTTGATAGAAAAATCCCCAACATTTACAGAGAGGGAAACACATCATCTGCAGAGAAGTGAAACAACCTGCCTGCTCTCTGATCAGCCACCCCTTTCAGAAACATAGCCAAGCCCCTACGATTCTGATGAAGCGCTAGTCACAGCCAAACTAGTTGACACGTGGGAAGAGACATTTTCATACATGCAAGCAAGCTTTCATTTGACTCCTCAAGAGCAGTGACTTGAGGATGTACTCCAGGTAAATGAGAAAGTAAATTACAAAAAAGAAAGAAAAAATGAGGACCTAGAATCTAACAAAGAAGGAAAAGAGCCAAGGACAAAGGCCAAAGTTCTGAGGATGGCAATTTGGAAAGACAAATCTTGGGTCCTTGCTCACATGTTTGAATTGCAGAGTGAACGCTGGATAGCTCTGTCTGTTAATCAGTGAGATGAGATCCTTATGTTTCAGCCTCTGTGAGAGGCCTCATCTGTACCTGTCACTGACATACCTACTCTGGAGCCTTTTTTTTTTTTTTTTTTTTAAATAAATGGTGCAAACTGTCTTGCCAAAGTAGAACGATATGAATATGTGTTTTTTTTTTTCTTGTTATATGTTTCTTTATTTCTCTGTTAAAATAATGAATAAGTTATTATTCAAACAAAAATATAAATTAACTCATTATTCAAAGCCCTAAGAGCATTTGAATTATATATCTGAAAATTCTGAAAGATATATCAGGATCTTTTTTACAAACAGAATTCTGAACCAGGAAGCAAAGTAACTTTGAAACAAAATGTAGTAGCCTTATTTCAGTTCAGTTCAGTTAAGTTCAGTCACTCAGTCGTGTCTGACTCTTTGCGACCCCATGAATCGCAGCACGCTAGGCCTCCCTGTCTGTCACCAACCCCTGGAGTTCACTCAAATTCATGTCCATCGAGTCAGTGATGCCATCCAGCCATGTGTTTTTAAAACAGAAAAGTTACAGGACAGAAAGTTCTGTTTAAATATCATCTGGTGTATTGGTCAGGGTAGGTCAGCTGCTATAACAAAGACACCCAGATCTCACTAAGGTCTATCTCTCCCTGATGTGAATCGCCACGGTGTCTGCTGAGTGGACCAGGTGCCACATGGTGGACCCAGGCTCCTTCCATTTCAGGGCTCCTCACTCCTCTGGGCTGCCTCGTCCATGCCATTCAACCAGAGGGCGGAGGATGCCTGGTAACAGGCGATGGGCTCCTGGGGAGGGTTTGAAGGGCTGGGTCTGCAGGAGGCACGTGTCAGCCATTCATATTCCACTGGCCATGCGAGGGGGTGATGACATGTCCTCTAGCTGTGTCCCCAGGAGGACGAGGTGGGCTCTGCCAGGGTCCGAGGCATAGACAGGCAAGTGCGCATCCATGGGAAGCTGGTTTCAGTCCTTGCCAGGTGAGCATCTGGGGGCCCTTTCTCTACTCTTGAGTCCTGACCGCATTGTTTACTTTTAATGAGTACATGTCTTAAATCAAAATGAAAATATTCTTACTTGGGAAGGACATAGCCTTTGCTGGGCTCCTCTGTGGCCCTAAACCAGTGGCTTCCAGTAGCTCCCCAACTAGTCCACAATACAGCCCCCGCCCCTGGGTCATCATCACCTCACTTTACAGGCAGGCACCCCAAGTGACATGCTGAATCCTGCCCTGGCTCCAAACCCACCCCTCCTCCCACTGGCTCCTGGAGTCTGGTGTAGACCAGAGAGTCGCAGTTCAGCCAATAGCTCATGGTTGGTCTAAGAGGACAAAAAAGTGTGTCTTCTCAGGTTTATAATTATATATAGTAAAAGTGTTCTCGGAAAGCTTGTAACGAACCGGAAGGATAATTCTTCTGTCTGAAAACCCCGATTGTCACATGAGGACAGGAAGCCAGGACAGCTGCCTGGATGCCCAGGAGAGACGCCCAGGAGGAAACCAGCCCTGGATCTCAGACTTCTGGCCTCCGGAACTGGTGAGGAAATGAATTTCCATTGTTTAAGTTGCCTAGTCCATAAGCCTCTGTTACAGTAAATGAATACATATATCCTGGAGAACTCTCTGATCCCAGAAGTCTCCAGGATTGGCGGAACTAAAAATCCCAGGAAGCTGGAGAAAGAAGTGGGCAGGAAAATGTATTTGAATGAATGTGTGTTCTGATTTGGATTGTATCTTGAAAATGAAATTTAAAACACGTGTAGGAGGCTTCATGAATTGGAACGCCTGCCTCTCGGCTTTTCCAAAGGGGAGGGGAAAAACAAAATCAAAGTTAGAAAGGAACATGTTTGCACAGTTTAGGAGACATTGTAAAGATACAGATGAAACAGAATTCCCAGATGCTGGCCTGATCGTGGTAGATGTATCCCGCCTGTGGTTTCTTTGTTCAGCTGGCCCGCCTGGTTCTGGCCCATCTCTTCCTGAGCTGGGGTCTAACTGGAGCACCAGGGTGAAATTCATTAGGAGAACCACGAAGTGTTATGTGGTCACTACTCAATCGAAAACTTCAACACGATTAAAAACAAACAGCAGCAGGGGGACTATTCCACAACCCCTGTTTATTCAAAGGGTGAGTGAGCTAATGACCTAAGATATTATCTTAAACAAACAACAAGAAGGGTGTCAAGCAGAGACGGACAGGAGTGTGAGTCAGAAGGTCACGGGTGAAGGTGTATGGATGGCCAGCAGGCAAACGTAAAAGGGTCTCCATCGTTGAAAGCCCGTGCATTTCCGTGGGGACACACGAAACCCTGCCCAACAGCTCGCAGACATGAAAACACGATTCTGCTCAGTGGGAAGCACGGGTTGGCCCGCCTGGCATGTCTGGGGGCAGTGGATGCAGAGACGACGTTAGCGTTTCTGGAGGGAATCGGGATGGTCCCTGCTACGACCCCCAACAGTATGCTGACCGATTCCAGGTATTTCATTCACTCACTCATTCATTCATTCACAGATTCGTCCTTCACTCAGAAAATGCAGAGAGTGCTCCATCAGGAGCCAAAACCTGGGGAGCCTGAGGTCAGGGGTCACTGGAGCGTCCAGGCTAGAGTGCTAAGGCCAGTGGACATGAAGGCCCTGTTGCCTCCAGGAGACTTCCGAGCTGCCCCGTGGGAGTGTGGGGGGTACAGTACAATGGGGACCAGGGGGCTGGGCAAAGGCAGTGGAGGGAGGGGGCTGGCAGGAGCCCTACAAGAGAGCAAGGGTCTGTGTGGAGAGGGTGGGCGGGTAGGGGCTGCAGGGGTGGCCAGAAGCCTGGAGGGCAGGCCTGGGCTTCATGGTGGAGCAACAGGAACCGCTGGAGGGTGCTGGCCATGTCGCTCCCTCTGGGAGGAGGGCGGGCTGCAAAGGGGCCCGCAGAGGCAGGAGTGGTTCAGAGACTCCAGGCGGAGGGACGAGAGGGGAGCACAGCCTGCGCCCGAGAGACGGAGGCCAAGGGGGATGGACAGACGGAACCGCCATGCAGCTGCCGCGGGGAGGCGGGGAGCATGGCGGATGGAGCAGCCGTGTGTGTGTGTGAGTGTGCCCGTGTGTCTGTGTGTGAGCAGGCACACAGAAGATCCTGTTTTTGATACATGTGCGAGGAGAGGGGAGCGAGGGAGGCGGCAGAAGGAGAGAAGACGCCGTCTCCGAAGCGAGCGGTGTTTATCTCTGCGCTGTGCAATTACGGGTAATTTTTCCTTCCATTGTTTGTTTCCTAAGTGTTCTGCATTGAACAAATATTGACTTAGTCATTTTAAAAAAATGTGTTATGAAAAAGATAAAGGCAGCTTGCAAAGACTCCCAGTCCCCCACTTCACTGAGTTCAAATGCCTGCCCGGTGGGCGGGCCGGAATCACCCCACCTGTCCTCCAGGTGTGCTGACCATGGGGGTCAGGAGCCTGCTGACTGCTGTAAGCTCCCTGTGGGAGCTGGGAGGCTGAGCCAGACCCACCCTGCCAGTCCGGGTGGGGCCGCGACCTGTGGGGCTCTGGGGTGGTGGGAGGGATGCACAGGGTCTGGGAGCTGTGGGCTGGACCCTAAGATAAGGTGTCCTGAGGAGGTGGGGCCAGGAGGCAGTGGGAGGGGAGCCTGGGTCTCCCGGCCGGGTTGGGGGGGCTGTGCAGGGCGGGGCTGCTGGCCTGGAGGAGGAGGCACGTCTGCGGCCCAGAGAGTGGGACTCGGGGCTGGGGCAGTGGACGGGGACCGGATGGCAGGGGCCCTGGCTCCTTAGCACCGGGCACTGCTGCTTTGAAGACAAGAACCCCAGCTGCACAGGGATGGAGAGGATGTGCCGGAATAGGGTGCTGCCTGCTTTCATCCCTGCAGCCCGCGGGCAGTACCAAGGGGACTGGCCCCATCCACAGTGCTGGCAAACGGTGCTGTCCACAGAAGCGTGAACTTCCCCGTAACTCAAGCCATTCCTGCACCCAAGCTCCCTGGACAGGCTGAGCACAGGCATAGGAGTGGCCAAGGACAGAGATGAGCGGGTACCTCCTGAGATCTCATTTCATCAACTTGATCCTTTAGTTTTTCTGAATTGTAGACACAGCAGAGAGAACCCAAAGGAAGCCTCATCTCCACGCCCCCCAAGCCCAGGGCTGTGGGGTCATCATTCGAGAAAACCAAGTGGAGAAGTGGCAAGCACAGCTTGCTCTCAGCTTTATGACAGGAAACCCGCGATGTGGCCGATGTGAGGAGGGCGGGGTCCAGGCGTGGGATTTCTCCTTCCCACGCCGTGCAAGGAGCACGCGTCAGATTAGCAGTTTCCTTCCTAAAGGAAACATTAAGAGAGTTGCCAAACCATGGCTGGGACTGAGACCGGAGGCGAAGGACACGCTGACCTACTGCTGCAGAGCTGTGTCTGGGGGGTGGATGGGGACATCCGAGGGTGCGTGTCTATTCACCTCGTATTCTCACTGGGAAAAAGGGCTATGTCAGTGGCTGTAAGTCTCAGATGGAAGTTTCCACAATGTGGACACCATGTAGGAACTTAAAATCACCACTGTGGGCAAGAGAGAGGGGCCTGGAGGAGGGTCGGGAGGGTGCAGGGCTCCGTGGGCAGCGGCCCAGCTTGTGGGCACTCCCCCGGGACAGGTGGTGGGCTGGGAAGGGCATGGAGCAGACCGAGTGGCCAGGCCTGGTTTGGGTTCCCCGGCAGGTGCAGTGGGAGGCCAGAGAGAAGGCCGGCCGTGGCCAAGGTCAGGTTCGGCAGGCGTGTGGACACAGTCCTGGCGAGGGAGGTTCAGGAAGCAAGCCAGGGCTGGTGGATTGGAGACAGTCAAAGAGTCAAGAGCCAGGAGGTGTTGTCAGACTCCAGGTCTGGTGTACAGGAGGGATGGGGCCCGCGGGCTGGTAGCCAGGAGGCCGGGGCAGAGGTGGGATCCTGTAGCTGAGGTTTCAGAGGAGGTGACAGAGGCTGCCTGGAAGAGGAGGGGCAGAGATCACTCCAGTAACCCTAACCCTAACCAAACGATGGCAGGAGGCTCCATGGAGACAAACCCGGGCCCCGGGTGTTAGGACCTCCTGTCAGTGAGGTGAGGGTGGCAAGGAGGAGGAGAGCAGTCGTCAGGGGAGGAATGGACTGTTCTGCTTGGGATGAACCTTGGCGATTTGCAGGCGGGGAAGGTGAGCAGGGCCTGTCCAAGGAGGCCTGTCACCCAAAAGGCCAAGGTCTGAAGATGCAGGTGATTTCTTTACCATGTGTGAGTTCCAGGGAGCAGAGCAGGAAACTCTGGGGGCACTGTCATGAGGAGGGTCCTGGGGAGGAGGGGCTGACAGTTTAAGTGGTGATCCACGGAGAGTGACGGAAGCCTAGGGTGCTGGGGCAGGGGGCTTCTGTCCGGGCCCAGCCCTGGGCCCCAGAGGCATCAAGGGTAGAAATTCTAGCAGGCAAGCTGCTGGCCTTGAGAGGATGAAGCCATGCTGATGGAAATGCTGGTGGATCAGCTCATGGGAAAAGGGCTCGGATGCCGGGAGTGTGGCCGATGTCGTGGAGACCCTGAAGATGCTTTGTAGAGGGGAGTGGCATGAGAAGTCTGCTGTTTAAAGATGCCTGGGGTGGTGGGTGAGGAGGGTGGGCTGGTGTCATGTGACTGGCCTGGGGGCTGGTGCTGCTGATGGCCTAGCCCGGAGGACACAGAGAGAAAGGTGTGCTCCAAGACTGGGACCCTGGCTGGCCCCCCAGCTGCAAACTCCGAAGGGTTCCTGCAGGCCAGAGTTCAGGAGAGGATAAATCCATGCAGGAGGTGCATTTGCTTAATGGTAGGTGCAGGCAATATTTAATGGCAAACGAGACAATAAAACATGTAATTAGCAGATGTGCAGCACTGCTTGCCGGGGACTACAATGAAAGGCATGAAAGCACTACCAAGATTAGCAGGCAGCTCGTAAGGGAGCTAGTTAGAGGACTGACATGTGCTGGGGTGGGAAGTAAAGACCTGGGGGAGCTCTGGAAACGGGACAGAGGGGCATGAATCCTGCCCCAGCTTGTGCCCGAGGGCCGTGTGACTCCCAGTGTTCATTTTGGCATCTAGAAAATGGGGCTATTGATAGTGAATGCCGTAGAAGATGAGGATTGAACGAGAGGGAGAACATGACACATTCAGCACATTGCCTAGCCGAGTGCTCAGTCAGTGCTGCCATTATTAAAGTCACCCTCATCCTCATCACCATCACCATGGCTACCATCACCATGGCTACCATCGCCCCCACCATCGTCCCCACCATCAGCACCGCCGTCACCAACCTCACCCGTCACCACCGCCACCATTACTGTCACCATCATCCTAGCATCACCATCACCAGCCCATCCTTGTTATTATTATTGTTGTTATTAAAACAGGGAATTATATGATCCTCCCATTACTTCATAGACAGTAATCCAAGTCTATGCCCCAAGCACTAATGCCAAGGAAGCTGAAGTTGAATGGTTCTATGATGACCTACAAGATCTTCTAGAACCAACACCAAAAGAAGATGTCCTTTTCATCATAGGGGACTGGAATGCAAAAATAGGAAGTCAAGAGATACGTGGCATAACAGGTAAGTTTGGCCTTGGAGTACAACATGAAGCAGGGCAAAGGCTAACAGAGTTTTGCCAAGAGAACACACTGGTCATAGCAAACACCCTCTTCCAACAACACAAGATAAGACTCTACACATGAACATCACCAGATGGTCAATACCAAAATCAGATTGATTATATTCTTCGCAGCCAAAGATGGAGAAGCTTTATACAGTCAGCAAAAACAAGACAGAGCTGACTGTGGCTCAGATCATGAACTCCTTATTGGAAAATTCAGACTTAAATTGAAGAAAGTGGGGAAAACCACTGACCACTCAGGAATGACCTGAATCAAATCCCTGACTATTATACAGTGGAAGTGACAAATAGATCCAAGGGATTAGATCTGATAGACAGAGTGTCTGAAGAACTATGGGCAGAGGTTCGTGACATTGTACAGGAAGCCATGATCAAGACCATTCCCAGGAAAAGGAAATGCAAAAAGGCAAAATGGTTGTCTGAGGATGCCTTACAAATAGCTAAGAAGAGAAACTAAAGGCAAAGGAGAAAAGAAAAGATATATCCATCTGAATGCAGAGTTCCAATGAATAGCAAAGAGAGATAAGAAAGCCTTCCTCAGTGATCAATGCAAAGAAATAGAGGAAAACAATAGAATGGGAAACACTAGAGATCTCTTCAAGAAAATTCGAGATACCGAGGGGACATTTCATGGAAAGATGGGCATAATAAAGGACAGAAATGGCATGGACCTAACAGAAGTAGAAGATATTAAGAAGAGGTTGGCAAGAATACACAGAAGACCTGTACAAAAAAGATCTTCATGACACAGATACCACGATGGTGTGATCACCCACCTAGAGCCAGACATCCTGGAACGTGAAGTCAAGTGGGCCTTAGAAAGCATCACTATAAACAAAGCTAGTGGAGGTGGTGGAATTCTAGTTGGGCTATTTCAAATCCTGAAAGATGATGCTGTGAAAGTGCTGCACTCAGTGTGGAAGCAGATTTGGAAAACTCAGCAGTGGCCACAGGACTGGAAAAGGTCAGTTCTCATTCCAATCCCAATGCCAAAGAATGCTCAAATTACCACACAATTACAATCATCTCACATGCTAGCAAAGTAATGCTCAAAATCCTCCAAGCCAGGCTTCAACATTATGTGAATTGAGAACTTCCAGATGTTCAAACTGGATTTAGAAAAGGCAGAAGAACCAGAGAGCAAGTTGCAAACATCCACTGGATCATAGAAATAGGAAGAGAGTTCCAGAAAAACATCTATTTCTGCTTTATTGATTACGCCAAAGCCTTTGACTGTGTGGAACACAACAAACTGTGGAAAATTCCTAAAGAGGTGGGAATACCAGACCACCTGACCTGCCTCCTGAGAAATCTGTGTGCAGGTCAAGAAGCAACAGTTAGAACCGGACATGAAACGATGGACTGGTTCCAAATCGGGAAAGGAGTATGTCAAGGCTGTATATTGTCACCCTGCTTATTTAATTTATATGCAGAGTACATCATAAGAAACGCTGGGCTGGATGAAGCACAAGCTGGAATCAAGATTGCCAGGAGAAATATCAATAATAACCTCAGATACACAGATGACACCACCCTTATGGCAGAAAGCAAAGAAGAACTAAAGAGCCTCTTGATTAAAGTGAAAAAGGAGAGTGAAAAAGCTGGCCTAAAAGTCAACATTCAAAAAACAAAGATCATGACATATAGTCCCATCACTCCATGGTAAATAGATGGGGAAACAATGGAAACAGTGATAGACTTTTTCTTTCTTGGGCTCCAAAATCACTGCAGATGGTGACTGTAGCCATGAAATTAAAAGACGCTTGCTCTTTGGAAGAAAAGCTATGACCAACATAGACAGCATATTAAAAAGCAGAGACATTAATTACTTTGCTGACAAAGATCTGCCTAATCAAAGCTATGGTTTTTCCAGCAGTCATGTATGGATGTGAGAGCTGGACCATAAAGAAAGCTAAGTGCCGGAGAATTGATGCTTTTGAACTGTGGAGTTGGAGAAGACTCCTGAGAGTCCCTTGGACTGCAAGGAGATCCAAGCAGTCCGTCCTAAAGGAAATCAGTCCTGAATATTCATGGGAAGGACTGATGCTGAAGCTGAAACTGCAATGCTTTGGCTACCTGATGTGAAGAACTGACTCATTGGCAAAGACCCTGATGCTGGGAAAAATTGAGGGCAGGAGGAGAAGGGGACGACAGAGGATGAGATGGTTGGATGGCATCACGGACTTGATGGACCTGAGTTTGAGCAAGCTCTGGGAGTTGGTGATGGACAGGGAAGCCTCACATGCTGTAGTCCATGGGGTCACAAAGAGTCGGACACGACTGAGCAACTGAATTGATCCTGATACGCATCTTCTGGAAACAGCTGCACAGAGACCAGTCTCTTTGAGGCCTCAGTGTCCCTCTGCTCTGTGGTGAGGTCACAGTGAGCTAGAAGAGTATGTTACTTGCTCCAGGTGATGGAACGTCAGCGTGGCATCAGCTGAAGTCAAAGGTGGCCTTGTGCCACAGTTCCTTGCCACTCCCTGCGTATTATGTGACTTTGGGAAGACGATTTTTCTTATTTGTGCCTCTATTTCACCCAAGCAAAACCAGGAGAGAAACAGACAAGCCCTGCAGATCTCCATGCAGTCACAGTTTAAGCATATTCGCTTCATGGACTGCACCTGCCTGATTAAAGCAGTGAGGCCACGTGTCCCCCAGGATATACTCATGCCCTGACTTCCTGCTTGGCCCAGCCCTGCTGACGTCTGCTGACTCCTCCTGGGAAAGGCTCCAGGGCTGCAGGGGGTGGGGAGCCCCTTAGCAGAGCACTCTGCCCCCTGCCCCCTTCCCATGCCTCAGGCCGACCCTGGACTGGCCTCTGTCTCCTACTCCATCCCCATTAATCCATGATTAGATATACATCTTTGCTTCCTATCGAGGAGCTGGTGAATTGGGCCATTAGATGGAGAAAAAAGCGTTTTTCAATGATCACCAGGGAGAGGAGATGCCGCCAGTGCTGAGTGGAGAATCAATTTGAGCCAGGAAGGCCCTGCCATCCATCTCCGTTTGCCGGGTAATTTAGGCCTCAGAGGCGCGGAGCAGATAGCGGCACTGCAGGAACACCCCTGCCGAGGCCGGGTGGAAGGTGCAGCCTCGCACCCTGGTCCTCGTCTCAGGGAGGCTGGGGGAGGGCGGAAAGAAGGAGCGGGCCTACAGGGAGGAGCAGGATTTCCACTCTGGGCACACTTGGACAAGGTGGGGTGTATTCTCACGTGGACCCCACTCGGTTCTCGGTGTAGGGGTTGGGTTTGTGTCAGTTCCTGGGCAGCCCCCAGCCCAAACCACCCTCCCTAACTCTCTCCCTCCCCCACTGTTCTCTCTTCCAGGAGAGGGTGACTCAGGTCCCCACGTGGAACCAGCTGAACGAGAGGGGGCGGGTTGGGAGCTGGGACCACAGGAGCTCGAGCGTCTGCTGGCGCCGGCACCCGCTGGGACGCGCGGCCGTGGCTTGTGCAGCAGCGCAGCCTTCTGTCACTTCGGAAAAGGATCTGAGGGTCAGAGGGGCTCAGTGACTTCCTAGGGCTGCTCAGCACTCAGGTGGGGGCTCGGGCAACCACGGCAGGGCACGTCCGCCAGCAGAGCTCAGCCTCCTCAGTAGCCAGCTGTGCAAGGTCACCGGCAGCCTCGATGGTGGCACTGCTTGGGGGCCATGCTACGAGCCCACTCTGCAGATGCGAGAACTGAGACTTGAGAGGAATGGCGCCATCAGCCAAGGCTGCCCAGCTCCCGGGGCGAGGCCCTGGCACTGCCAAGTCTGAACCTCAGTGTTTGGCCCCCTGCCACACTAGCAGTGTTCCTAGGCTGTGTCCCGTGGGAGTGAAATCTCCCAGCCAGCGCATCCACCTGACCGGCAAGGCCGTGCTGTGAGGTCAGGAGGCTTTTGGCCCAGCTGCCACAGGCTGTCTGGCCCCTTTGGAGGACAGGTGGGGGCTTTCTTAGATGATGGGACTGCCTCTCTCTGCCCCCATATCTTGCTCCTCCCCCCCTGGCGCCAGGCAGCTCCTCTAGCCTGGCTGGCTAGGGTCCTGGTCCTGGGCCTCATTTGCTCTTCCCACACGACCTAAGGGAGGACCCTGCCCTTCTTCTGCCTCCTCCCTGTTGGGGAAGAGGGTGGATTGCTGTGCTTGTCCAGGCACGGGCAATGGGTGAAGAGGGCCGGGGTGCTGGTCACCTTCTCAGGGGGCACCCCACAGGGCCAGAGCCCAGGCACTGCCCACCACATTGCCAAGGTTGACAAACGTTGTGAGGGGCAGGACCCCTCTGTTCTGCCCACCCTAAGCCGGAGAAGAAAAGATGCAGGAGGCCGCTGCTGGCCGCTCAGCCTGAGGTGGGTGGTCCCCGGTGGAGGCGTCCACGCACTTCTCTGCCAGGAAGAGGGAAGGAGCCCCCATCCCAGGCCGGTCCAGCTCTCCCCAGTCCGGGTCTTCTCCCTGCAGCTCCCTCCCTGGGGATACTCTGCCTGGCTTGGATCAAATGTCATGCCTCCTCCAGCTGTTTCCTGGGAGCTGGTCCCTCCCTCCTCTGCCTGGGGACAGGCCTGGACAAGCCTGAAAATGTGGCCGATGAGCAGGTGTCAAAATGCATCCGTAGAGAGGCCCCACCAGGGCCTGGCAGGTATTGGGCGCTAACAGCTGTGTGTAGAGCTGTGAGGAGATGGCCCCAGGCTGGAGTGATGTGCGGTCAGCAGCGTCAGATGGGGGCAGGGTCTGCAGGCACAGCCAGGAGGAGGGGAGAAGGGATCTGGAAGACAGGAGGGAAAGCCAGTGGCCTTCCTGAAGGAAGAAGAAATGAGTTTCAATTCCACACACAGGGAGACCTGATAATACATACCACATATCCTCACCTAAACCCTGGGGATGGAGGGGGATGGAGGGGGACAGAGGGAAGGGGACGGAGGGAGGGGGATGGAGGGGGATGGAGGGGGTTGGAGCTGCTCTCACCAGATTTCAGCAGCCGGCTTTTGATTCCCACAGCCAGCCAGGGCCTTCCAGGGCAGGGCGCCTGCTCCCTGCTAGGGAAACACCTTGTTAATTATTGCTCAGGCATTGTCCTCGCCTCAGAGCTACAGTAATTGAAAACTCACCTTCTCAGCAGCGGCTTGGCCACTTTTAGAACTGCTGGCTGTGTGGGAAGCCCGGGGTCACTCTGGATACCCCACTGGATCCAGGAGAGGACAATAGAAAGCCAGGCCAGGAGAGCCAATGGGCAGGGCCGGCAGCCACTGAGCGGGGCCAGGACTGTCCCCCACAGGAGCAGGGCCTAAGTTCCAGCTGTTGTCCACCTGGAGCTTCTCTCAGCCCGCAGGACCCTGGCCCTAAACAGACTCAAGTCCCATGTCAACCGTCAGCTGGCCCGTCCTTCCCTGGGGCTCAGAACCTCCCAAAAGTGCACTAGACGGGGTCTGAGACCCGGGCTCCAGTCACCTTTGGCCACTGGGGGACTTTCAACCAGCCCCTGCAAGAAGACAGTCCCAACCAAGCCCCTCAGCCACGGCCAAGGTTGGGATGAATGCACAGCACTAACAGAAGATGCTAGTGGGGGCAATGGGCGTGGGTTCATGGGAAGACTCTGCAAATGATGTTCTAAACATCATCTGGGCTTCCCTGGTGGCTCAGATGGTAAAGAATCCTTGTAGAGAATGCACAAGCCAGACTCTGAGGCTTTATGCAGGCAGCCTCAGGGTCCAGAGGTGGGGAGAAATTTTGTCTGCGTCCTCAGTGTAGTGGAGAGGCAGAGAGCTCTGGGGCTGAGTCTGGGTGCTGTTTAGGGTGCCCCCAGAACCACCCCACATGAGGTCAACCCTGGGCCTGTGCCTCCAGCCACCCCCAGCCTCATGCGCTGCCACCAGAGCCTGTGATTCATCAATAGCAGGTCCGGACGCACAGGCACGCACACAGGGGCTCCCTGCTTACTCGTGGGCGGCCACCTGTCCTGCCCTTGCTCACACTTGGTGGTGGGGAGAGAACCGTATTTTTAACAGCCATACATATCTATTAATAAAAATACTAGCCAGTTGAAGAGTTTTTCCCAAAAGCAAAAAAATTTCCATGGAGAAAGTTCCAGGTCTCATCAGGAATACAAATGATGCTTGCCTGGTGTTAATTAAAACTCCAGCTCACAGCCTTTCCTGAGACAGAAGGAGCCCGGGGCCTCTGGACTAGGGTGTCAGGCCTAATGGCTGCGCTGGGAGCCCAAAGGACCATCCGTCTCCCCAGCCCCTATCAGGGGTGGCGCTTGGGAGGGCTGGGTGGCCGCGGGGGTCTCCTGCATCCATCAGCAAGACTTGCTGCCCCCTCTTCCAGTTGCAGCCCACTCTGCCTGGATGGCCTGGGGTTTAGAGAAAGAACCCAGGGAGAAGTCCTGACCCTCAGCTTGTGGCCTCCGGGGCTGCAGAGGAGGGCCCTGCAGAATGAGGTGGAACCTTCTCTTGTGAGCCCAGAGGCACTGGTGGCAAGTCCTGACACACAGTCATTGCCAGCACTGGACGTGCTGGGTCCCCCCTTGCCCGCCTGCCCCCGGCAAGCCACCCAGAGAGGGCCAGCCCTGCCTCTCACCTGCCTGCTCCCAGCCATGCTCTCAGGGGCCCCCCTGCCTCTCTGGGGACCCCAGGAATGTCAGACCGAGAGTGACAGGGAACAACGGCTGGTGCTCAGAAGAGCCTCCAGCTGTGGGCACCAACTCCTTGTGGGGCCAGGCTGCGTGCTGTGGGCCTGGGGCCCCCGTGAGCTTGCACGACCACCCGAGGGCCTGGGGGGACCAGGCAAGTGCGGGGCTGCTCCCACAGGACCTCAGGACCTCGTGAGTGCCTGGAGCTTTCCCTCCCATGCCAGAGGAAGTGATACAGGTGACTTCTTTCTTATTTTTTCAGTTCAGTAGTTCAGTCGTGTCCGACTCTTTGCAACCCCATGGACTATAGCATGCGAGGCTTCCCTGTCCATCACCAACTCCCAGAGTTTACTCAAACTCATGTCCATTGAGTTGGTGATGCCATCTCATCATCTGTCATCCCCTTCTCCTCCTGCCTTCAATCTTTCCCAGCATCAGGGTCTCTTCCAAGGAGTTAGTTCTTCGCATCAGGTAGCCAAAGTATTGGAGTTTCAGCTTCAGCATCAGTCCTTCCAATGAATATTCATGACTGATTTCCTTTAGGTTGGATCTCCTTTTAGTCCAAGGGACTCTCAAGAGTCTTCTCTACTACCACAGTTCCAAAGCCTCAATTCTTCTTATTTTCTAATCAACTTTAAATTGTGGGCCAGTTTTAGGTTTAGAGCATCATCTACAGAGTCTTCCTGTGAACCCTCACCCCCCTACCCGCTTTGGCATCTTCTGGTAGTGCTGTGCATTGATCCCTAGGAAGGAGCTAGTGCTGATAAGTGACTAACAACTGAAGTCCAGCTGTGTCCGGATGCCTGTCCCCTCGCTCCATCCTTCCCAGCTGTGTTTCTCTGCTCCAGGCTCCCACCCAGGTGCCAAGTTCCATTTAGTCCTCACATTTCCTGCTAGGTGAGACGGGCAGAGCAAAATCTTCAGCGTGCTGCTCTGAGGATTTTTACATCAAGACGTACCCACAGATCAAGAGACTGCGTCCCACCCCCAGGGCTCGCCGGCCCCTCCCGGCAGTGCTCCCCGCACCGCCCCAGAGGGCACCGTGCTGCCTGCGGGCTGTGGGTTGAAGGAGCACTCACTTCACGTCCTCCGTGTCTGGTTCCCTTCACCCCCAGTTTGCCTGTGAGCAGTGGCTCTGCCGCTGTGGACACTGGGAAAGGATTTCACTGCAAAACACAGAACGAAACAATGACCGCCTGTGTCCCCACCACCCGCACTCGGGCATTTTAAATTCTCACCATGCGAGTCTCATTATGACCTCGCCTCCTGCCACTTCTAGAGGCTGTCACTGACCCCTGAAGTCACTGAGACCCCTCCCTGCTTTCCCTCTACATATCTGAACAACTCACATGATTAACTGGGAGGATTTTAACCTTCACATCAATGGCATCATACGATGTTCACCAGTCTGCTCTCTGCTTTTCCCACCTGACGCTGCATTCTGAAGATCAGTGCATGTGCCGCATGCAGCTCTGTTTTGCCCCTCTCAGCTCCCGTGTACACGAACAGGCTGCAGTTGATCTGCCCATTCTCCTGTTGATAAATTTGGGGTCTTTTCTGCTTCTTTCCTTTCACATGTTCTGATAGAATGAGACAAAAAATGACCCGGGGCCATCTCCTTCTGCACCTGTGTGTGAGTTTCTCTTATATTTATCTAGGTGTGGACTGGCTGGGTTTGGGGCTAGATACACTTTCAACCTTACTTTTTTTCATACTTGCGTGTCTTAGCTTGGGCTGGTATCACAGGATACTGTAGACTGGATAGGTTGAGCAACAGATGTTATTTCTCACAGTTCTGGAGGCTGAACGTCTGTGATCAAGGTGCCGGCACACATGGTTCCTGGTGGAGTCTCTGCCTGGTTTGCAGTGGCAGAGAGGGAGAGAGGTTTCTGCATTCTTCATGTAAGGGCACTAATCTCATTCATGAGGGCCACACCCTCATGACCTCATGGCTCTCAAATGCTGTGCCTCCTAATTGAAGGTTGGACTCCAATGTGTTGTTTTGGGGGGACACAGACGTTTGGTTCATGGCATGGCTCTTCCCCAAGTGTGCACCCATTCGCATTCACACCACAGCTCAGGAAAGTCACCACTTCCCCACATTCTCACCAAAACTCACTCCTGTGGGATGTTGTGACTCCTGCCTGGCTGTTGGGAATGGAATAGCATCTCCTTGTTGTAACTTGCATTTCTTGGGTTACTTGATGTAGTTTATTGGCCATTTGTATATCTTCTTTCCTGTGAAATCCATGCTGATTTTGTGTGTGTGTGTGTGTGTGTGTGTGTGTGTTTAGTCACTTAGTCATGTCTGACTTTTTGCACCCCCATGGACTGTAGCTTGCCAGACTCCTCAGCCCATGGGATTCTTCAGGAAAAAATAATGGAGTGGACAGCCATTCCCTTCTCCATGGGATATTCCCAACCCAGGGATCGAACCTGGATATCCTGCATTATAGGCAGATTCTTTCTTGTCTGAGCCACCAGGGAAACTGATTTGTTTTTACTTATTTTTTTGTGTGGGGGGAGGGGGAATAGTTTGCCTTTTCCTCAAAGCTACATGGGAATTCTTTGTATACTATGAGGACTAATATTTTATTGATTTTATGCATTGAAAGGGCTTCCTCCCAGAAGATGGCTATCATTCTCTGTCTGTACAGAGCTTTTCTGTGATGGCTCACTTCATCTGCAAGCTTTGACATTTATTGGCATGAGATAACTCAAAGCATTTCCTCTCTTGTGTTTCCAATACATCCATTTGTATACTCTCTTTTCTTCATCCAATTTGCCAGAGATTGTTCTACCTTATTATTCTTTACAAAAGAAAAAAAAAAGCAAAGCAAACATTGGCTATTTGATTTCTGTTTTTAAATATCCACTTTTATCTTTATTATTCTCCTTTTTCTATTTTTTGCCATTGTTCTTTTAGTTTCTTGAGCTGAAAATTTAATTCACTTTTATTATTTTCATTGTTTGCTTAAATTCATTTAAAGTTAAGGTTTACCCAGAATGATTTTTATTACCATTTACTTCTAGACATTTTCAAACTCTCCAATGTAAGTTTTCTAAAACTCATGATATGTTCATCAAATTTGGGGAATTTTCAGTCATCATTTCTCTAAGTATTAATTTCTTCCCCTTTATGTTAGACTGTTTGATATTATCCCACATATCCTTGAGGCCCTGTTCATTTTTCTTCAGTTTTCCCCTCCTTTGTTCTCCGGGTTGGATAATTTCTATTGATCTGTTCTCAAATTCACTGACTTTCCTGACATCGAAAATCTCCTTTAAAGCCCTTTCAGTTAATTTTTCACTTCAGCAATTGTAACTTTCAGCTCAAGAATTTCCCTTGGTTCTTTTTTTATATATAGTTTCCATTTCTCTGCTGAGATTACCTATCTGTTCACTCATAAGATTATATTTCCTTTAATTCTTTGAAGATTTCTTCCTGCATAAATTTATAATAATTGCCTTAAACCCTTTATCTGCTGCACCCAGCACCTGGGCTGTCTCCAAGTTCAACTTCCACTGACTGATTCGCTTTTACTCACCAGGAATCACATTTTTCTACTCCTTTGCTTTGTCCAGTGATTCCTGATTGTATTTTAGCCACTACAGATTCTTGGTGGCAGAGACTTTCGGTTCCGTGTTCCTTCTCAGATGAGACTTGGCTCTTGCTTGGCAGGCCTTCAGCTGCAGGCTGACGACCTGATCTCTGTGGTGACCTGACCTCTGTGCAAACTTGCTTGTGTGAATCACTAGTGCGAGTCCAAGGACGCACATGGTGTATCCCAAGCCCTTCTACCTCGGAAGGATATAACCCGTAAACTGTAAGCCTTGCAGCTCTGTCCGGGGGCTTGTTACAGGCTGTATCCGGTGAGTCTAGAGTAAGGCTTGGTCCTTGCCCTAGAGTTGTGGCATTCCTGGGGTCCCCTCTTTACAGAGCTCCCTGGTCCACCGATTTCAGTGGCTTCAGGCGAACCCATGCCCTGCTCAGAACCAGCTCTCCAAGCTATGGTTGGAAACCATCCCCAGGCAGACTGCTGGGCCTCATCTTAGAAGAGTCCCTCCTCTCCCTTCCTGCAATGCTTGCTTCGCTGCCCAGAAGAGCTGTTTCTTTTATCTTGACAAGTTTTATGATTGTTGGTGGTGAGAGGGGTTACCCTGTACCACCTGCTCCATCATGGTTAAATGCACAAGTTTCTCCAACTCATAAGCTTTTTTAGGACAGCATTGATTGGTTTTATTATCATCACTGAGGTATAAGATCTATAAAATAAAGTATAGAAACCTGAAGAGTCCACTTTGAGGAGATTTGATGATTGTACACAGAACTTTTCTAACGGCTCTGAGTCTCTGTCATATTGATTGGCATTTACTTCCCCTCCACCCTCAGAAGCAACCACTGACATAATTTCTGCTGCCATGTACCAGTTGCAACTGTTCTGGTTTTTATGTAAATGGAATCAGTTCTCTTGTGTCTCTGACTTTTCATTCAACGTGTTTTACAGCCCCTTTTTTGTTGTTGAACATATCGATAGTTTGTTTCTTTTCATTGTCGAGTAGCAGCCATTGTACACATTTCCATTGTGTGAATGTCTCACAACTTTGTTATCTATTCTTTAGTTAAGAAGCATGCAAAATAATGTTGTTGTTGTTGTTGTTAAGTCGCTTCACTCGTGTCCGACTCTGTGCGACCCCAGAGATGGCGGCCCACCAGGCTCCCCCGTCCCTGGGATTCTCCAGGCAAGAACACTGGAGTGGGTTGCCATGGGCTTCTCTAATGCATGCGAGTGAAAAGTGAAAGTGAAGTCGCTCAGTCGTGTCCGACTCCTAACGACCCCATGGACTGCAGCCTACCAGGCTCCTCCACCATGGGATTCCCCGGGCAAGAGTACTGGAGTGGGGTGCCATCACCTTCTCCGTTAGATCATCACAAAAGAGTAACAGACAGGGAGGGCAGCAGAGGTGAGAGCTGATCTATAGACAGTGGGGTAGAGATCACACACGTGCCATGGTAGTCGGTGCAGTGGGCGGGTGAAGGTGGGCAGCTGAGGGCAGTGGGGGCTGTAGTGGGCAGGTGAGGGTGGTGGTGGTGGTCTTGCCATAGACTGAGCACAATGCAGGCAGTAACGCCTGTTTGAGGCCAGTGACAGTGATGAACTGCGCGGTCCCTGCCATGGATGCTCTGTGCCCCTGGCCAGTGGGCAGGGCTGTCCCTGTCTGGCCAGTCCCTGGGTGACATCTGAAATGAGCCTCCGTGAGCGAGGCAAAGAGCAGACGGGGAGAGTTGTCTGGCTCCCACTTATCCAATAAGTGCGATTCTGAGGGCATGATTCAATAAGAGTCCTGTTACTTCAGGCTTGGGGCTGTGCAGAAGCTGAAAAATTGATTGCAGGAGCAGACACCTTAGCCAGGGCAGGAGTGAAGCCTCTTCCTTGGCAGAGAGGGGCTGGGGTTTATGTTGGATTTCACCGGAAGGTGCCGCAGAGGCCTGTCCTTGCTGCTTGTCAGTGAGCCAGGGGACTGAGGCGGAGGAGACAAGAGAGGTCTCCCAGGCCGGCCCTGCTCCCCACCAACTGCACGGCAACACACGACTGTGCATTTGTGCTCCGGGGTCCCATGGGGTCGTGGAGGTGCTCTCACTCTCCCTGGGCAGTGGGGACACCCCGTCCTGGTCACTTGTCACACACAGCCTCCCAGAGCCCGCATGGACAAGGAGCACAGCCACGCCCTTCAGACAGGCCAGGACCAGGCCCTTACAGCTCAAAGTCAGCACTGCAGGCATTTGGGTCCCAGACACGCTCGATTCCTGGACAAAGGAGAGGCACCAGGCTGGGGCCCAGATTCTCCCTCCACAGGAGTCCCGACAGCAGCCAGTCCTCTGGGCCTCATTTCCACCCTGGTGGGCAGCTGGGCTGGGTGACCACAAGCCCCTGAGCCTCCCTCCCATGTCTGTTTATACAGACCTGTGCTTTGCTCTGCTCACCCAACCAGGTCAGGGCCAGGAGCTGCGTGGCCTCCCCTTGGCCTTGACCTGATGCCAGAAAGTGTTGTCCAGTGGTCAAGAACCAGCCTCAAATATCTGACATTTGCAGGTTTGAATCTGAATGCATTGTTTTCTAGTTGGGACCCTTGGAAAGCCATGCACCTGCTCTGAGCCTCAATCTTCTCATCTGTAAAGTGGGGATTATCAAAGAGAACCATCTACAAAGAGCTCTGCGGGCCTGGAGTGGCTGGAGGTGTTTTGCAGGAGGGCTGTGCTGGGCTATGGAATTTGCTGATTCCCTTCTTTGGGGACATTTGGGTCCTGGCCCCAGCACCACAACGCCGGTGATGGAGGACAAGCTGTCCACGTGATCTGAGCCCTTGTTATAAAATTGGGAGTAACATTCCACCAGAGCCGTCCTTTCCAGAATGAATTCATCCCCAGGTGGAGTACCCATCACTTATGAGTCCCTGCCCAGGTTCTTTATATGGCATCAAGGTGGGGTGAATCTGGGCCTTCTCAGGGGTCATGCAGGTGGTACTGATGGGGGGCAGAAGCTGGGAAGGGCCAGGACACCCAGGAGGACTGGGGATGACAGGGAGAGGTGGAGGAATTTCACCACAAGAAGCTGCAGGGCTTCCAGCAGAGCAGTGATGCTGCAGAAAGGAGCAGCAGATGAAGGAGAAAAGTCCAGAAACAGGACTTACGCACATGGGAATTCGCTGTAGCAGGAAGTGCTATCTTAATTACTGAGGGCAGGAAGAGTTATTCAAGAATTTGTCTTTGGATGATTGGTAACAAAGAAAAATGTTAAGTTAAATGTATCCCATTCTGCGTTGCTGCTGTTTAGCTGCTAAATCGTGTCTGGACTCTTTGCAACCCCATGGACTTAGCCTGCCAGGCTCCTCTGTCTGTGAGATTTCCCAGGCAAGAATACTGGGGTAGGTTGCCATTTCCTAT
Organism: Bubalus kerabau; assembly: GCF_029407905.1. Taxonomy (NCBI): domain Eukaryota; kingdom Metazoa; phylum Chordata; class Mammalia; order Artiodactyla; family Bovidae; genus Bubalus; species Bubalus kerabau. The sequence continues at coordinate 4,388,032 of NC_073637.1, read as the reverse complement.
CCAGGGGATTCCTCCCCCAGGGACTGCATCCTCCTCTCCTGCATTGGCAGGTGGAGTCTATTGGTGAGCCACCAGGGAAGCCCATACTCCACGTTCAACTCAAAAATAAATTATAGTCAAATTTTAAAAATGAACTTATTTTTTGAGAAGAGCATAAAGACCTTAAAATATAGGACATTGACGTTTCTAAAACTTTTGAAACATATGAAAAAACCTCTAGAAAAGACCTGAGCCTGTAAGATATAAAGAAAATACTGAAATATTTGAGGCCATAAAAAAGAAAACTTTCTGTATTAGATTTTAAAAAGAAGTCACCATAAACAGGGCTAAAAAGACAGTAACAACCTGGGAAAATAAATGCTGGGTCTTTGAATAGAAATGATTAATATCCATAATATATCAAGAGCACCCACGTATCAGCAACAAGAGGTAAATTACATACAGAGTGTGAGCAGCTGAGGGCAGAAGAACCCAGACTCTCAGTAGACTAGACATGCTCACCTTCACCAAGAATGAGCACACAGGAGCAGCACCTTCCTACCGCCAGTGAGAATATAAATCAGCACAGCCTCTTGAAAAACAAGTGACAAAATCTACCAAAATGGGGTTGACCAGTGACCCCACGTCTAGTGACCAGTCATGAAGAAATGCGTGTGAATGTGCCCAATGTACAAAGGCACCATTCTTGAGAATCGGAGACCACCCAAGTGCTCATCAGTAAGGGGAGGTGACCCGAACCCGTGTCCTGGGGAAATGACCAGGATATTGAGGCAGGCAGACCAGTAACAGCTGGTACAGCAAAGCATCAAAATGTTTTTTACTGATTTGTAAACAATCCCCTCGCATGTGCCTGCATTTGTGAGGACCAGCCAGCTATGTTTGGGAGCTGTGGGACCGGCTCCAGCATGGAGGTGGAAGGGGTGCCTCCAAGGCAGGCAGGAGGAGGCAGGAGGAGGGTGTGCAAGAGGAACATTTCTGCTTTGCTCTCTTTCCTCCTGTTCGGTTAAATATCTTGCTGCAAGAACATAGACATGCACCACAGAAGGAGACCACAGAAGGAGAGCAGACCTCCTTGGGAGAGCGAGGGCTGTGCCCCACGTGGGCCAGGGGCTAGTCCCTCCTCTCAGGCCTGGTCTCCCCAGAAGGACTGGATGCTCCTGCCCACCCCAAGCCATCTGGGCCAGGACCCACCTGGGTCTGTCTCTTCGTGGAGTCTCCAGGCTGGTGCCCAGAAGGTGGCTGGTCTCAGAATGAGGTGGGTGCTGCACCCCAGGCCTGACAGCCCCTGTACAGGATGTGCGTTCAGGGCAGCGGGGTTTTCCACAGACATGCAGGCATTTGGTTATTGATCTCTGATTAGTTTCCTAGGCCACCGTGATAAACTGCCCCACCTGGATGGCTTAAAAAAATCAAACAGAAATGTATTCCGTCACAGTTCAGATGTGCAAAGTAAGATACTGCACTCCCTCTGGACAGTGGGGAGGAAGAGCCTTGCTGCCTCCTCCGGCTTCAGGGGGCTCCAGGCATGCCTTGGCTTGTGGTTGCATATTTTGGGGGCCAATTTCTCTTAGTTCCCTTTTCTCCAACCTCCCAGCTCTGACGGCCGAGAGCACGCTGCCCTAACCTTCTGCTTTCTGCTCCACCAGCACAGAGCCTAGCACAGCGGTCAGCTCACACTGACCAGGGACAAATCAAGGTCCCTGACCCCCTTCTTGAGCAGACTTGGGATTAAAATTCAAAGTGCAAACCCCAGAGATGGGAGACTCACCCAGGAGGCGTGATGGAAGAAGAAATAGAAACACTGGGTCCAGCGGGTCCCTTCCTCACCCTGGAAGGTCCTCACTGCAGAGGACGTGCCTGCCTGACCATCAGCAGTGGGAGCCTGTGTCTCCTGTCCTCAGTGTCCCGGGGAGGTGGGAGGCGCCTCCTCACCCTCCTCTCTGCAGGCAGGAGCTGCACCCCTTAACAAGCAGCACGGGGCTGAGCAGGGAACTCCGATCCGATGAGGCCCTGTCTTGTCCCCACTTGGATGACAAGAGGGGTGTCATGAACAGTTCCAGGAAGAGAAACCCGGAGGCCCTGGGAGGCTGTTCCCACATCCAGGGCTCTGGCACAAGACGCACCTCGCTCCAGACAGAGCCTCTGCCTTCAAGCACATCACATGAGTGCCTGAGTGCCTCGGGCACCTGCCCAGAGAAGACGCCTCGGCTTTGACTCCACGCCCCGGGAAGGAATTGCTCAAGGCTATAGTTAAGCAGGCCGTCTGAAGTCTCCTGTATGCATTCACAGTGCTCCCGCCAGTCGGGCCTGGGGTATGAGACATGTCTCAAGGCCACAAAGAGCAGGCGGCGGCCGGGTGGACAGGTCACGCCGTAACAAGGCCAGTCACCCGGGGCTGGGCCATGGCTCACGAGGCTGAGGTTGCGTAGACGGCCATGGGGCCCCTTTCCAGGATGGCTGCCCTGTGCAGACACATGATGTGGCCAGGGCTCAGGCTGCTGCGGGCTGTTGCACACCTGTTGCACATGAGCAGAGTGTCCCCAGGGAGGTTACTGACCCGCCTGCGGTCAGACGCCAGCAGGGAACAGATCAGGGATTGCAGCCCAGGCCGCCGGCTGCACTTGTTGCCCCGGTCAGACATCCGTCCTGGTACCCGCAGAGCTGGAGCAGGAGCAGGAAGTGGGGATGCAGGGGAGAGCGGGGAAGGTCCGGGCAGAGGAAGGCCTGCACAGAAGCAGGGATGCTGGAGGTGGATGGACACCCCACTCTCTCTGCTGTGTGCTCTGTGCCTTTGGCCAGGCCGGGCTGGTCAGTGTCCCTCACAAGCTCACAAGCAGAACCCATGGGCCCAGGGTGAGTGCCCTCTGCCAGAGATGCCGGCGCTGCTCATCCGGTTCCTCAGCATAACTCTCTATGCCCCGCTCTGCCCTGGGGGCGCTGCCCACCTATCCCTTCTGTAAACACACGGGACACAGGGCAGGGAGGTGGCAGGAGGTGGGAGGGGAGGAAGGAATAGGTAGGGGGTCCCAAATGCTCCCCTCAAATGAGACACTTCCTAGATGCCAACCCCCTTCTCTGGGTTCCCTTGTGTCCCACCCTGTCCCACCCCCTGGATGCCCTGCGCCTGACCCAGCTCCAGAGCCTCCCAGGCCTCATGGGGAGGCTGGCAGTGAATGGGCTTGTTGGGAGGAAGGGTGGCAAGAGGCGTCAGGCCCATTCTGCTCACAGCTCCCGGGCTGGTGCCAGGCCCCAGCGGACAGAACCCGCGCTGGGCCAGGAGGGAGGCTCGTGGTCACTGTTGCTACATGGGGACGGGGAGAAGGAGGGAAAGGCCCAGATGGGACCACAAGAACCGTGTTTGGCAGGATGCCTGCCCGCTCCAGATCGGGCGCCCGGGGCTGCTCTGCTCTGCCGCAGTTGTTTTCTCTTGTGCTTCTTGTTTTCACCAACCAGAGACACGCTGATTGCCCAGAAGTGAAGATAAGAAAAAAAAAAAAAAAACCACCCTAAAAGCCTCAATGCTGCAGAGGAAGCAATACCTGCATGGCCCCTCCAAGCCATCCCCCACAGGAAGAAGAGCTGTGAGCTCTGTCCCCAACAAAGCTGCCCACCCTGGGGCCAGAGCCTTGGCCCTGTGCCCAGAGGCAGCTTCAGACCAGGAAGCCTGGCTTCTCCCACTGCTGTCCATTTCTGGGTGCCTAGCCCCTGATGCCCTCCCCACCGAGTGTCCACGATGTTTCCCAGTATCCCCCTGGGACAGCTGTTCCTTCCTTCCTGGTTCGGTGCCATGGAGAGGATACACCCTAGACTGCAATCCCCCCCACTCCCACCCCAATGATCACTTCCACTGGCTCTGTTTCAAAACTGAGGACCCCTGGCTCAGTCCAGTAACTGTCACGGCCAAGGCCACACCATCAGGAGGTGGCATAGCTGGCACTCAGCCCCGCCCCCATGCTGTTGGCCACTGGGCAGGTCTGACCTCTGAGATGTCACATGTCCCTTTCATCAGGTGGCAGTGTGGCCGCTCTGTTGTGCCCCGGGGGTCAGTCGGCAGAATGGTGGGCAACAGCATGGGGGTGGGGCTGAGTGGATCCAGCTCAGTCACAGCTAGGGAGCCTGCTTCTGCAACAGATGGGGTGTGGTGGGGGGAGAGTGACGCCTTCAAACCAGCTTAAAGAAAGGAAAGATTGTATGTGTGTGTGTGATTCTATGACCAAGCAACAGGAAGCCCTGCGGTGGTCCAGTTACTGAGGGATTCTAGGCTCCAGTGAGGCAGGAAGACTCAGTTTCCCCTCATCGCTCAGCTTTGCCACCGGCCACAATGGCTTCATCCTCTAGCTTCCTGAGATAACTCAGCACCTCCAGGGAGCCATGGAAGTACCTCCAGATTCCTCATGGTCATAAAATGGCTGCAGACTCACACCCATTAGGGAAGAGTACAATCTTCTCCAAGGGCCAAATACAGTGCTGCCTGTCACCCACACTGTGAGACAAACTGGAGTCACATGCTCACTCTGAGCCAGTCATGTGACAGGGAGGGGCAGACCTGTGATTGCCAAGGCCTGAGTCACATGTCCTCCCTGGCATCCTCCACAGATCACCTGGGCAGAGAGCGGTGGGAGTTGCAGGAGGAAGGGGACAGCGAGCCCAGAGTGGCATCCGCAGAGGCCACAGGGAGTCCGTCCTCTGAGCTGCCCAGAGCCCTTTGCGGCAATTCAGCCTTGGGCCTGCAATGGTCCGTCCAGGGTCTAATGTTTCTGCTACAAACCTTTCCAGGAAATTCAAGTGGGGGCCAACAGAGAAGCCCTTTAAGAAACGAGGCTCAGCTGCCTATAGGAGTCAGGAAGTGGGAAGGAGAGGACCTGGCTGTCAGGGTGAGGGTGTGTGGGCACAGAGGAGGTGCCTGAGGACAGAGGAGGAGGCAAACTGCCTGGCAGCCGGGGGCTGCTCCCGATGGCAGCACGCACCTGGGGGTGATGGATGGCTCCCTGGGAAGCGGGGGAACGTGGGGGTGGAGGAAGCAGTGGGCACATCGGCACCTCCTCTGACAGGTCAGCCTCAGCCCTAGGTCCTCCTGTGGTTCAGAGCCCTGGGGCCAGCAGCCCAGAGCCGCACTCCCCAAGCCGAGCGTAATGCATGCGGCTTGGCTGTCAAGCTGACATCCTCCATTAATGCTGCAATGCATTTTTAATACATTCCATTTTTCTTTAATTTCAGATTATATTGGGTCTGGTAGACTCTCTCTTCATTACTGAGTTGTGCATCATTAAGCAGTGAGAATGGCTCCGTGGAGCGAGGCGGCTTCCCTCCCTTTCAGGGACCCCTCCCCGGAAACCCAGTCTTTGTGGTTTGGTTTGAAGGACAGAGATGTGAAGTTGCTCCTCCAGAGCCCACAGCAGCTGCTGCCCGCCGCCCGCAGTCTCTTCTCTCCCAGGCTGCCCCCACCCCTCCCTACTCTGTAGCCAACTCCCTCTCTCGGGGAACTGGGCTGGGGGACCTGGGCAAGCCCTCATCTTCTGGCTGCTCCCCTGAGGTGGCCCAAGCTCATCAGAAGGGATCCTCACTCATCAGAAGGGACCCCAGTGTCTGGCGCAGGTCTGATCACTTCCCCTGACCTGCCTCCCAAATTGGAAGGTCATGATGGAGTTTCCACTGAGGCCCAGCCCTGAGTTACCTCCCTGTGGGAGAAGCAAAGGGAGAAAATGTTTGCTGTTGACAGAGACCTTAGGACTTAGTGGGAAGCATGTGCGCCACCTGCACATGAAACAGTCACAGCTGAGAGGAGGGTGTGCCGGTCGGGCTGAGCAGTCAGGGTAGGCTTCCTGGAGGAGGAGGAGCTGCAGGCCTTGCTCTGCTCTGCCAGCCAGATGTTCACCCACACTGGGCCTGGAGTGCCCCAACAGTCTGCTGCTTCCTTCCTTGTGTTTCCTTTAAATGAAGGAATGAACTATCAAGAGACAAACCCAAGGAAGCAGCAGAAGGTGGGGCGGGAGTGGGGGGAGGGGAGGAATGGAGCACCTAGCTCCCTGCTCTGGAGGCTCCAGGGATGAAGAGAAGGAGAGGCACTGGCCTCCATCCCAACAGGGCCTGCGGTCAGCTCCTTGCCGGTCTTGCTGCCTCCAGGCCATCCTCGCCCTCCAGAGTGGCTGCGTCCTCACCAGCACTCACAGAGCGCTCCATCAGCGTCACCTTGGTAGGGACCTGGGTAGAAATGCAGACTCAGGCCCCACCCACACCCGCGGACGAGGAGTCTGCAGGTTATATCTGGGGGAGTTCTGTTTTCAGAAGCCAACATCTGCCTGCTTGTTGATGGCTCAGTGCTCCCTGTTTCCTCATGAATGAAGGTGCAGGCCCCTTTGCCAAGGGCGACTGTCCAGCCAGCCCCTCGCCCTCACCTTTTGACTAGTCAGCTCATGCTGTGGAGTAAGCCACTCACTGCCTTCCTCCCTGAGTCACTGCCTCTGCCCAGAGCCCTTCCCAGAGTCCCTGCCTTACCAGCCCTCCAGATCCTCCCCAAGCCTCCCACCAAGCCCATCACTCTCTGTCCACTGCTGTCTGGTCCCAGGACCAATCACAGCCCCTGCTCACAAGGGCGGGACCAAGTCAGCATGAGTTTGGAATCCGCAGCCCTGTCTGTGCCCGGCGCAGAGCAGGCATCCATGAAGAGCTGCCAAACGCGTGGGTGGGTGTTCTCTGTCCCAAGCAGCTCTTAATCTGACGATGAGCTGCAGCCCCACTCTGGAGACCGCTGTCCTGAGGAGATGGCAGAGCCCAGCCTCCCTCAGGCTTAATCTAGTCAGGGGTAAACAGCTTCGCGCACAAAAGTGACTTGAGAACAGGGACCGAGAGCCGTGCGGCCAGTGCTGATGAATGTGATGCACCCAAGGCTGAAATTAGGGGGAAAATGCATTAACCTGGTGGCTTAAATTAAATCACAGCCACATCTCTTTTCAAATTAAATCCCTCGTTCATATTGTTCCTCATCACATGGGAGGAGCTGCCGCTACCGGCGGTCCATTTTCCCTCTCCGTGAATTGGGACATGGTTGAAAAATGAAAGGGGCCCCCTGAGTCCCCAGGAGACTCTGCAGACAGTGAAGGGCTTGCGCCTCAGAATTGGTGCCTTTTCCTACAGCTCAGGGGTTTCCATGCACCAGTTACTAAAATGAGAAAGTTGAAATATGCAGAATGTTCACATGGAATATTAACGGTCCTTTCTCACCTGGAATCCTTGCTTACAGGACATTTAATGATCCAGACCTCTGTAAAAATGACTCTCCTAGTTGTTAGCTTGGTCTGAGGGTCTCTCTGCACACCTGACAACCTCCTTTGTCTCCCTCCCCCACCTTTTCTGCAGATCCAAGTGTTCTTGACGTGGCAAGCAAAGGCCTTTCCTGCCCACATGCCTGGCTTTGTCTGCAGCCGCGGCCCCTCACTCTGTCCTCCCATGGCACTGGAGCTTTTTGCAGTGACTCATACCCAGTACATGCTACTTCCTGTTCAGCCTCCGCAGTGCTGAGCCTTCTGCCTGGAACCCACACCTTGCTCCCTTTGCCTGGGTAATTCCCCTCATCCCTGTGACTCAGCTCAAGGACCCTGGGCTTCGGCAAGCTCTCAGTGCTGTTTTGATATGCTCTCACATCAGTTTCCTCTTAGAATGAGAATCTCTCAAGGGCAGGTTCCTGACCATGACCAGCACCAGGGCATGACCATTACCAGAAAAAGAGATATTCAGTTAATACATTCAGAGTCTAGGTGCCTGGTTTTCTTGCTTTCTGGTTCTTTCTGGGGATGCTTGTGAGCCATTATTGTCAAATACTTCAGTCCTGGAGTCTGAGGTTGTGACTTCAAATTCCCACTCGGTCACTTGCTGTCCATGTGGCCTTGGCTGCTCTCCTAGCTGCTCTGTGTTAAGTTTGTCATTCTTAGAGGATGAACAGCCTGCCGTCCCATGGGCCACTGAGAGAATGAAAGGAGACACTGCATAGGAAGCGCTCTGGACAGGGATGGACAGGAGCCCACTTATGGACTCAGTGGTGACTGGGGACCCACGGAGTCCCAGGGCTGGTCACCCAGCAGGGACGCACTGCAGCCGCTGCTGCCCCAGCCACTCCGGTGGCTGTCACCACCACTGCTAGTATTAGTAACACCAGTACTCCTAGGACCTGGGGTAGAGGTTCCCCCTCTACCAGTGGCTGGAACAACCATGTGCTATCCTGAGTATAGTCCCTAAGTCACGTCCAAGTCTTTGCAACCCCATGGACTGCAGCCCACCAGGCTCCTCTGTCCCTGGGGATTCTCCAGGTGAGCATACTGCAGTGGGTTGTCACGTCCTCATCCAGGGTAATCTTCCCAACTCAGGGGTTGAACCCAGGTCTCCCTCATTGCAGGCAGGTTCTTTACGATCTGAGCCACCAGAGAAGCCCAAGGATACTGGAGTGGGTAGCCTATCCCTTCTCCAGAGGAATTTCTGAACCCAGGACCTGAGCCAGGGGAATGACCACATCAGTGACTAAAAATGCTGGAGAAAAACTTTCAGGTGAGAAAGGACTGTTTCTATTCCATGCAAACATTTTGCATATTTGGGTTCTCTCATTTCAGTAACTTGTACATGGAAATCCCTGAACTGAAGGAAAAGGCACCATTTCTGAGGCATGACAGAAGAATCAAGATTTAATATGTTAGTCAGAATTGAAGTAGGAACATCTCCCTTCCCATTTCAAACATGTTAAATATTGATTAAAATAGAAGCCCTCCCCCAGTTATAAATACATTTCAAAGCTTAAAAGAGATCATTTTATATAAGAAAGAGATGGAGTCTTAAAAGATGGAGCAAGAAAAGCAAACATGGTCTCATATGAGTTTCAGAAGGAGACAGAGTGAATTGGATAGGAAATGTTCATGGATATTATGGCTATAAATATTCTAGAAGCAGAGAGAAATACGTCTTCAGATAAGAGAAGCACAATTTATGCCAAGAAGGGTGAATACAAACAAATGCACAAGATATATTTTAACGATATGGCAAAATGTCAAAGAAAAAAATCTTAAAAGCTACAAGAGAGAAGAGATAAAGGCAAACTTATTATCAGTCACAAGGGGTTCCTGGAAGAATATAATAATTCATTCAAATTGCTGAGGGAAAATAATGTTCAACCATGAATTCTATACCCAGCCAGACTACCATCCAAGGACGACAAAAGTCAAGACTGTTCAGATGTACAAGGATTATTGATCTCAAACTTCACTGAAGGAACTGACACCTGATGGACTTCAACAGGAGGAAAAACCCAGAGGAAAAGAGATAAAATTCAAGGAACAGAAAGGGTGCGTTGGTTGATAAAATATCTTTGTAAATATAATTGAAGTACTAACTATATTTAATAATCTGACTAAATTTTTATGCTTACACAAAGGAGCAAAAGAAAATTCCTACAGAATAATTAAAGAGAAAATGAATTCAATGCTTAAAGTATGGGAAGATCTTGGTCATTCACAGAAAGAAGATGGAGATTCTGAAGTTCTCTATAATTTCCAGAATTTTAAAATTTAATTCTGTGTTTATAATTTCAAGTAATCACTAAAATATTTGAAATGTAACTAATCATTGCCAAGCCTGCTGAGATATAAAAGAGAAAGCTGTCAATCCAACAGACAGCAAAAAAGGATGGAAAAAAGCAAAGGATAGTAAAATCAAAATAAAAGGATAGAAATAAGTACAATATTATAATAATCAATTACAATAAATGCAAATGTATTCAAAAGAGATTATAAGGTTAGAACATAAATGGAATGTATATGAATGTATATATATATATATATATATGAAAGTTAAAGCAAAAGCATACAATACTAATTATAACAAAATCATTCTAGCAACATTAATATCATGTGAAATTAAATTTAAGATGGCTGAACTGAAGAATCAAGAGTCATTTCTGTCATTTAAGTCAAGGCATGGTTGATGGCAATCAGGGCTGCTATTCAGCATTTCCCTGGATGTTATAATCTGTGTTACAAAAAGGAAAAAGATAGACAATGGAAGGAGCTAAAATTGTGGTTATTTACAAATTACACAATTGTCCAGGAATCTGGACAATTGATGAAAGCTCAGAAGAGACATCATCAGAGTTCCTGGATACAGTAATCAACATATATTTTTTAAAAAAAGGAGTAGTTGAATATAGAACTAGCATTTAAAGAATCCATAATATTCTCATGTGCAATAAGCTAGCAAAGAAATGTGACAGAGAGAAAAGTCCCATTCACAATAATGATAGAACTATGTTACCTAGGAATAAATGTAATAAAAGATACGTAAGAGTTTTTATGAAATTACAAAATTTATTGAAGAATGTAATAGAAGACCTGATTAAATAGATTTTCATGGATGGGTAGACTTACTATTGTAAAAATTATAATTCTTTCCAAATTAATTGATACATTCAGTGGTATCTCAATCAAAATTCCAATTGTACTATTAGTGAAAATTGACAAGCCAATTCCAAAATTCATTTGGAGTAAAAGTCCAAGAATAGTCTTTAAGAAAATAAGTTTACAGAGGGAGGACTTGAATACCAGATGTTCAAAAGTATTATGAAAACATAGAAAATAAAACTGGACTATACTGGTTCATCAAATTACAAATATCACAAATGGATCAGTGGAACAACAATGAAAAAGCCCTGCAGAACAGCTTTGAAACAAGATGATGTACATTTGGGAATTTAATGAATTATAGAGGCAGTGTTACAAACCAGTGAAGAATGGATGGATGGCTTAATATGGGAACTTTTCATCAGAAAAGAAAATAATTAGGTTCCCTCCCTTAGTCTACTCAATATAATGAATTCCACATGATTAAAGACAGAAATGAGAATTTTTTAAGTCTTTAAAACTCCTTAAAAGAATTATATAATATTTTTATTACAACCCAAGAATAAGAAATAACTTCTTAGACAAAACCCAAAGAAAGCAATATCCAAATGAAAGTAACTACAACAAATGAAAAACTTTGCTGCCCAATAAACCAACAAACATAATAAGTGCAGCAGCAGGCAGGGAACAATTTGCAGTACACGGGAAAAACACTAGTGTCCAGATTTGTAAATAACCTGCAGCAATCAATTAAGAATAAAGTAATACTTTAACCACTTGATGTGAAGACTTGAGTCATTGGAAAAGATGTTGATGCTGGGAAAGATTGAAGGCAAAATAAGGGAGTGGCAGAGAATGAGAGGGTTAGATAGCATCTTTGACTCAATGGACATGCATTTGAGCACACTCTGGCAGATAGTGAGGAACAGAGAAGCCTGGCCTGCTGCAGCCCCTGTGGTCATAAAGAGTTGAACATGACTTAACTACTGAGCAACAACAAAATGATACAGTAGAAAAATGGACAAAGGATGTGAACTTCTAGTCACCAAGGAGGATTCCCAAGTGGTTAACAGAGGGGAATGATGTATAAACTCAGTAGCGCTAGGGACGTGCAAATTAAACAATAGATACCATGCATAAGCATTACCAAAACAAGACAACGGTGGTGCGAGGGCTAATGAGGATGTGGACTCTGGGAAGGAGGCGGCTTGCTGTGCAGCAGGAAGCATCATTGTTTCAGCACCGCGGACAGCAGCCCGGCGAGCCCAGTGAGGGTGAAAACGTGGGCGTCCCTTTTGCCTGAAATTTTGCCTCTGTTCCTCCAGACCCAGCAAGCCCTTCTCATTATAAATACTGTATAACACCCTGCTACTCTCTTGACATGAAAATCATAGGCATTATAACCTAACCATCACATATATATTTTTAAATCAATATAATGCCCTACCTATAATGTGAAATAGAAATAAAAGGAGAGGAATTTACAATAGAACGGTATGTAATTCCATATATTCATGCTCAGGCACAGTGAAGTGAGAGGCTCAATGAAGGTGTCAAATGCTTTTATTTTCTTAGAATGAGTAAGTTTGTATTTGAAATATTTAGCTGAATAACATCTACACTTTCCTATGCATACAACATTCTGAAATAAGACTAAGTAAAAACTCTGGCATGAATGTGTGTATAATCACTGTCAGTAACGATGTAAGCATGGACTAGTACCGGCGCGCTGTGTGGGTGCCTAGGAGAAGGACTAGGGGCTGCACAGCGCACAGGTCTGACATTCCAGAGAGCCTCCGGTATGGTGGTGCTGCTCAGACACCTTTGGTGACAGGACTGGCTGAAACGGTGAAGGACTCTGGTAAAGTTCTGAATAAAATGCCCTCTGATCCAAGCTGTATTTACAGGGTAGTTGCATTACTGGCAAGCTCCACATTAAGTGTTCAGTTTATATCCACTCTTTCTACCAAAAACATTTTTATTTAGGTAATAAATTGTGTAAACAGATTCCCCGGCATGAATGCTCAGATGGGACGTCCGAAAGCTGTGTGTGCTGCAGAGCCATTCTTCCTTTGCGTGCTAACCCCAGATTGCAGGGTCACCCCTGCACCTAGCACTCCTGGCCCCTACCCTCAATGCCTGTACCATGATTCCAAGCGTGTGAAAGCCCCCCGTGGGTGATAACAGGGGTGGCAATGCCCCGCTGAGCACCAGAGCCCAAGACCCCCATCAGGGGGATGCACAGGGGGCCAGGCACTGGGCTGCTTAGTGTCTGTGCCAGTGAACACCTGGAAGATGAGCACATGGGATGCACCATTATAGGGAAAATCGGTAAACTTGGGGGACCTTTGCTTCCAGTAACAATGGGCTCAGCAATTATTTCTAACTTTTCTGCTAAAGCTGGATAACATACTGAAAACAACATCTTAAAGCATTGAACAATGACGCAGAGTGAAGAGTCCAGAAACTGACCAATACAAATATAGTATAGTGAGTTTAAGAAAGTGCAAAAGCATTAGCCTTGGCAATGGAGAATTTCTACAAATGGTGGTGAAACAATGGCCATGCAAAAGTTGAATCTTGACCCTTAACTCACATGTTACCCCCAAATTAACTCAACATGGACTGCAGACATAAAAGTGAATGTAAAGTTTAAAAGTTCTACAGGGAAACATAAGAGAAAAATCTTTGTGACCTTGGGTTAGGCTAGGAGTCAACCATGGTCCATATAAAGCACTGTCATAATTTAATAAGAAGAAAACTAATAAACCAATAAAAATGGGCCAGAGATATGAACATTTTACCTACGAAAATACACTGGTGACAAATACACAGAAGAAAATACACTCAACATTCGTCACCAGTAGAGACATACAAATTAAGATTACTATAAGTAAACAGTACATATCTATTAAAGTGGGAGTGTATACAGGGCCTCCCTGGTGGCTCGGTGAGAAAGAACACGCCTGCCCATGCAGGAGACCTAAGAGACATGCGTTCGATCCCTGGGTCGGGAAGATCCCCTGGAGGAGGGCATGGCAACCCATTCCAGTATTCTTGCCTGGAGCATCCCATCAACAGAGGAGCCTGGCGTGCTACAGTCCATAGGGTTGCTAAGAGTTGGACACGACTGAAGTGACTTAGTATGCGTGTGTATATATGCTATATTTACCCAACAACATCAAGTTCTCGCAAGGATGCAGAGCACCTGGCATCCTGACTTCACCGCTGGTGGGGTTTAGGTGGTGCAGCAGCATCTCAACTTTGGAAACAGTTTGGTATTTCCCCAAGTAGTCAAGTGTGCACTTGTAGTATGACCCAGCAATCCCACTCTCAGGCCTTTCCCAAGAGAAATGAAAGCCGATATTTTCACTAGACCTATGGGTGAATGTTTGCCATCACCAAAATCCCCAAACAGCCTCTCTTGGGTGGAGGAATGAACACAGTGGGTCCCTCTGCACTGCAGGGTCCTCTTCAGGACCAAGCAGGAATGAGCTGGATGCTCTTGAGCACTGGAGTGAGTTCCAGAGGCAGGATGCCAGTGAAGGAAGCCAAACCCCAAATGCCACACACTCTGCTATTCCACTTACACGCCATTCGAGAAGAAGCAAATGGATGAAGAGACCGGTGGCTGCCTGGGGTAGAGATGCGGCGAGCGGTGGACCACGAGAGAAGCGGGAGCAGGAATTTGGGGTTGATAAGGCTCCTAAATGTGATGAGGATTTGTCAAAATCTTTTAAACTGGGCACAAAGAGTGAATGTTACTGTATGCAAATTAAAAATAAACTTAAGCAAATAAAAATGTAGCTGTTCAAACATCTGACTCATCAAATCTACCTAGACGAATATAGAATCTTATGGAAATCTGAAAGAGTGCTGAGATAAACGCATGGAATTTTCACTGTGGCATTGTTTCTAACAGGGGAAGTCAAGCATAAATCCGGACATCAGGGGTTCCATTTGAATACACTCTGATACAGCTACAAGATCTTAGTAAACTACAGACATAATGAATGACGTGGCTAGATTTCAAAGGCACATTCTGAATGAAAAAAAATGTTTCGGAATACGTACAGCAGGGGAGAATGTTAATTACCACGACTTCATGGTTAAGTCTTGATTTATAATTCACTCTTATATGATTTTTTAAAAACCCCATGGCAATAACATGCGTTTTTCACTGATACATACGTCACAGCATTAATATAAAGAAAAGTGCCGGCAGTTTATCCTCACGGCTGAGAGACGAATTCTTCTCTGAGCTTGAGGACAGTGAAGAAGACTTCAGTCTGATCGGAATTGTTCATTTCCTTTATATTTTAAATATCTGGAGCAAAATGAGGAAAAATTAATTTGGGTGGGTAGATGTGGGTGTTCGTTTTTAATTCACTGCAAAAAGAAAAAAAAATGAGCTATCAACTAGCCCCAGTTCCCTTCCTGTCAATGCAGAGCTGGTTTCCCTGTCTCTTGGCTCCAAGTCCAAACTCCCGTGCTTTGCTCTGTGGCCCTGGGGCTGGGATTGGCAAGCACCAGCCCCAGGCCCTGGGCGTCTGACTGCTCTTTGCTGCTGCCAGTGGGAGACTGGGAGGCACAGTGGGGACAAGAGACTGCAGAGCTCTTTGCCTGCCTTGGCACATTACCCCAGCACAGTCACCCCCCGCAGGGGCACCCACAGGGCCAGGGGCTGAGCCCGGCTGCTGGGAGTCGCTGTTCCAGCTCTGCAGAGCAAGATTCAGCACCAGCCCACGGGCACTCCTCTGAGCTCTTCTGAGCTCCAGCAGCCTAGGGAACACACTGCCTCGGCAGCTACAGCGTCTGAGTCACCTCACCTCCCTCCGTCTGCCGCCTCAACCTCCAACACCAGGTAAGCAGCCCCACGCCAGCCTCCCTCTGATTACCGCACCTGGATCCCGCTGATGTGCAGCCGCCACCGTATTCCAGCAGGTTCTGATTTTGTCGGTTCCCACGCTTCCCTTCATCTGCGCCCCCCCACCACCACCCCTGCCCCGGGCTTCAGGGAGCCCACCCACCTTCTCCATCAACCCGGGTTCAGCTAGCCGTCTTTCTTCTGCTTCTCTGGGCCTGATGCTCTACAGAACCATACACTTCAATTCCAGAAGATCCAGTTTAGCAAAAACTCACTTGCCGGGCATAGCAGCTTAGTGGCGTCCGTGGGGAGCTGAGAAAAGAACGTGACGGTGCTTACCTCCTGGGGACATCAGACTCACTGCAGACAGGCATGAAAGCGGCAGCACCCAGGAGTCTATACCGCACGTCAAACGACGGTGCCTGAAGACTTCTGCTTCTCCGATGGCAAGAACTCAGGTAATCCAAGAGGACAGGCATCCGAAGCCCGACTCCACAGCTGGACACCGGGAGACCTGAGGGAGGCCAGGCCAGGCGTGGGATGGTGCGGGGGGAGGCACTGCAGCCTGCCCCAGTGGAACTGGTTCAGGGAATCCTGAGAGCACAACCACTCCCGGAAAGGTCAGGGGCTGGGGCCGGTGATGGGGGGAGGGAGGCTGGCTGTGGGGGCCCCTGAGGAGTGTGAGCAGGATGGCCAGGGGTGATGGCCATCCAGAACCTCCAGGCTGCAGAGTGCTGTGCCATTCAGGGCTTGGCATGTGGGTGTTGTGAATGAGGAGGGTGCTGGGTCCAGAAGCTCCTCGGCACAGTTAACATGTCACCTTCTAGGGAAACAGGGCGCTGATCAAAAGAGCAGGCTCACAGCACCTCCCTAGCTGTCACCCCAACTTCTGATCCATCACAGCTTGTGGACTTTACCCTCTAAATGGTTTTATACCCAGGCTTCTTCCCACTGCTCACATCCACATCCTGAGCCACCTTTGCCTTTGACCTTGAAAATGGCAGTGACCTGTGAGCTGATCTCACTGCTGCTGCTCTGTGCCCCGTCCCACTCTCTGTCCCTGGGATAAAGCTGTACCTTTACTGTGGTCTCCGATGGAGGCAGAGTCTGGCCTGTCAAGCTTCCCTTCTTCTACACCCTCCCTTGCTGGCCGCCCTCCATTTCCCCGCATGCCCTGCACTCTCTCCCACCCCAGGGCCCTTCAAAGACTCTGAGGACCCTCACCAATGCACTGTCTCACTTGATCCCTCTGGCTGGGTCCTCCTTCTCCCTCAGATCCAAGCCTGGGTGTCTTCCAGGCCTCCTTACCTGACCCTAAGGCAGGCCCTTCATTTGCTTTCGCAGCAGATGCTGTGCCTTCCCTGGAAGGAACCTGAGGTTTTCATCTAACATCTACATCAGTTAGCATCATAATTAGTGGTGGAAGAATGAGTACTCCTCCCCTGACGACTGAGAATAAGATGAGGGTGACTCTCACCACTGCTGGTCAACATGGCACTAAAGGTCTAGGCAGAGAGAGAAGACAAGTGGAAGTACAGAAAGCTGTATGCATTGAGAAGGAAGAAACAAAACTGGACTTAAATGTAGACAACGTGAAAGTGTCAATGTAGAATCCCAAGGAATCGACTAATTTAAAAGGGAAAAAAGAAGATCATAAAGAGGGAAAAAACCTCCTAGAATTAGTAAGTGTGTTTAGCAAGATCATAGGCTACAAGATCAACATACAAAAATAAATGTATTTTAAATACTAGCAGTGAATATGTGGAAAGTGAGATTAAAAATACAAAGCCATTTATAATTACTCAAAAAATGAAGTAGTTGTAAATCTAATACAACATGTTCAGAAACTGTATGCTGAAAGCCACACAAATGCTGATGAAGGAAATTTAAAAGATCTGAGTAAATGGAGACAAATACCATGTTCATGGATTGGAATAGTCAACAGACTAAAGGCATTAATTTTCCCCAAACTGATACGCAGGTTTAGCACAATTCCTATCAAAATCCCAGGAAGTGTTTTCATAGATGTAAATAAGATCATTCTCAAATTTGTATGGAAAGTCTGATAAACTAGAATAACTAAAACAATTTTGAAAGAGAAGAACGAACCAGAGGGATCAGCCTACCTGATTTCAAGACTTATTGTGTTTTAATCAAGACTGTGTGGTATTGGCAGAGGAAGGGGACACGTAGATTAGTGGATCAGAACAGGAAACCCAGAAATATACCCTCTCAAATTACTCAACTGATTTTTGACAAAAAAGCAAAAGCAATTCCACAGGGAAGGACAGTTTCTTAAACAATGGTCCTAGAGCACTTGGATATCCACAGATAAAAAGCAAAGAGCCCTCAACCGACACCTAACACCTTAGGTAAAATCAAATCCAAATGATAATATATTTAAATACAAAGGGTAAAACTGTGAGACTTTTTGAAGAACACATAGGGGAAAATTTTCCAGACTTGGTGAAGAGTTCTTAGACATGACACAGAAAGTATGATCCATACAAAAAAATTAATAAAGCTGGATCTCATCAAAACTAAAAACTCGTGCTCTGAAAACGGCATAGTCAAGGGAATGAAAAGATAAGCTATGGATGGAGGCAAAAACTCATATCTAACACTATACACATTTCTAAAATATACAAAAAACTCTCAAAATTTAACAGCAAGAAAACCAACACGTCAAATAAAAAAATGGCAAAGGAAGTGAAGAAACCATTCCCTAAAGAGTGTGTACGGGCTTCCCTGGTGACGTTAGTGGTAAAGAACTTGCCTGCCAATGCAGGAGATATAAGAGATGCGGGTTCGATCCCTGGGTCAGGAAGGTCCCTTGGAGGGGGTATGGCAATCCACTCCAGTATTCTTGCCTAGAGAATGCCATGGACAGAGGAGAGTGGTAGGCTATTGTCCACAGGGTCACAAGAGTTGGACACAGATGAAGAGACTTAGCAGCAGCAGCAGCATCAAGAGGGTACACAGATGGAAGGAAAGCTCATGAGATGTTCAACGTTGCTGGCCATTGGGGAAATGCAAATTAAGGCCACAGTGAGAAACCCCTACACACCTATTAGGGCAGCTGACACTCCAAACACGACTTGTGCACACACACAGTATCAAACGCTGGTGAGGACACCTGAAGAAAGTGCTGGCGAGACCATCTGAGTCTCAGACCCTTCTGGTGGGAACGTAAAACGGTACAGACACCCTGAAGGATGGTTCCGAAAAATCTAATCAAACAGACCATACAACCCAGCAACTGCACTTGGGCATTTATCCTAGAGACTGAGAATTTGGGTCCATATAGATACCCGTATACAATTGTTTATAGCAGCTTTGTTTGTAAGTGTCCCAAACTGGAAACAACCAAAATGATCCTCTGTAAGAGAAAGTTTAGAACAAGTTTTGGCCTGGCCGGTCCACTCCATGAATCACTACTCGGATGAAAAGATGCGCACTACTGAGGCACACCACAGTTTGGCTGGATCCCAGTGACATTATGCTGAGTAAAAATAAACCGACCTCTAAAGGTTACATACTGCATGAAGAACACAACATTCTTGAAAATCATAGAGCTGGAGAAACAGATTAGTGGTTGCCAGGGGTCAGCGTGGTGGCAGGGAGCCATCCTGTATCCTGACCCCGGTGGGGGTCGCACGGGGGGACACGAGTGATTAGGTGTTGAAAAGCTCCATGCACGCCGCTCCAGAGCCAGGCTCCTGGCTTTGGTGGAGTGCTCTACGTCTTCATCATCCTGCCTGTGTCAAGGAAACTGAAGAAAGGGCCTGTAGGACTTCTCTGTACTCTTTGCAACTTTCTATGAATCCATAATGATTTCAAAATTAAAAAAATTTTTTTTTATTTTAATTGTAGAAAAATACAGAAGCACCTTGTTTGGGCAGCCTTCATTTCTCCTCCTGACATGCCGATCCCTTTTCCCTTCCACCCCAGCAAAGGAGGTCTGGAGCCTGAACTTGGGGGGTGGGCTCGTGGGTGTGAGCTTCGGCAGTGGGGCAGGAGGCAGGGAAGACTCCTGAGTCTGGACCCCGAACAGCTCAGGTTTGCTCATTATTTGGCAGCTTCTGGACTGGGTGCCCCGTGTCCTGTCTGCGCAGTGCGGGTGGAGATGCTGCGAGGGTGAAGTGGAATCATGGCTGGTACACATTCTGCAAACTGTAAGCTCCTGAATCAGGACAGGAGGGACGCATGCCAGGCGTTTCCAGCGCTCTCAGGGGCTCCCCGGAGGCAGGGCTGTGTCGTCGGCTGTGCTGTTGTGTCCTGCTGTGATCTTCAGGGAGACTAGAGGATGTGCCTGGGACGTAGGGCAGAGCCGGGCTCAGGGAGGAGGGGTGTCACTGCGCTCCCCTCAGCTGGAGGGCTTTCTGTGGCAGGTCCCCCCTGCTGTGTTCCCTGGGCCCTGGAGTGGCAGGCATGGGTGGGGACGTGTGACAGCCACAGCCTTTCAGAGCTGGGAAGGGCGAGCAGGACAGCTGGAGGCCTCCCGCTGAGCGGCTTCATAATTAGAAGCAAAATCAAAGAAAACTGCTGCCGCGATGGCTTCAAACAGGGCAGGTTTTAAATCAGCCCACGTCAGGGCTTGTCAGTTGGGATGCTGATTAGAAAGAAAGGTGAGTGTGCGAGTGTGTGTGTGTGTGTGTGTGTGCACGTGTGCACGCGTGGCTTTGAATTTTCTCCAGAATTGCTGGTGTTGTCCCAGAGCTGAGTGTCTCCCAGGAAACCTGCTGAGTGTCATTGACTTGCAGCTTGAGACCCGTTTGGCTCTTTGCCGCCTGCCCAGAGCCTGGATCTCAGTGGACACTCCTGTCACCTTGCAGGACAGCAGGAGCAGCTGGCGAAGGAGGGACAGGGCTGGCACCTGGGATACAGTGGGATCCCTCCACCCACCTCCCTCCCAGCACGTGGTGGGCCGGTGCAGAGTGGCTGTTCACTCCATCCAGCAGAGGCTGCAGAGCTGGTCAGGGCAGAGGGCACGTCCAGAGAAGTCCAAGTCGCAGGGCCACTCCGGAGAACAAGGGGAGTCTTCAGGAAGAAGGGGGTGGCAGGAAGTCTCCTTCCTGGGAGCCTGGCTTTGAGCCTTGCTGTCAGGGAGTGAGGACAAGCCCCCGCACCAGCCCCAGGGCAGAGTGGAGCAGGAAGACCCTCACTCCCTCTGTGATGGGAACAAAGCAGGAGACAAAGTAAGCTCTGCAGAGCCCCAGGTGCAATTCAAAGCCGACAGTCCACCTGCTCTCTCTCTCCTTCCAGCGGCTGCCCCCTCCCCATCCTTACCTTCCCCCCCTCACCTCCAGGCACTGGACAGCTCAGATGCAGCCCAGCCTCCGGGCAGGTGGGCAGACGTTCCTGGGCAGGTCTGGGCGGTGCCCTACCCGGAGCTGTGCTCTCTGGCCCCCGTGAGCAGGCTCAAGGGCAGGCCCAGGAAATAGCCTTGATTCACTGCCAGAGCCCTGACAGCAGCCCTTACCCAGCGGAGCAGGAGATAGCCTTGTGGGCAGGGCTGGTGGGGAGTGGCAGGGGTCACCCTCCCAGGAAGCTGCCGAGGGGTAGCAAGGTGCCGGAGCTCTCTCGCAGCCCTGGAACTTGCTGGGAACAGGATAAGCAGAGGTGGTCCTGCAGGGATGGGGAGGTAGCCTTGACCTCTGCAGGCCTTTGATGCCCCATGGCTGAGCCCAGAGCCCCAGCCTGCCGTCTGCCAGCCGTGTCACCGCCACCCTTCAGGAATAAGACTGCCAGCCAGCGAGGAGCTCCTGGGATGGGAGGCCTGGGAGACATCTGATGGGCTCCCTGCCGAGACCCATCAATTGTCCCAGTATGATTTCTTAATCATTTTGCAAGTAATTAACTGGCACTCTCATTAGCACGCAGGCGTTCTGTAAAAGTTTCAGGGGGCAGGCAGCTATATTGGGTGAAACTAAAACTGGGTGGTTTTTAATTACAGACAAACCCGCCGGGGACAGATGCCTTGTCAGTTTTGCCACCTATTTATTCATTTTTCACCTCTTCTTGGAAATGGAGAGCAAAATGCTTGTCACTTACCTTTGCACGTATCCCAAGTGACATAAAAGCACAGAGGGAATGGGGGTCATGGGTGGGACTCACTGGATGAGCCTCAGCACAGCTCGGCTGGCAGTGGACCCTGAGGGAAGCAGGTGTGTACCACGGGAGAGGGGTTCTCTGGAGGACTGTCAGCAGAGCCCCAGAGGAGTGGACTGTGGGTGTGCATGTGTGTGCATGTGTGTGCGTGTGCATGCATGCTGACACTAGGCCTCTGGTAACAAGTGTGGTTAGGGAACAGCACACGAAGAGAGAGGGCTGCATCTTTTCATAATCAGGGAAGCTGGAAAGACACATCCCTTTAACTGAACACTGACCACCACGCACTTACACATCAAATATTCTCAGGAATCCACTGAGTTCCACCTCACAAACTGTTTCTCCAACATCATTATTAAACTTGAGTTTTACAGCAACATAAACAGACCTCACACCAGGCAGGACTTCTGGGAAATGCAGCCCAGGAACCCCTGGTTTACTGTAAACTTATTAAGTGCTGGCACTGTAGGTCCAGCAGTTTACCTGGCCTTCCCTGGAACCCCGAGGGAGCCTGCTCTATCTGGTGAGATGGACTCTGGAGATCAGAGAAGTGGCCTGCGAAGGTCACTGTGCTAAAAGGCGGTGGACAGGAAGCAGCCTGTGTAGGTCACTGTGCTAACAGGCAGTGGACAGGAAGTGGCCTGTGTAGGTCACTGTGCTAACAGGTGGTGGACAGGAAGTGGTCTGCACAGGTCACTGTGCTAACAGGCTATGGACAGGAAGTGGCCTGCACAGGTCACTGTGCTAACAGGTGGTGGACAGGAAGTGGCCTGTGTAGGTCACTGTGCTAACAGGTGGTGGACAGGAAGTGGTCTGCACAGGTCACTGTGCTAACAGGTGGTGGACAGGAAGTGGTCTGCACAGGTCACTGTGCTAACAGGCTATGGGCAGGAAGTGGCCTGCACAGGTCACTGTGCTAACAGGCGGTGCACAAGGAACTAGTCAGCACAGGTCACTGTGCTAACAGGTGGTGGACAGGAAGTGGCCTGTGTAGGTCACTGTGCTAACAGGCGGTGGACAGGAAGTGGTCTGCACAGGTCACTGTGCTAACAGGCTATGGACAGGAAGTGGCCTGCACAGGTCACTGTGCTAACAGGCTACGGACAGGAAGTGGCCTGCACAGGTCACTGTGCTAACAGGCTATGGACAGGAAGTGGCCTGCACAGGTCACTGTGCTAACAGGCAGTGGGCAGGAAGTGGCCTGTGTAGGTCACTGTGCTAACAGGCTATGGACAGGAAGTGGCCTGCACAGGTCACTGTGCTAACAGGCTATGGACAGGAAATGGCCTGCACAGGTCACTGTGCTAACAGGCGATGGACAGGAAGTGGCCTGCACAGGTCACTGTGCTAACAGGCGGTGGACAGAACTTCTTCCCAGAACTTCGGACTGACAGCACTGCACCCACCCCAACCCTAACGCAGCAGTGATGGGAAGAGGAGCACCCCGGGTTTCCTGGAGTTTGTCTCCACTCAGTGTGAGAGGAGGACAGAGCTGTCTGTCCCCTGGTTGGGCAGGAGAAGGATCTCCAGGGTGGTGACAGGGGTCCACACCTGTCTTTGAGGTCTCCTGCATCCCAGTGAAGCTGCCTCAGAGCCTGTGTCCATGCAGACCACACCATGGCCCTGTTCCCGAAGGCCTGACTCCAGCCTCAACCAGCCAAAGAGCTGTCCAGCGTGGAAGCCACTAGCCAGACATGGGGCTTAAAGTAGAGTTAATTGTTTCCAGTGGTTCAGACAGTAAAGAATCCACCTGCAATGCAGGAAATCTGGGTTTGATCCTTGGGTTGGGAAGATCCCCTGGAGGTGGGCAGGGCAACCCACTGCAGTATTCTTGCCTGGAGAATCCCATGGATAGAGGAGCCTGGAGGCCTACAGTCCAGAGGGTTGCAAAGATTCAGGCACAGCTAAGTGAATAACACTAACACTAGGGTTACCTACAATCAAGATCTGCTTCCTCGGTGGCACTGGGCACATCACAAGTCCTCGTAGCTTCGTACTGCCCAGTACAGAGAACACGCCCTTCATCCAGGCAGCTCTCTGCCTGGTGCTGCTCAGTGGCAGGGCCAAAACAGTCAGTATTTAGGCATTGCAGATCATGCAGACGGTCACAACTCCTGCGCCACGGGGGTGGAGAAAAGCCAGCCTACCCAGGACCCCCACACGTGGGTGTGGGTGAGTGCCAGTGAAGCCTGACCCACAAGACAGGTGACACCAGGCTTGGCCTTGGCTGTCGGCCAGTCCGTGTTCCCAGCTGTGGTCATTCACAATATCAGAAAGTGGAAAAGAGAAATTGTTGAAACACGCAGATTTTCAATCAACTCTCACTTCCTAGAATATTCAAGTATTAACACCTCTAGAAACATGTCTGTACACTCTTTCCTGTACTTTTGAGGATGTTCTCCAGCAAAACAAAGGAATCAAGAGGGACTGAAGGATCACAGGCACAATGGGGGCGGTCACATCAGATGACAGGTCCCAGGACGCCAAGCCCCCATGGGCATCCAGGGCCACTGTTTGGATGCAGTGGGAGGTGGGAAGCCCTGGAGGCAGGACTCCAGGGAAAAATAAGGGGACAGGGACTCAACAGAATCCTTTCATGGATGAAGATTTTGAAAACATAATATGATGAACATGTGTAAACAGTAACAGAAGAAAAGTCAGATGGAAATTCTAGAGGGAAAAAAAAAATTCTCTCCGTGAACACGCCACGTGCATTTTCTCAAATTTTCAGATTTGAGAAGCAGCCTGGAGGCAAAGTGCAGGGGCTTAACTACAGCCACGTGTGAACTGTGCCACCTCTAACCCCAAGGATGCTAGTGGTAGAAAGGGCAGGTGCTCGGAAGGGGGCGGTGTCAGCATTTTCTGGTGAGGGAGTCAGTCCAGGTCTTTTGTATTTGGTGGGAAAGACACAGAGCATCAGTGCATGATGTGAGTCACAGAAGTTAAATGCTGGTGCCTTGACTGGCGAGGGAGGCGGGTGATGAGCCAAATCCTCACCTACTGGTGTCAGAGGTCAACTGATAATGCGTAAAACTGAAAACAAAGTTTATAAAGCAAGAGAGAAGAATTGTATTTGAAATATGAATGCAGTTATTGGGAGATTCAGCTAAAAGGATTCCAAGAGGTCATCTCAAGGTGGGGAGGGGGGGCAAAGAGGGATGGTCATGGGCGGCTATTTTTATTAGAAACTCATCTCTTTCTTTCTTATCTATTTTACAAATGAAGGTATTGTGTTGATTAAGTTCTAACTACTTAATGAGATGAAATGAGATTTCTCTAGCTTGCAGGAGGTGGTGGCAAGATAGAGGCAGGTCCATGCCGAGCTCTGGTGGCTGGCGTGGGAGGGGGATGGCGGGGTGATGGCGGAACCTTGTCTGTCGAGGTGTCTCAGCTCAAAAGTGTTTTCACGACATCCTTGTCAATTGTCCCTGTTTCCTCTCAGAAATGCTTTGGTTTGGACAATGAAATAGACAGCTGTTCAGTCAAATATATGGCGGTATGAATGGGTGGGTGGCAGACATTGAGCAGCCAGGGACTGCTGAAACCCCAGCAGGGTTGGGACTGGCTGCCTTTGAGAGGCTGAAGCTTTGACAAGGGGAGAAATCAACTCATTACAACTAAAACGTAGCACGTGCTCTGTGTGCTGGGTTCTTTTCTGACTGATCCACATGTGGCAGCTCATCTCAGCCTCACGGTCACCGTCCTAATTTACAGATGAGTAAACTGAGGCACAAAGAAGTTAAGGGATCTAACCAACGTCACACAGCTAACGAGAGGTAAAATTCCAAGTCTAGTCAGGCAAGTGAGGTCCAGAGTCCACCCTGGGCGGCTCCTCTGTGCTGTGTTCTCTGTTCCACCCCCAACTACCCCCAGACCTATCTTTGCCCCTCTCCACCCTCTGTGCCCTGGGCAGCCAGACACGTCGCCCCCTCCACCTCTGGGGTGTGCTTGATGGGTGGGGTGCTGGGGAGTGCAGAGGATGGGGCTGGGGCCTTGGTTCCTCTCCTGCCCTGCGTGCCGTGGGGGGGGTCACACACTCCTCCCAAAAGACTGGTTTCCTCTTGCTGGTCCTGGTCACTCTTCCCTTGCTGGTGCCTCCGGGCAGACGGCAGAAATGGCTGTCTTGGGCACTAATTCTCTCAGTTTCCTGCAGCCAGTGGCCAGCTGTCTGCCTCGCTGGGGGGACCTGGTCTGTGGCTGACCCCAGGGGAGAGGTGTTTGAGGTCATCAGAACAGATACATCCATGAAGCCGGAGGTCCGGGGATTTCCAGAGGAGAGATTGTGGAGAAGGGTCGGGGAGGCCCCACCATGTGCTCCTGAACAGGCAGAACATGGAGCAGACCCGGCCCAGAAGGCAGAGAAGATTCTGGAAAGGATGCACGGAGACCTGAGAGCAGGAGTGTCCCAGGGAGCGAGGGAGTGGCCTGGAGCACCCTGAGCCAGCCGCCAGGGAAGGGCTGAGACTCATCATAAATCCAGAAACGGGGAAGCTGAAACTAGATCAGTTAGTCTTTAGGAAGAGTTTACACAGAACCCTTGCACAGGGGAGCCTCCAAGTCTACAGCTGAGCAGAGCCCGAGGCGGAGGTTACAGCGTGACCTCTGGAGTGAAAAGGAGGTGACTATTTATCCAAGGTGGGTTTTCACAATGGGGCTTCCAGGCGGCAGGGGGCTGGTTGAAAGCGACCATCTTCTACCATTTTAGGAAGAAGACTTCAGTTTTCCTTGGATCATTACCAGAGGCATTTACAACAAATAACCTACATTTTGCTTATGTTCCAGAAATAAGCTCAATTCAGTTTTGCTCACGCAGCTTAAATGGTTTTGTCTGTTTGGGGGATTGTCCAGTCTGGTCTTTATTCTATTTGATTTTAACAGCCTCCAGGGAAGTCATCCACTTCCAGACCCAGGCGAGTCAGCCTGAGCCATCTGTCTCAAAGGGCAGGTAGGGTAGAGGCTGCCTGGACCAGGGATGGAGGGAGTGGAGGAAATGGAGGCCCAGAGCAGGCTCTCTCCTGAGCACGAGGTGGTGAGCTCACAGGAACCGGGGCTGCTCTCTTTACCCCCAGGACCCCCTCCACACTCTTCCCACCACGCTGTGCCCTCACTGTGGACGCTGTGTGGACTGCATTCAAGGACGCTCTGCCTGCAGTTCCTGGCTGGATGTGATCAGAGAGGCGGCAGCGGGAGGCTGGCTGGTGCTCCCTCAGCTCCTCCCTGCCTGGTGGCGCTGGTTGACTTCCTCCCGGACCCAGGGCCCTTCTCCACCCAGCTCCTTCCTGGGGATCAGCCCAGAAGGGCGTGGGGCAGCTCAGGGGAGCCTGGGGACAGAGCAAAGCAGAGGGGTCAGGAGGACAGGGGTCCTTCCAGGATGAAGAAGACCTGGGGGGACAGAGCAGATGGGAAGCACTGGGCAGAGTTGGGGACTCAGAGCCTGGGGTTCTGGAATTAGGGATCTGGGGGTGGAACAGTTCTGAAGGACGGTGGGGTCCGGGTGGGAGATGGGATGGCCACCTAGGAGAGAGGAAAAGTGCAAACACGCTCGCTGTGCTCTGATCAGAGTGAACGGTGCTCCACAGCCCTGCAGCTAGAGGCTGATGGGCCTGCAGCAAGCACAGTCGGTGTGCAAATCCACGCATGCATTCACGCCAGGTCACTTCAGTTGTGTCTGAGTCTTTGCAAACCTATAGGCTGTATCCCACCAGGCTCCTCTGTCCATGGGATTCTCCAGGTGAGAATACTGGAGTGGGTTGCTGTGCCCTCCTCCAGGGGATCTTCCCAGCTCAGGGATCTTAAGTCTCCTGCACTGGTGGGCGGGTTCTTTACAACCAGCACCACCTGGGAAGCCTATAATGTAAACTGGAAAATATTTATTTATTTAGGTCACACCACATGGCTTTTAGGATTTTAGTTTCCTGACCAGGCATGGAACTCCAGCCCCCTGAGTCCCAACCACTGGACCTCCAGGGAATTCCCATGAAACTTGGAAAATGTTTAGAACTTGATGAAAATAAAAATATTCTGGGGGAAAACCTCTGGGATGCAACTAAAGCAATCCTCAGGAGGATAAAAGAAAAGCTGAAGATTAATGACTTGAGCATCCATTTTTAGAAGTTAGGGGGAAAATAACGAAATAAACCCAGTATAGAACAATAGGATGAAAAAAATCAATAATAGAGATTAAAAGATAAATTGATGAACTAGGAAAGAAACAAGTAAGAGAGGGTCAGGAAAGTCAGAAGCTGGTCCTTTGCAAACTACTAATGAGAATAACGGGTCTTTGGTGAGACTGGTGGTAAGAAGCAGTGACGGCAGGTGGGGTGGAGCCACAGACGGCGCTGCAGGGAAGAGTGGTGAGCGGCTTCCTCTCCCCATGCACGGGGTCCCAGAAAGGGTCTCATCTGAAGAGCGACGTGAAAGAGCGCCACACGCAGGGAGTGATGGCTTCCAAGCGGCTGCACAGCAGACGGGGGCAGGAACGGCTGAGACGGAGGGACAAGACCAAGTGGCTGCACAGCAGACGGGGACAGGAATGGCTGAGACGGAGAAACAAGGCAGTAAAAGATGCACAGGACCTTGTGGGTAAAATCTGGAGAACTGTCTACATTTGGGGGATAATTAGATCATTTTATCGTGAGCTGTTAATGAAAACCTAAATAAATAACATTGCATTTTCATGGATTGGAAGATTGAGTACAGAAAAATGTCAACTATCCAAAACTGGTTTACTGATCCAATGCAATAATACAAATCCTTTTAAATTTTTGGTGTGACATATGATAAACTAATTCAGAAATTCATATGGAAATGCAAAGGGCCAGAGATCACTGAGTTCCTGGAAGCTAATGACATAGGCAGACTTGTTCTCTCAATTGACTAGACTTTTGTACGCTTAATTAGGGTGAGTGATCATTGTTCAGGAGCAAAAAAATTACACCAGGAAGACAGAACACATCCCAGAAACAGACCCACAAGTTTATAGAAATGTCTGAATATTGAAGATTATTGAAGATTAGAGGGGAAAAATTGAGCTTTTCAAGAAACCAAGCTGGGAAAATTGGGTGTCCAGGCAGAAAAGAAATGAAATTGAATCCCTATCTTATACTACATGCAAAAAATAATTTCACATGGATTTAAGACTTAGGGAATGCAAAACTATAATGCTGTTGGAAAACATTAAGATTTTAAAAATAAGACACAAAGAAGTTCAAACCCAAAGGAAAAGATTTATTAATTTGTTTGCATAAAATCGAAGAACTCTGATTTATTGAATCAAATTGAATTCAAATTGAATTTTAAATAAAAGAATAAACCACAAACTAAGACAAGAGATTTTCATTGTATTTAACCAACCAATTAGTGATTTCTTACACAAAGAGCTCCTCTCAAATAGAAAGACTGAGCAAAGACTTTGAGACATCTCACCAAAAAAATCCCCAAATCTTATAAATATGAAAATGTGCTGAATTTGATTAGAAATCAGGAAAAAGCAAATCAAAATCTCAGTGAGATGCCACTGCACATCCAGTATATTGGCAAAAATCAAAAGTCAAACAGCATCAGATGATGGTAGGAATGAGGAGGCACCAAAATTTCCCACTGTTTTAAAAAGCAATCAGTTTACAAAACAGTGAAAAAGTTGGCTTAAAACTCAGCATTCAAAAAACTAAGATCATGGCATCTGGTCTCATCACTTCATGGCAAATAGAGAAACAATGGAAACAGTGAGAGACTCTATTTTGGGGGGCTACAAAATCACTGCAGATGGTGACTGCAGCCATGAAATTAAATTGAATATGATCAATCTAGACAGCATATTATTTTGCTGACAAAAGTCCATCTAGTCAAGGCCATGGTTTTTCCAGTAGTCATGCATGGATGTGAGAGTTGGACCATAAAGAAAGCAGAATGCTGAAGAATTGATGCTTTTGAACTGTGGTGTTGGAGAAGACTCTTGAGAATCCCTTGGACTGCAAGGAGATCAAACCAGTAAATCCTAAAGGAAATCAGTCCTGAATTTTCACTGGAAGGAATTATGCTGAAGTTGAAACTACAATACTTTGGCCACCTGATGAGAGCTGACTCATTGGAAAAGGCTCTGATGATGGGAAAGATTGAAGGCAGTTTGAGAAGGGGACGATAGAGGATGAAATGGTTGGATGGCCTCACTGACTCCATGCACATGAGTTTGAGCAAGCTCTGGGAGCTGGTGATGGACAGGGAAGCCTGGGGTTGCAGAGAGTCAGACACTACTGAGAGACTGAACTGAACTTACAAAGCAGCCTGGGTAAATCTGAACATGGCCCTACCTCATGGTTTGCCAATTCCATGTCTGAGTCTCTAAGCTTAGAATACAGGACAGGTGAACCAGACCCATATCTGACTACCCGGTTATCCATCCAAATAAATAGAATATGCACAATGTGGCAATTTCATGCGAAGGATCCTCTAAGAGTTCAGGCTGCGGCTGTAAATATCCCGAAAATTAATCTCACAACATAGTGTTGATGAAAAAAGCAAGTCCAAAAAGAATACATATTCTGTGAAAAGTGAAAGCCATTAAGTCATGTCTGACTCTTTGTGACCCCATGGACTGTAGTCCATAGAATTTCTCCAGGCCAGAATACTGGAGTGGGTAGCCTTTTTCTTCTCCAGGGGATCTTCCCAACCCAGGGATAGAACCCAGGTCTCCCACATTGCAGGCGCGTTCTTTACCAGCTGAGCCACAAAGGAAGTCTAATAATACTGGAGTAGGCAGCCTATCCCTTCTCCGGGGGATCTTCCTGACCCAGGAATCAAACCAGGGTCTCCTGCATTGCAGGTGGATTCTTTTATCAACTGAGCTACCAGGGAGGCACTACATGTTGTGTGCTTCCATTTATATAAACTTCAAAGCTGGAGACATTAAGCTGTGTGTTGTTTAGGACATATGCATAGATGATCAAACTAAAGGAAGATGCTCAAAAAACCAGGGCGGTAGTCACCTCTGGGTCGAGGGGAGATGGAGTAGCAAGGGGCCAGTGATGCTCTATCTCCTAAACTCCATGGTGGTTCTGTGCATGCTTCATGGTGGCTGTTTAAGTGTGTGTGTGTTTCATGCATGTTCTGTGCTTACATGTTGTGATTGTTCTTTTAATTAATAAAGGGCATCCTCTTCAAAGTTCTAGGAGAGAAGACTTTGGGGAAAGGGTTACTGATTAAACATCCTAGAAAACTGACAACCTCAGCCAGATGCCAAATGCCATGGTTCTCTCAAAATCAGGAGACAGCCAGCCACGGGGAGAGAATGAGCTGAGATGAAAGGGCGGGGGAGACAACTCAGGCTGCAGGGAAGCCTGAAGCGCAGCGTTAAGGACTGTGTGGGAACAGGGAGGAAAAGATATGAGATGGAGGAGAATCAGATCAGGGCCACCCTGAGAGGCTTCCTTGCAATTTACAACAACAAAAAAAATTATAAATACCTGAATCTTACATGAAAAACGATTTGCTAGGGAGGACAGAGAATAGAAACCCAAGCTTTCGAAACATAAAAATGTTTCTAAGGAAGAACTCTGATAACTCGGATCATGAGCAATTATCAAATATGCAATTGAAGAAAGCTTTCCTAGAGAGAAAGAAAACAGAGAAGAAAGGTTGCAAGGCCTCAGCCTTCCCCAAACAGAATCAGAGAAAGTGCCCCAGGCCCGGCGGTTAGGTTTCTCTTTATTTCAAGAATGAATACATCATCTTTCAGCATTCTGTCAGAAAAAAATTACACTGCGAAGGGACAAAGGTAAGGCTGGGCTTGCAGCCACGAAGGTGGGTGGGCAGGGGAACACACCACAGATGTCTGAAGCAAATGTATTCTACGGTTCAAGGAAGGTTTCCAAGGGAGATGAATGAAGGGTGAGGACCCCAGATGGGTCAGAGGAGGCTCTCTGGGCAGGACACGCTGGGAATCTGCCTGGAGACGGTGAGTGGGGTGGACGCTGGGGCTGTCAGCGTGTCCCCAAGCTCCCGGACAGAGGAGAGCCGGGGTCAGTGCCCAGGAGGGCAGCGGCGTTTCAGGGAACAGGGTGAGAGCCAGCCTGCGCTGGGGCCCAAGGGGCGGTCAGGGAGGAGGGCGGGGGTGGACCCGAGAAGTCAGACTGGCACTTAGGACAAACGCCATCAGCTCCGCCCCGACGGTCTCAGTGGTGGGAGAGGGCAGGAGCTGGTGTGCTGGCCTGAGCTCCCAGATGGGCTGGGCATCCTCACCAGGGGCGGGGACGCGGGGCCAGCCCACGTGGGTGGGAGGGGGGCCTTGACGTCGGTCCTGGGCTTGAGTTGAGGGCACCCTGCACATCCGGGTGGAGGTTTTGAGTAGGCAGTCAGGCACAGGAGTGGGCGCCAGCAGGGCTCCTGACTTCGATACTGAGAGAAGGCCCAAGTGGTCACTCCACAGCCAGGACAGGACCACCTGTGTGAGCAGGGCGGGCAAGTAGGCCTTCTCTCCTTGACCCCAGGCCAGAGGAGGCCCCCGACCCCAAACTCCCAGAGCAGGAGGAAGTGCTCATCCCACCCGCCCCCAAACCAAGTGCCGCCTGAGAGCTGTCTCAGTCATCACACTGGCACGCGTGTCACTGGAAAGTGTCACACAGGCGCTGTGGCTGGTGTGAGAGGCCACCAGGTGAATGGCCGTGCCGATCAGGTGCACCAGGTGCAGCCTGCACCCCGCTGGGGGCACGGCTTGCCAGCCCCCGGTGGTGCCCCCTCCCCTGCGGCTCCACAGCCCCCGGTGGTGCCCCATCCCCTGCGGCTCCCCAGCCCCCGGTGGTGTCCCCCTTCCCCTGAGGCTCCCCAGCCCCTCATGGCCCCCCTTTCCCCTGTGGCTCCCCAGACCCCGTGGCCCCCCTTACCCTGTGGCTTCCCAGCCCCCTGTGGCCCCCCCTTCCCTGTGGCTCCCCAGCCCCCCCATGGCCCCCCTTCCCCTGTGGCTCCCCTGCCCCCCATGGTGCCCCCCTTCCCTTGTGACTCCCCGGTCCCCCGTGGCCCCCCCTTCCCTGTGGCTCCCCAGCCCCCTGTGGCCCCCCTTCACTGTGGCTCCCCAGCCCCCTGTGTTTCCCCCAGCCCCCGTGTCTCCCCAGCCCCCCATGCCTCCCCCGTCCCCATGTCTCCCCAGCCCCCCATGGCTCCCCTTCCCCTGTGGCTCCCCAGCCCCCCGTGTTTCCCCTGTCCCCCGTGTCTCCCCAGCCCCCCATGTCTCCCCCGTCCCTGTGTCTCCCCAGCCCCCCATGGCTCCCCTTCCCCTGCAGCTCCCCAGCCCCCCGTGGCCCCCCTTCCCCTGTGTCTCCCCAGCCCCCCATGCCCCCCTTCCCCTGTGGTTCCTACCAGCCCCCCATGTCTCCCCAGCCCCCCATGGTTCATGCCCCTGTGTCTGTTCTCCCACGTCCCCCTTCAGCAGACAGACATCACAGGAGGCTCTGCTCACAGACCACCCAGGTGGCGCTGAGTTCACCACCAATTACTGTGTGAACTTGGCTGGGTTTTTCTGCTCTGTGTAGTCAACACTCCCAACCTTTCGCAGGGCCCAGAGGTCACAGCTGAAGCAATTAATTTGAGCCAGTCTGTTCCACACTCAGTGCCTCCTCGCACCAGGCTCCCCTTGGTGTCAGCAGTCTGTCTTCATTGGGAGCCTGACGGACTGGCAGTGTTTCATTTTATTTTCTTTTTTGCCTGTCCTCTGCAGGGCCTGTGGTGGGGAGGGGAGTGCTAGTTTCCCCTGGGAGAATAATTAAAGCGCCTTGGTTCTGAGCCAGGTTTAATGAAGCTAATGGTCCGAGTGGCCAAGTCTGCCAGTAGGACCAGCGGAGGGTGGCGGAGCCCCAAGCAGGCCCACCCCTGAGGGCTCCAGGCCCAACGCCACTCATGGGCACTCATGGCCACTGTGAAAACTGCAGACGCACAAAGTCCCTTCCCTCAGAGGCCCTGGTCTGCATGTGCGGCCAGGGACGACGATGGACACTCACTGCGTCTGGGGTGGAGGGTGAGCCTGGACATCAACCCCACTTCTTGAGCCTTGTGGCTCAGGAGACGGGCAGAGGGGACCCTGGCCACTCAGAAAGTTCAGCTGAGCATTAGTTTTAAGAATTATTTTAAAGTTTTAACACTAAATAATATTAATTGACATACTTCTATGTTTTTAGGAATTATTATGCATTAACTGAGGACCAACCCCATGACAACTTGCCCTCTTCTGCCCGTGGAAAGATATCAGGACTCACACAGGGACACGTCCCATCTTGCGTCTGCCACTGCTCCCTGGGTCACCCGGGTCCTCTGATAAGGTGACCATCTATGATGCTCCCACAGCAGAGCAAGTCAAGGGTGCTTCAGAAAACCGGACGTCCAGAGGTGTTAAACGTTACTCTTGATGTAATGTATGCGATAAAATAAAACGACGCACAAAAGACTGTAACATCCTACTACATAAAGCTGCCATATTACTCTCAGATTTTTAAACTAGACCGAGGGCCATTTGGTACAGAGAGAAATCATTGTTAGAGATAAAACTTTATATATATTTTCTGCTTATTTCAGCAAACAGACCCTAAGCTCAGGATTTGCCCTAATTTCTCAAACAACATCATAAAACCTTTAAGATGATGAATTAATTTATTTAAAACCTTTAATTTCTTTATACCAATACACACCTCTGCATATTTTTGCATAATCGCAAGCACTTGCATTCTTTGGCAGACATTTCTCTTTCTTGTGCCCCCAGACCCTGCCCCTCCCCCCAGCCACACTGCCGGGTATTCACTGCAGTATATCCGCCAGCCTTCAGGGGCACCCAGAGATGGGGTAGTTCCCCAGAACACTGGGCGCC
Source organism: Bubalus kerabau (assembly GCF_029407905.1). NCBI lineage: Eukaryota > Metazoa > Chordata > Mammalia > Artiodactyla > Bovidae > Bubalus > Bubalus kerabau. The sequence continues at coordinate 4,353,831 of NC_073637.1, read as the reverse complement.
ACTCTTCAAACTCACCAGATCTGATGGTTGCCTGCTGCGGGGCATGGTAGTCCTGGCCCACAGTCCTTGGAAGGGGAGGGCCTGAGTGCCTAGCAAGTCCTGGAAGCCTGAGGCTCTGTCTAGCCACCGTCTGAAACAGAAGCATACATGAGGATGGCACCCACCTCGTGGGGTCCTTTGACCAGCCTCCAAGGGCCGCCCTTGGGTGAAAAATTTCCTCTCCTTTCCCAGGCCCCTGTGTGTGACTGGACCAGAACCATGTCCGGAACCACATCCGCCAGCTCCCCTGCTGTGTGTCTCGGTAGGGGGAGGTAGCATGTGCGGCCCATGCCTGGCCCACACAAGGTGAATACCCCCATGGGCCCCGGGCTGCCACAGTGGACAGAGCAGGTTCAGCCTGTGTGAGCACGAAGGCAGGTGGAGAAAGGAAGGGAACAAGTGACCAGGTGGAGAGTGGAGGCATGAAGGTCAGTTCCCACCTCCCGTGTGGCTTCCTTCCTGGCCTGGGCTCCCTCGATGGTCCAACTTTTCCTGACTTGTCTTCTAGCCTCCAGCTTCCATCCAGCCACGCGGGAGGTGCTTAGAAAATGGTCAGTGGAATCTGCATGGCTGGTGCCCAGTTGCCTGTATCCCAGGAGGTCCCCTGGTGTTGGCTCTTCTGGGACCCGGGTCCCAGGGCTCTGTGTAAGATGGTCAGTCTGCATCATCTGCGTTTCCTAGGTGCCCTTGGGTTGGCTCCAGAGCCATTTGTGATAGCACGACCCAGGCCACCTGAGGCAGACGCGTCTGTAACATTTAGATCCTTTCTTGGGAGGCTGTGGCTTCCACAATTGAGTAAGCATCAAAGTAGAGGTTATTTCCAACCCCACAGTTAAATCGACATGGTGATATATTGGCCTGATGACTCCTTTTACAAAATTATCTCTGAAATGTTATGTTTTCATTCCACAAGACTCATTCCAGCTCAGTTCCTCCTTGACCTTTATCACCTACTCTGCAGAATGCATGCACCCATCTACGGTTCTGGAAGCTTCTCCAGGCGTCCGACCTGCAGTGCCCCTTTCTGACCTGAACTGTGGGTGGGGAGCAGGGTGGGGCATGGGGTTCTGATTGACAGGCGTTGCCCGCCCCCCCAGAGGAGACCCGGGCCCCTCCACCCGTCTGGCTGCTCCAGGTGTTTGGGAAGCACCCAGGCCCAACCTGCTGTCAGCCTCCCACACGGCAGGTGTTCTCCCCAGGGGCAGCTGGCAGCGGGTAGGCGCCACGGATGGTGATGAAAATCGCCCTGGGGCTTTCCCACACTCACCAAAGACGTTGCTACAGAGAAGTTAGAGCTGCTCTGTGTGCGTGTCCCCTGTGGGGGCCTCTAATTGAGGCTCCACTGACGGCCTCAGAGGCTGGGACGGGTTCCCCTGTGTTCAGGCCAGGAGAGCGGGAGGCCCAGCAGGAAGGAGCTGAGACACACCCCCACTTGTCTATAGGGGTGTCTCAGCTCTGGGCTCCAGCCCCTCAGCTCAGCCCCATCCTCACCCCCTGGGGGAACTGGACACAGCTCCCCCCACTGCCTGGTACCTGCGGATGGCATGTGGGCTACTACGTGGACCTGGCCGTGGCTCTGAGCCCCAGGTCCTTCACAGGTGGACCCAGCTGGCCCGGCTCACCCCCACGGGTTCACCGACGGCTCACGGGCAGGTCATGCAGGCTCCCAGGCTGTGTGAGCCACTGGTTGTCATGATCAAGACTGGTGACGTCACTACTAGATGTCCCTCAACCACAGAGCCAGCTCCAGGCTGGTCAGCGCTCTCTGCAGAGTGTGGCTGAAGCCGCGTCTTCATAGAGAAAGGCAGACGGAAGAGCAGAGAAGCCTCTGGGGTTCCTGAGGGCAGCCCTCAGGGCGCACCTGCCTGCCCGCGTGGCTTTCCCTGCCGCCCCTCCATGGCAGCGTCTGCACATCTTCCTGACCCCACACCCCAGGGTCCCCAGCAGGGGCTCAGCTGAGGCCTGGCAAGGCTGGTCGAGTGGACAAAGGGAAGCACAGATGCCAACGGGCCCAAGTCACCACAGCCTGTCAGCTGAAAGTTGGGGTGACCCTCTGAGCCTTCTACCTCCCAGTGCAAAAAGCACGCAGCTCTTCCCTGCAGTCCAGACGCCGGGCTCCCGGGGCTCCTGTGGGAGTTAGGCAGCCACAGGCCCACCGGGCCTGGCCGCATGGGCTGGGCGTGACAGGGGAGAGGGGCAGGAAAGGTGGAGATCCAGACCCCAAAAGCGTCTGTCGGCCCAGGGAGCCTCCCTTCTCTGACCCTGAGACCACCCCTCCCCCTGAGTTCTGTCCTGCTGACTGCTGCCCCCTCCCCTGGGCCCTCACCCTCGACCCCGCTGATGTCAGGGGCCATCCTGTCACTGGGGGATGAGACACAGCCGCACCCAGCCCAGATGTGACAACCAAGAATGTCTCTGGCACCCCCGGGACACAGTCATATCGGGACCCCCGGCTTGCCCTCCTGATTGGTGTTGGCAGGCATCCGCGGCCCCCAGAGCCAGGAGCCTGCGCCCACCTGCAAAGCTGGTGGTGACGGCAACAGTTGGCCCCCGCCCTGCACCAGACCCTGTCCGGGTCACTTACATGTGTGACCCTGAGGACAGCCCTGCCCGGCGGGGTCACCCTCATCCCACTTCACAGAGCTGATGCGTCCGGACTTTACCCGAGCTCTGCAGGCCTCACCTTCGGGCGTTGTGCTTCGCTGTGTCTGGGAGGGACCAGGGAGCGGTGCCCCCCGCCCGCCCCTCCCCGGGGCTCCACGCCTCCACTTCACGGAGGGAGCACTCACTGCACATGCTCCGCGGCTCCAGGGAGGGGCAATCTGTGCGCTAATTGTGGGTTGCAAGCGCACGGGACGCCGGCGCATCGCTCCTGAACCCGCTTATCATCGATCAGAAACGCGACAGGCCCCGTCCACGGCAGGCTGTGCCAAAACCATTGTCACACTCCGCAGCCATCTCAGCGTTGTTTTTCAGCTGATGATTCCTTAAAGACCGAGACAATAGTCGTTTAATATCGTTTGCTCAAATGAACAGTTCCCCGAGCAAATAATAATAGTAAAAAAAAGTCCCCGAGAAGCCAATTAGGTGTTGCTGCTCGTACCCAGCAACGGCCTTTTAAATAGATGCCCCTGTTCTTTAAAGAGCAGCTGTGTCACCCAGATGAAGGCATCAGGCCCTGCTCTCACCGCTGATGTGTAAATAAACGCAGGCGATCGCATGCAGAACAGCCCTCTTCCATCAGCAGGGATTAGACACCCGATAGGAGCGATTCAGATAAAGTGGCAGTTTGCAGAAGAGATTTTTTTCTGAAGGGAATGAGGGATGGTCGGAGGGAGGAAAAACCAAGAGACGTTCTGGGGTCAAGAAACATGATCGAGCCCCAAGGGAAGGCTCAGCTTCCCACCAGGAAGCCAATGCCCTCCGTCGACTTCTGTTAGTAAAGACTCCAGAGGTCACGCCCAGGCCGCATTCCCGGGGCACACCAGCCTGCACGCTCAGCTGGAGGGGCACACACTCTGCTTCCCTCCAAACACTGCGTCTAAAGCCCAGGCTTTGCATATGGATCCGGGCCCAGGGAGCCTTAAGCCAGGGCACGAGAGAGCATTTGGAGATGGGGTTCTCAACCAGGGCGGCTGCCCCCAGGAGACGTGTGACAGTGTCAACGGCAAAGGGAAAGGATGCTCCTAGCCTCTCCTGGGCAGAGGCAGGGGCACAGCTCAGCACCTGCAGTGCCCAGGGCAGCTCTCCCTAGGGAACGACCCTGTCCAGATGTCCACAGCTGGAGGCTGAGATGAAGAAGCTCTGCCCTGGGATGACCTGCCCAGAGTGGACCCCACGGATCATCCTTCTAGCCTCCCTGTGTTTGAAGAGGAAAAATGGAGGTCCGGGATGGGGAAGTGACTTGCCCAGACAGTCACGGCGGCAGAGACAGCCCCCAAGTCTGAACAGTGCCTTCACCTGACCCGAGGCTCTCCTGACACTGAATCCCAGGCTGGGTTTCTCTGGGCCTCTCCTTTTCCTCCTCTCAAAGCCCGTTTCCAGCCGAGACTGTGGCCCTGCCGGGATCCCGTGCTCCCGTGCTCCCTTGGGACGTGTTCCCTGAGCTGACCCCTGGATCCACCTTCCAGCACAGCAGCGGTTCCCGTGACAGGTGCGCATCCCAGACGCGGAGCGCAGGTGCCGCGGGCGTCTGTCCATGGCGAGTGGCAAGATCGCGAGGTTTAGGAAGCTCTGGATCAGAGTCCTGGCTCCTCCGCTTCTTCGTGTCATTTATCCTCTTGGAAACAGGGCTGCAATATGCTCTCACAGGAAGAGCAGACGCACGCGCTCTGTGAGGGGCCATGCACGGATCAGGGCTCGCCACTGACGCCGCCACCCCCACCACATGTCCCTGCCCCACGGGGGCCGCAGACCCCGCCTCCAGGAGCCCTGGAAAAGCCGCCGCGGCAGATGGCAGGAGGGGCCGAGCAGCCAGTGTGAGCCTGGGCCTGGCCCAGAGCCATCTGTCCTGCTTCAGGCATCCTGCCGGCCGGCCATGCATTCAGACGTTCAGCCACATCAGCATTTTGCAAAATGCCAGCCCGAGCAGGGGACCCTCGTGGGCTGTCGTTGCTGCCAGCCATCTGATTTTGACATATTCTGGCCAGTGTGGGCACGCTGGAGCTTCATTTGCATGTGGAGGAATCCAGAGAACGCAGGAAGGACGTGCGGAACATCCACTTTGCTGTAATGCTTCTTAGAATTGCACAGGCTTGGGAGCTCAGGGCCACCTCATTCCCTCTTCCCAAGGCAGACAGCTCTGTGTCTCATGATGAGGGTCACCCCAGCTGTGATGGAACCCCTTCTCCAGAGGCAGGCCAGCTACCTCCCTGGAAGCATCCTCTCTCCCGGACACCTTGGCTTTGAGAGCCTTTCTTTCGTTAAGTCAATGTTTTGTCCACTTAGGACAGACCTGCCCTTCTGCCATGCCCATCGGGACAAAACAGGAGGGACAAGGTGTAGGTGGTTCGAAAGGGAGCCCTGGACACCCAAGCATGGTCTGAAGATGCCTGACCAAGGAATGGAGGTCTGGCTGAACTCAAACAGGAGCCTCCATGTGGGTCATGGAGACAAATTTGTATTTCCCTGGTTAGGACCCTCTCTGTTGTGAGAGATAGCAACCAAATTAAAACAGGCTTTACATGAAAAAAAGGGGAAAAAAAGAAAAAAGATAAAATGAATGCGTTGGCTCAGACAATGGCTAAAAAGTCAAAGATGTCTCTGCTTCAGGTGTGGCTGGATCCAGGCCCTCAGCAGAGGGAAGGGGGCTGGAGCCAGAGGCCTAGAGCCCAGCCAAGTGTCAGCTCGCAGCCCGGCACACACCGGGCGTTTATCTGGTGAGAGAGGCAGAACGAACACCAAAATCCACGCCATGAGACGTTCAGCTAGCATGTGTCAGGTGTCGCCAACCAGACCGATGTCATGCCGAATTTCAGACTGGAAACACCTCACAGTGTTTCCTGAATGGATGTTTACACAACAGTCACTGGGGTCCCCCCTTCTGTGAACTGCCTCCTGGAACCTGGTGCTCATTTTTGACTCTGTTTCTTATCTGCTGCTTCTCACTCTTCAGGGTGCCCTAAAGCATCATTTCTTTGATAACACTGCAGATTCTTTTCACCCCAGCTGGGCCTGTGTCTCTCCCTTGACTTGGGAGGAAAGGTTCTTTCTGACGTGACTGCGTCTACCAGGGACCCAACCCCTCATGCTTCTGCTAGCAGGGTCTTGATGAGAAAGCCCTTCTCCCCACCTCAAGACCACAAAGACATTCTGCATTTTAAAACCCAGCCTGATCGTTTCACCATTCTCACTGAGGTACTCAATTCCTCTGGAGTTAATTTAGCTAATGCAGTGGACAGTGGGAAGCTTTTATTTCTGCAAACACTGCCCACACTTCCTGTACTACTTAGTAAGTGATCTACCTTTTCCCCAATCATATATTACCATGTGTCAGCCACACACACACTCAGGGGGATCTTGCCCAGCACCTCTGCCCACCACTCCCAGACGGTGTGCCCCCCACAGGCTCATGCCCCTCGCTCTTGAAGTCTAGGAAGCACTGAGCTTCCCTCAACACCCAAAACTTTGCTCATCTTTTTCAAAATGTTCTAAGCTATTCATAGAGTTATTTACATACATAATTTAGAATTCGTTTTTCAAGTTCTAAAAATTTCTTTTGAGAATTTGATTAGATAATGTATTGAATTCATACATTAATTTAGGAGAAGTTGGCATCTTTACAACATTTTGTTGTCTCATTTGGGAGCACAGCTGTATCAGTCAGCAAATGCTGTAATAACCTTGCATAACAAGCAGGTCCAAAGCCCAGCAACTTAGCACAGCAAGCCCCTGACCCGGGGAACTCGTGTCTCTGTGTGAGTGATCTAGGGCTTGCTGAAGGATGGGTTCAGAGCTGCTTCGTGGGTCAGCTTTTCTCTTTGGACCAGTGGATGACTTGGGGGCAGGTTCTATATTTTATGGCCAATAGGAGAGGATGGAGGAGGTGAGAGGACAAGGCTCCACCCCCCAACTATTGCTCTGCCCACAAGCTGCGGTCAAGGCAGCCAAGCAGCCAAGCCCATCTCCGTGGGGGTGGGGGAATCTCTGGACAGCTCTTTCCTTGGCAGAGGGCAAAGCCTCTAACCCCATTGGAGGAGGCAAGACTTGAAAACAGTCATCCTGTCTCCCACAAAGGGAAGTCTCTTTATTTACTCAGATCTATTTCATGTCATTATAATTGCTGCAGATGCTTCTTGGGAAGGCCAGGCCCCCTTGTCAGGCTGGCTCCTGCCTGGGGACTCTCCCTGATGCCTGGACAGCCTCCTTGCTGCAGCCTCTGCACAGCCAGCTCTCCTCCTGGCAACAGCACCTGGAAGGGAACACGAACTCCTCCACAAGAGGAACTGAACCCAGGGGCCCTGCATCGCTCCATAGGCTCCAGAGGCTGCTTCCAGGAGCACAGTACGAATAGACTGAGTGGAACCTGGACCCCGGGAAGGAGCTCGCTTCTGAAATCAGGCCACATCAGTTCTGGGGCTGACTCTGTCGCAGGTGTGATGCATGTCCTGGCATGGCCTGCATGAGCCCTGGGCCTCCAGCTCTCCTGTGTGCAAAATGAGGGCACCTGACCTAAAGCCTTCCAGAGGCCTGTCCCAAATCTATGGTGCTTTATGAATCTATAATTCATGGTGCAGTGAGAGCATCCCAGTGTGGGAAGAGGAGACAGCCTGCAGAGGGGAGGGGTGGAGATGCCCAGGGGTCAGTTATAAATCCAGGGAGGGGGTGTGTGTGTGTGTGTGCATGTAGGGGGGAGTGTGTGTGTATGTGGGAGGGAGGGTGTGTGTGGGTATGTGTGTGGGGAATGGGCGTGTGTATGTGTGTGTGGGTGTGTGTGGGGAGTGGGTGTGTGAATGTTTATGTGGGGGGGAATGTCTGTGTGTGGGTGTGTGTGTAGGGAGTGGGTGTGTGGGTGTGTATAGGGGTGTGTGTGGGTGTGTGTGTGTGTAGAGGCATCTGTAGGGGCGTGTGTAGGGGTGTGGGGGGTTGTGGGGGAGCGGGTGTGTGTAATGGGGTATATGTATGTGTGTGTGTAGTGGTGTGGGGGATGTGGGTGTGTGTGTGTGGGAGTGTGTGTAGGGGCATCTGTAGGGGTGTGTGGGGGATGTGTGTGTGTGTGTGTGTGAAGGCATGTGGGGGCATGTGGGTGTGTGTGGGAGTGTGTAGGGGCATGTGTAAGGGTGTGGGGGGTACGTGTGTGTGTGTGTGTGTGTGGCTGTGTATGGGAGTTTGTGTGTGTGTGGCCATGTGTAGGGGTGTGTGTGTGTGTGTGTAGGGGTGTCTGTAGGGGCGTGTGTGGGGGCATGTGTAGAAGTATGTGGCGGGGTGTGGGGGAGCGGGTGTGTGTAATGGGGTATATGTGTATGTGTGGCTGTGTGTAGGGGTGTGTGTGTGTGTGTCTGTGTGACTTTGTGTGTGTGTGTGGCCATGTGTAGGGGTGTGTGTGTGTGTGTGTGTAGGGGCGTCTGTAGGGGTGTGTGTGGGGGCATGTGTAGAAGTGTGTGGGGGGGTGTGGGGGAGCGGGTGTGTGTAATAGGGTATATGTGTATGTGTGGCCGTGTGTAGGGGTGTGTGTGTGTGTGTGTGTGGCTGTGTGAGTTTGTGTGTGTGTGTGGCTATGTGTAGGGGGATGTGTGTGTGTGTGTGTAGGGGCGTCTGTAGGGGCGTATGTGGGGGCATGTGTAGAGGTGTGGGGGGGTGTGAGGGAGCAGGTATGTGTAATGGGGTGTGTGTGTGTGTGTGTGTGTGTGTGTGTGTGTTTAGGAGGATGGGAGGGGGGTGATGCTCACTATTTTCAAGGTTTCAAAGGAAGTAATGGAGCGGAAAAAGCAGAATGGTCCTGTGTGGCTGGAAATGTCAGAACTGGGAACCAGTGCCTGGAAGACACGGGAGGCAGACACAGCCCAGCCCACAGAGGCCGTCTTCTCCCTCCCAGCGCTTTCTAGGGAGGAGAAGGGCTCCCTGAGAGGAAGGGCTTGGCCCTGGGCAAGGACAAAGGTGCGCGTGCTCTGAGCTCTGTGATCCCTGATAAAATGTGCCTTCGGGATGTTTCTTCTTTTATCTCCAGCAGCAGAGGGGAACCCTTGCTATTTGGTCTTGCTCTTTCTCTCCCTCTGGACGCAGCCCCGAGTCATGGCCCGAGCAGCTGGGCAGGAGCCCGCCTGGTGGACCTGTGCGTTCTAGCCAGCTGATGGTCAAACACCCCGATGCAGTTTGCTCCTGGCCTGTGTGCCTCAGGGGGAAGCTTCGGGGGTCAGAGTGGGAGAAGGAAAGACAGGTGATGGTGGGAGACCTTTCCATGATTCAGTTCAGTACTTAGATCAGGGCTCTTCCTTCTGGCAGCAGACTTGAGGGCAGACACGGGTCACTGTGTTCGGCCACAGCTGGGGGTAACCAGGCATGTTTCCAGGTGATCGGAGGACTCACCCCAGGAGGTGGAGGTGAGCGAGAGCGGGGAGAGAAGCCCTCCCCACAGGCCCACGGGCAGAGCACGCTAAGCTCCTCACTCTGTGATGGCTCCTGTGTCCCGGACACCGACAGGTCCGACACACAGCTGCAGTGTCCTCCGGGCGGAGGCGGGGGGGCCAGGGCACTGGCAGGTGCTGATAGAGGTCCGGGAGATGGCAGCGCCGTTGGTTTTCCCACATACTGTGGTCCATGACACTCTGCTCTGCTCTCCTCTGCTCTCTGTGCCGCTCGTGTCCTGAGCGGGTGGGCAACCCCAGCTGGAGGGGGAGTGGCCTTCCTGTGAAGGGCCATCAGCAGGCTGCAGTCCGCGGACAGAAGGCTCCAGTGCCACTTGGTTTCAGCATTCAGTGCGTGTGGGATCTTCCCTCCATGGCACAGCGGTCAGTTCCCTTAGAGCTCCTTTCACGTTTCCATGGTAACCATAGCCCCCGGGAGCGCTCACGGGCCTGCGTCCGCAGCCTTTTTCCTTGCGTCTCCGCCCCCCAGCACAGAGAGGGGCCTACTGAATGCCATGTCACAACAGGTACAGGAAGGCAGCTCAGCTCCCTCTCCTGCTGCGCTACCCCCGGCCCCACCGCAGACCCTCTGCCCGAGCCGCCGGGGCCCGTCCCTGCCTTCCAGAAACAGGCGGTCACATGACGGCAGCATGCCAGGGGTTCCCCGGGTGAGATCTCAGGAGAGAGAAGGGGAGCAAAGAGACTCGTGCTGGGCCCCAACTCTGCTCCGGGTGCGGACCTGGGCTTCACCACCCTGTTACCCCTCCTCATGTCATGGCGAGGTGGAGATGCTACTCTCCTATGCATGGCGACAAGCTGAACTTGGAGGAGTGTGGACTTGTGACGAGCCCTTCAGATGAGAACTGAATTTCACAGCTAGACAATTTGGTCTGAACCGGCGCCTGATTCTGGAACAGCTCCATCACGTGATGCCAAGGGCCCTGGGGGATCTGCGATCAGGCTCACTCAACTTGGAAGGTGATGCTATGAGATGAAAACTGTCCTCTCCTCAAAACCACCTCTTGGAAGTTCCAGCACAGGTAACAACAAAGTTTAGAGAGACCAGGGTGCTTACACACACGGGGCTTGCTTATCTTCCTAGGAAAACTAAACCCACATGATACAGAACTCATGTGGCTAACATCATAGGCCATGATAGAACTCCAATAGCACTTATTCAAAGAACTCAAATATTTGTATGTTGTCTCTACTCCAAAAACCTGCCAAATTACTCCTTGTTTTCTCTGGACTTTGTATGGGCAGCCCAGATAAATATAACCCCAGATGATTTTTTACTGAAATTACCCAAGTAATTGCTTCCGTTTTTAGTTTCTACATAAAACTGTGTTTGCTGGACCCCAAGAGTGTGCTCAGGATAAAATTAGGTTGTGTGAAATTGAAAATATGGGTAAAACCAGACTATGGAAGCTTATAGTCTGGTTATGGAGAAAAATCAATTATATGAAGCAGATGCCTTCTACTTACAGAATATGTTGTGCCAGACCAACACTCCCACAAATAATGGTCAGTAAAGCTGGGTAACATGTAAAAGAAACTGCTGTTTGAAAGCATCAAATACACCCAAGACAGCCAAGATCATCCCCAGGAGGAGGGGGGCAGGGAACAGAGACGGGAAGGGGACGCCTCCCGCTCTGGGGACGTGTGTGATTTGCTGTTCAGGGCACAGAGTCCAAGCAGAGAATGCATGTCTCATGGGTCTGAAAAGATCACAGACAATTCAGGATCATCCAGGCAGTCAGGACTTGAGGGGCCAAAGTCTGTGGGAAAATAGAATTGCACAGGTGTGATTCCACCATCTTGAACAAACATTTCTCTTGGAGAATTTGCCAAATCCCAAGCCCCAGGTGATTGTAAACACCTAGAAACCATGCCCAGAGCAACTGAGCAGGGCTCTGAAGCCAAGCAGGGCTTTGGAGTCTCAGAGAACTTGGGAGAAAACAACTGGGGAGAAAGGACCCTCACTCTGCGAGCAGAGGCCCCAATGGTGCAACAGACTGGAGTAAAGATGAGGCAGGCAGAAGCTGGAGGAGCTGCCATCCCCGAGATAAGAGGGCTAAATTGACTGAGTGCTCCAGCCACCTGGCTTTTTCCCTGAGAGAATGTCCAGTTCACAGGACACAAGCTGAGTCCAGTCAGATCAGAGTTCAAGAAGAAGTCAGAAATCTTACTGGGCTAGAAAGTCAGATATCAAATTTAGTAACACCAGGGAGGCTGGAAACTGAAGGAGAAAGTTCTGGATTGCAGGAAGCTGCCCAGGAAGACACCCCAACACTGTGAGCTCCCAGCTGCCTCCCAGACTGCACAGACACAGGACAAGGCAACAGGAGCCTCGCCAAACCGTGAGCGAGAAGGCTGGAAGGCTGCAGCAGAGAATTCAACAGCTACAAAGACAGAAGTTACCATGGAGGGAGGGGAACTGAGGAGACTGTTCAAGGGCACACACTTGAAAGTAGATAATGATAAGTCCTGGAGATCTAGTGCACACCATAGTGATCATAGTCAACAAGACTGTATTCAAGTTGTTAAGAGACAAGATCTTAATGGTTCCTGCCACAAAAAATAAATGGTAATTATGTGACACGATAGGGGTGTTAGCTAACACTACTGTGGTAATAATATTGCAATATATAAACGCGTCGAGTCGACATGTTGTGCATCTTAAATTGCGCAATGTCACGCGTCAATTCTATTTCAATAAAACAGAAACAAAAGCGATCAGACCCGAGGTGCAGTAGAAATCTGTTAGGCGAGATAAAAAAAAAAAAAAAAACAGTCATAAAAACAGATCCAGACATGAAATTAGAAGAAAAGGACTTCACGATATCTATGATAACTATGTTAAAGTGTCTATCAGTAAAAATGTATCTAATGAGTGAAGAGGTAAGGAGTGTTTGAGAGAGCTATCAAAACTCTAAAAGCAAGTGGAAAACTCATTAGACTCTACAATAGAAAAGAGCATTGTACTTGAAGACGGGTTATTTGAGATGGAATAAATTAAAGCATGGAGGAAAAAAAAAACTGAATTTCATTCACCTGTGGAATAATATAAGTGATCTAACACATATGTAACAGAGAATAAGAAGGAAAAAGTATTTAAATACACTTAATCTGAAATCTTCTAAAGGTAAGACCTTGGTCTATCAGTCCAAGAAACTAGGTAAAATCAACCAAAATAAACACAAAGAAAGACACAATTAGGCACACCCTAGCCAAACTGCTGAATCTCACAGCTAAAGGGAGACTCTCTGAGGCATTGAGAGGGGAAAATAGCAGCTGATATCTCCCAGAAACACTGAGGCAGGAAGACCAGGGAATGCCATCATTCAAAGTCAACCTAGAATTCTATAAGCAGCAAAATGCTCTTGAATATGAGGGTCAAAGAAAGATACTTCCATAGAAACGAATACAGAATTCACCAGTGCTCCTATCTTGGGAAAAAAAAAAATATTCCTCCCGTAAAAGGAAAAAAAAAAAAAAAAAATTGAGCATTGGAAATGCTAGCTCTGAAATGGTAAGCATGTGGGTAAAGAAGATGACTTTTCCCTTAAATTCTTGAAAAACTGGTTGACAAATAATAGTCAAAAGAGATGACAGAGTTGGAATATCACCTTCCACACCCCTGGATGAGTTAGGAGGGCTTGGCATTAGAAATAAGGCTGTTCACATGACAAAGAGATAGAATCAGAAATAATGTGCCTCTTGCTGTCTGGCCAAACACCAAATAGTATCTTACGTAAGGGATTAAGCTTGAGTCTGACCCAGCCTCTGGATCCAGCAGCCAATATGCAGAAAGTATAAAGACAGAGGAATACACGGAGAATGCTATCGGCAAAATCCAGACTGCCTGCAAGTCTGCAAGTCAAAGGAACCCGGCTTCCCCGTAGATAATGGTGAGGAGCCGAGAGAAGTAGGGGGGACTTGCAGGATGAAAGAAACTTAAAGGACGTGTCATATTTTTAAATTGAGCAGAAGTAAGCCGCAATGTCCAGGGATTCACCTTTGAATGATAAAGCTTTTTTTTTTTTTTTTAATTTAAAAAATGTAATTGCAATGAAAATCAGGATAGTGGTACTTGTAGGGGTGCGGAGGGGAGCAGAGGGGCTTTAGTTGAGGTGAGGCTTACGGACAGAGCTCCCAGGATGGGCAACACAGCTCTGTTTCTTGAACTCAGGGTGGTTATCGGGGTGTTTGCCTAGGAATACTTTGTAAATCATGTATGTGATTTTTTTTTGTTTCTGAGTTTTAAAATATAAAAGTGTTTTAAAAGTAAATCAACACTTCGAAGCAAAAATAATAATTTAGTGTGATGATTTAAAGTGAAAGTCACTCAGTCACGTCTGACTCTTTGAGACTCCATGGACTATACAGCCCCTGGAATTCTCCAGGCCAGAATACTCGGGTGGGTAGCCTTTCCCTTCTCCAGGGGATCGTCCCAACCCAGAGGTCAAACCCAGGCCTCCTGCACTGCAGGTGGATTCTTTCCCAGCTGAGCCACCAGGGAAGCCCGGTGGTTTAACCAGTACGTGGAAATAAGATGACGGTGCGTGCATGCCGTCGACTTAAAAAAAATGCACAATGTGTGGGTCGCGAGTAAAGTTTTATTTGGGGCAAAATGAGGCGTGCAGCCTGGGAGACAGCACCTGAGAGAGCTCTGAGAGACTGTTCCCAAGAGGCAGGTGGGAGAGATCAATACATTCCGGTGTAGGGGGAGTGCATACAATCAGGCACATACTTTTGTAGAACGTTTCTGCGGGTCTCGTGAAGCTTCTGCTAGTCACCAGAAACACTGGTCACCATGAAGGATTTTATTGCTTTAGATACGAGGAGACACAAGAATTGGGCTCATAAAATCAGTTTCTGAGAATATCTATCTGAAGACCTGTCCTGCCTGTTTTCCCTCATTCCTGCTCTCCTCCCTGAGCTCCTTTGGGGTGTTGGAAGTCAGCAGCTGCAGCGTCACATGATTTAATCCTTGTAGGTAGATGACAAGTGCCCACAAATGGCCAATTTGTAGCTGACGATGCAGTGAGGGAACTGCTGAGCTGCTTGAGGCTGGAGAAAGAAGGGCCCTTGAGAATTAGAACAAGTCCCCATGTTTAGACAGGGCAGGGGATATTGGGCTCATCTCTCCTCTCATTCCAATAGTCAGACGGCAAGACCTCGTAACGCAGGGGCTCAGGTATTCGGAAAGTCTTGCTCAGGAGTAATTATTATTCTCAGGAGTAATTATTATCATGCCTCAGGAGTATTATTGCTCAGGGAATAATTATCTCACACCTAAGGGTGACTCTGATCCCACCTAATGAATCTTAGGAAAGGTCCTAAAAGGGCAGAAATATTCCCAAGGAACTCAATTAGATCCCATGGCAATGCTCAAGAACACTTTTAGAATCACAAAAATATCCAGGACCCAACAAGATAAAATTCACAGTATTTGCTATCCGGTCGACTTCCCGGGTATGTGAAGCAGCAGGAAAATATGACCCAAGATGATGAGGAAAAGTGTTCAATAGAAAGTAATGTAGAATTGACACAGATTCTTGCAGTGATAGGCAAGGACGTGAAATGGCTCTTGGAACTATATTCCACATGTTCAAAAAGATAAAGATGGAACATATTAAGGAATGACATGGAAAATGTGAAAGGACCCAAACTGAACCTCTAGACACGCACACAGCATGTAGACTTAAAAAAGGAAAAACAACAATGAAAAGATGCTTAGAAGACAGGCATCAAAAAGCAACATAAGCACAAACGTTATCAATAATTACTTAAAATTTAAATTTTCTCAACACATCAATCAGGAGACAGAGGTTTTCAGGTTGGATGCAGAAATAAAGACCCAACTTGATGCTGTCTGCAAAAGCTCACTCTAAATATAAAGACACAATAGGATAAAAGTAAAATGATAGAAAATGGTCTACTGAACTAGCCTTTATGGAGAAAAGAGGCATGAGGGGGCTGGAGGGGCTACAAGAATATCAGACAACGTAGATTTCAGAGTGAGGAATGTTAGTAGGGATTTAAAAATTCATCTCGAATGATAAAGGTTTTGATTCATCATGAGAACATAATAATCTTATATGTCAATGCACTTAATAACAGCAACTCAGAATGCATGAAGCCAAAATGAGTAGAAACACAGGGAAACAGACAAACCACAAAAATGTTGAGACTTAAACACCTGTTTTTCAATAATTGATGGAATTAAGCGTGGCAAATCAGTAAAGACATTAAACCCTTAAAAAATTGTTTTGACTTTTTATTTTGTATTGGGGTATAGCCAATTAACAATGCTGTGATAGCTTCAGGTGAACAACCAGGACTCAGTCATACGCATATGGGGACGTGAGCAGCTTTGAACAGCACTGCTAACCAAGAGGACCTGATTGACGTTTATGAAGCACGTTCTTTCCAAGTGCGCGTGGAGCTTTACCGAGGCAAACTGTATTCCGGCCATTGAGACAAGGTCTCAATCCATCAAAAAGGACTCAGGCCATAGACAGTGTGTTCTGTGGCCACGATAGACTTAAATTGGAAATCAATAGGAAAAAGATTTCTGGAAAGTCCCCAAATATTTAGAATCCAAGCAACACTCTTGTAAGTGGATCCATGCATCAACAAAGAAACCCAAAGGAAATTAGAAAGTATTTTGAACTGGATGAAAATTAAAATAGAATGTATCAGAATTTGTAAAATGTCACTAAAACAGTAGGTTGGGAGAAATTTAGAGGGTTAAGGACCATTATTCAAAGAGAAGTTTCAAATCAAAGCTCTGTGCTTTTACCTTAAAGAGTCTGTAGAGGAGCAAACAGAACTGAAATTAAGCAGGTTAGGAGACACTCAAGATCAGGGCAGAAATCATGCAATAGAGGAGAGAAGAACAATAGAGAAGATCAATGAGGCAAAGCTGATTTTTTTTGTTTTCTTTTTTTGTCTGAGAAGATCATTAAAATTGGTAATTCTAGATTGAATAGAAAAAAAGATGTTCACCATAAACTTCAGAAATGACAAAGGTGACATCATTACAGTTTGAGGAGATATAAAAAGGCTAATGAGGACATCTTACAAACTTTATTCCAATAAATGCATGAGAACTTAGATAAAATTCACAACCTCTTTAAATACACAAGCAACCATGGTTGCCTGAAGAGCAAATAACTAACTGGCATGACCCTTTAATTATTGAAAGAAAATGAATTTGTACTTGAAAACTTTTCCACAAAGAAAATTCTTATGATTTTTACCAAGGTGCCCCCACAGTATGGTGGGGAAAACCAGTCTTTCCAATAAATGATGCCCTGTCAATTGGATGTTGATACACACAAAAAAACGGGAAAGGCAATGGCACCCCACTCCAGTACTCTTGCCTGGAAAATCCCATGGACGGAGGAGCCTGGTGGGCTGCAGTCCATGGGGTCGCTAGGAGTCGGACACAACTGAGCAACTTCACTTTCACTTTTCACTTTCGTGCATTGGAGAAGGAAATGGCAACCCACTCCAGTGTTCTTGCCTGGAGAATCCCAGGGACAGGGGAGCCTGGTAGGCTGCCGTCTCTGGGGTCACACAGGGTCGGACACAACTGAAGCGACTTAGCAGCAGCAGCAGATGAAAAAAAAAAAAAGAGTTGGCCATCACCTCACATTACATCAAAGTTATCCAAAAACCACTCAAAACACCAGTTCAGAGTTAGATTTTAGACCTAACTGTGAAAAGTAGAACAAAAAAGGCCAAGAAATGACACAGGCTTCCTCCTTGTAGAACTCAAGGTGGTTGCTATTTGATTAGAATTAAGAATTTACGTCCATCAAAAGACTCAGAACAAATTTAAAAGAGAACTTCTATAAATCAACAGGGAACATACAAACAACCCAATTTTTTTTAAATGACAAATAGCTTGAACAGGAACTTCACGAGGATATAACACTGGCCATAAACAAGAGTGCCTAATCTCATTAGGCCCCAAGAAAATGTACATTAAAATCATAGAACAGCAGTCCCACCCATAACAGCTGAATTTTTATAATGTGAAGAGGCTAAATATCAGCAAAGATGTCAAGTAACTAAAAACACATAGCCAGCAGGAGTATAAATTGGTACAACCACTTTGAAGCAGTGTTCACCAGGATCCAATGAAGTTGAGTCTAACCCCTCTTTTCATGACCCATTAATTCCACTCCTTGGCACTGACCCAACAGAAATGCTGTAGGTATTCATCCAAAGATCTGCACATGGAGATTTATAACAGTTCTAATGATGATAACTCAGCAGTGGCCACAGGACTGGAAAAGGTCAGTTTTCATTCCAATCCCAAAGAAAGGCAATGCCAAAGAATGCTCAAACTACCACACAATTGCACTCATCTCACATGCTAGTAAAGTAATGCTCAAAATTCTCCAAGCCAGGCTTCAGCAATATGTGAACTGTGAACTTCCTGATGTTCAAGCTGGTTTTAGAAAAGGCAGAGGAACCAGAAATCAAATTGCCAACATCCACTGGATCATGGAAAAAGCAAGAGAGTTCCAGAAAAACATCTATTTCTGCTTTATTGACTATGCCAAAGCCTTTGACTGTGTGGATCACAACAAACTGTGGAAAATTCTGAAAGAGATGGGAATACCAGACCATCTGATCTGCCTCTTGAGAAATCTGTATGCAGGTCAGGAAGCAACAGTTCGAACTGGACATGGAACAACAGACTGGTTCCAAATAGGAAAAGGAGTATGTCAAGGCTGTATATTGTCACCGTGCTTATTTAACTTATATGCAGAGTACATCATGAGAAAAGCTGGGCTGGATGAAGCACAAGCTGGAATCAAGTTTGCCGGCAGAAATATCAATAACCTCAGATATGCAGATGACACCACCTTTATGGCAGAAAGTGAAGAGGAACTAAAGAGCCTCTTGATGAAAGTGAAAGAGGAGACTGAAAAAGTTGGCTTAAAGCTCAACATTCAGAAAACGAAGATCATGGCATCTGGTCCCATCACTTCATGGCAAATAGACAGGGAAACAGTGGAAACTGTGTCAGACTTTATTTTTTTGGGCTCCAAAATCACTGCAGATGGTGATTGCAGCCATGAAATTAAAAGATGCTTACTCCTTGGAAGGAAAGTTATGACCAACCTAGATAGCATATTAAAATCAGAGATATTACTTTGCCAACAAAGGTCCGTCTAGTCAAGGCTATGGTTTTTCCAGTGGTCATGCATGGATGTGAGAGTTGGACTGTGAAGAAAGCTGAGTGCCAAAGAATTGATGCCTTTGAACTGTGGTGTTGGAGAAGACTCTTGAGAGTCCCTTGGACTGCAAGGAGATCCAACCAGTCCATCCTAAAGGAGATCAGTCCTAGGTGTTCATTGGAAGGACTGATGCTGAAGCTGAAACTCCAATACTTTGGCCACCTCATGTGAAGTGTTGACTCATTGGAAAAGACTCTGATTCTGGGAGGAATTAGGGGCAGGAGGAGAAGGGGACGACAGAGGATGAGATGGCTGGATGGCATCACTGACTCGATGGACGTGAGTTTGGGTGAACTCTGGGAGCTGATGATGGACAGCGAGGCCTGGCGTGCTGCAATTCATGGGGTCGCAAAGAGTCGTACACGACTGAGTGACTGAACTGAACTGAACTGAATGATGATAACCAAAAAATCAGTAATGATCATATTGCCCATCAGTTGTAAAATAGATAATAAATGTTAATATAGTCATACACAAATAATACAGCCATAAATAGAGGAATATTGCTACCGTCAACAACATGGAGGATTCACAAACATAATGTTGGAAGGAGCCAGACCCAGAAGAGTACCTAGTACATGATGCAATCTATATGAAGTTCTAAAGTTCTAGGCTGGTGTACAGTATTGCAAGTTAGAATGGCGGGGTGGTCTTTGTGGCGTGGTAATGGGAAGGAAGACTGTGAGGATCTATTTCTCGACCTGGCTGGTGATTTCCTGGATGAGTTAATCCTGTGAAGTCTCATCAGCCTGTCCACTCATGCCTCCTGCATCTTTCTGAGTGAGTGTTCTACCTGCATAAAATGCCAGAGAGGGCTATGAAGTAGACAACAGTGGAATTCAAACTGTGCGGTGTTGGGGCCGCGTGAGGAGCGGTGTACCTGCTGGAACCAGGAGATCTGAGTTCAGATGCCAGCTCCACCGTGTCCGAGCCCGAAACCATGCTGAAGCTTTTTCAGCTTCCTCACCTTCGATGGCCCCATCTTTCTGCCCCATTACAGGGTGGTTTGGGGTTAATAGGTGATCTAATTGTGCGCCTGGTTCAAGACCTCGTTTACAGCAGATGTGCAGAGAATATCAGTGGTGCTGGGCACTGGTTGTCAACATGGGCTCTGGAGTCAGACTGCCAGGTTTGAATCCAGACTCCTCCACTTATGCCAGACTGAGCCTGAGGAAGTTATGTGGCATCTCCGTCCCGCCTCTTCATCTGTAAACTGAGGAAAAGATTAGTTAAGACTTAGCACATAGAGCATGCCCTGTATCTGGTTGCAACTACTATGAATATTTCTATTACTAGTTGATACTGGAGCTTGGAGAAGGGAAATTCTCGTCAGCAGAAGGAAAGATTCCCAGGGGGGCTGGGCTTCAGGTGGCTTTGCCAGGATGAACATGCTTTGGAGTATCTTGAAAGAAAGAAAGTGAAGTCACTCAGTTGTGTCCAACTCTTTGTGACCCCATGGACTCTAGCCTGCCAGGGTCCTCCATCCATGGGATTTTCCAGGCAAGAATACCGGAGTGGGTTGCCATTTCCTTCTCCAAGGGATCTTTGCGATCCAGGGATCGAACCCAGACGTCCCGCATTGTAGGCAGACTCTTTATCATCTGAACCACCAGGGAAGTACCTACAAGTACCTAAGATGCTCCGGAGCATCTTACATCAGTTGAATCAGGGCTTCTTTGCTTCACTCCCTAGCCCCCTGCCCCATTACCTAAATAGGATCCCCCACCAAGAGAGTCAAAGACTCAATATGAAGTCCAGCCCTAAGCAACTGTCCCCATTTTCCACAGAAGAAACTGCTGCCTCAAGGGGTCAGGGTACCATCCAGGGTTCGGGGTCTGAGGAGGACATGGCCCAAGTCTCTCCTTCTCTGCTCCCCAAGCACCCAGGTTCCCAGAGCTGTCGTTCTCCTTCGAGGACTGGAGGAGAAGGCCTCAGGGGACATGAATTCCTGAGGCTCTCCAACGTGCCTGCCGCGGAAAGGGTGAACCCCAGCCACAGAAGCGGGGGACGCGCCTCCTTCAGATGAGAACGCGACGGCCGCAGGCCACCTCCCCCACGCCTCTTCGCCATCGCACTTTTCTGCAGCGAGCGCAGGAGCTAATGGGCTTTTACAGCTTTTACATCCAACACACTAATTATAGTTCAAAGAACCACGTGCAGATTCCAGCATTCTTCTTTTACCACGTTTCCCGATCTCTATGAAGAACTAATTAAAAACTTTTTTTTTTTCTGTTGTCGCTTGTCTGACAGTTTTGCCAATTTGCAGCCTGACGAGCAGAGCTAATTAGAAGTGAAGGCCATCAGCAGATGCCCACATCTGAGGTGCGGGGGCCCTGGAGGACGTGCCTCTGAGAGACGGGTGTATCAGACAGATCAGCTCTGGGGGGTCCAGTAAACACTTAGGGGGCTGCTCTTTGTGGGCAAGGACCCGGGCTGTGGCAGAGAAGGAGGCTGATGTGGTCCAACCTAGGAGCTTAGGTCGCAATCTCCCGGAGACGTGGGGCCTGGGGTCCATCACGTGTGGGTGTGATGGACGTCACTCTGGCCCTCACCACGATGCTGCACAGGTGATGTCGAGGCCCTTGGAAGTGAAAAAGCCAGGTTGCTGTCTCCCCAACTCCTCACAGCCACACTGCAATGCGGAGACTGCCATCCCCGCTGCAGATGGAGAACATCTGCTCAGGGGACAGACAGAGCTGCCCGGGGCGGGGGTAGGAGCTGACGGTGCCCCTCCCTGTGGAGCAGCATCGCAGGGCTGGGGAGGACGCCTGGCCTGTGTTGCAGGAGCCCTGCTGCGGTGGTCTCTCCTCCAGGACACTGCCCATCCTCTCTGCATGCAACAGACCGGAGCTCGCAGCATCTCGCTGTCTTCGTATTAATAAAAGGCGGATTCTGAGCTTGGTGTGAGGAGGAGGCGTGCGGTCCGGTCCTGTACAAGCCTTTCTGCCCTTGCTGTCAGCCCCAGCCTTGGGCCCTGGGAGCGCAGGGCCGCCGGTGACGGCTCAGAGCCCTTCATGGTCCCTCCTCCAGCTGCCCCCAGATGCCTGGCATTCTGCCGTTCCTCTCGCTCACTGGGAAAAGGCCACAGTGAAGATGGTAACACTCGTTCACCATGTAATGTCTGAGTGAGCCCGCCTTCAGCCTGAGCAGAGCTACAGGGAAGCTGGAGCAAGAAGGCCTGGCCTTGCCTGCCCTCGAAGAGCTGATTGAAGAGAGGGCACGCTGACACACCCTGGCGATGGCTGCACTGAGCTGGATTCTGAGACGGGGAGCTTGGGCCGTGTCAGTCCTGAAGGGCGCCGGGGAGGGAGAGGGCCGTCTGGGAAGAGTGATCGCTGGTCAGGCAGGAGAGGGCTCATCGTGCCTGGGAAACAGTCTCTCTGGGGTGGGATGTGTGGGTCAAATGAACTTGGCGGGTGAGAATGGCCTGCTTGTCAAGATCCCTAGCTTAGGTTTGTTCTAGAAGCAATGGGGGGAAAAAAACTGAAGGCCTTTAAGCTATGACGCTGGCATAAGATGTGCGGTTGAAAGGCCTCTCTGGCCTTGGGGAGGGGATAAGCTCAAGGGAATAAAACTGGAGTTGGGAGGGGGTGGCGAGGAGGTGGTCACCGTGGTCTGGAGGGGGTCCGGGCTGGCCTTGCCCAGGGTAGAGGCAGCGGGCTGAAGACAAGTGGGTGGATTCCTTAAACATTTCAGAGGTCGATGTGATGTAGTGAGGGGCTGATGCGGGCATGAGGGAGAAGGAGGAGACCCAGCTTTCTGAATTGGGCAACTAAGTGGATGGGAGCGGATGGGACTGGGAACTTCAGGTGAAGAACGAGGACAATGGAAACATGAACTGGAATCTCGGCAAGCAGCCCTGGGCCCCCAGGGCAGGAGGCACACTCGTGTGTTCCATCCTGCCCCCACAGGTTTCCTTCTTTTTCCTCTGAATCCAGGCTTCATTTTGCCCCTTTGGGTACTGCCTTCTGGCCTAGTTAAGACAGTCCTCAGGAATCTCATAAATGCCCTTTTGTTTTAGAAAACATCTGGTCCTTTTTGTGAGTGGAATTTAGGAAATGCAGTTACTGGTGAGTCCCCGCCTCCGTGGGTGGGTAGGATTTATGCAAACCTGATTTGGAAGAGATTGGGCTGGATGGCATTTGCTGGTTTGGGGGCCAAGAGTATGTGAGCCTCATCCAGCCAACCTCTTCCTCATCAACCCAACAAGACTCTCAAGGAAGTTATCATCACAGACTGAATGAAATCACCGAGTCAGCTGCTCTTGACCCACAGAATGGCAATTTCATGGGGCTCAACCCACAGAAGCAGGGAGACCCTGCAGGCCTCTCTCATAAGTGTGGATACAGAGAAACACACAGGCCCCACTGAGGCCAGGCTGCCTCCCCCCTAAGCCCCTGGGGCCTCATCTCTCTCTCTATCCAAATAAGTTTGCAAAGAGAGGGGTCTGGTCATGAGGCAGTTAACACCTTAACCCAACTCTAATAAGCTGAGGCCTGTGAGCAACATTTTTGTGTGTGTGTGGGAAAGAAAAAAGAAAGCTAAGGGGGAGGGCCATGAAATCCTTCCCCTTAGAACCACCCAATCCTGTGCTCACTTCAGTAGCACATATACTAGAATCACCCAATCATGCCAGTTGACAGGGACGTCCATTGTGGCAACTCATGGAGTGCCTGCATCATAGATACTGAAAGAATCTTAATTTAGAATGAGGTTCCCTGATTGAATGGTCAAGGTTGTGCTGTGTGTGTGTGTGTGTGTGTGTGTGCATGCACACACACACACACAATACCACTGGGTGAGACCTTGATGACCAACCACCTCTGGTGTAGAAGGTCCTCTGCAGGTTAGCTCTACCTGCTTGAGTTTGTTTCATCCATTAAGAAGCAGCTGCCAAGATGAGATTCAATGTGCAGGACATTTTCTGTGGGGGAAATGAATGTGAAGAATCAAGGAAGGAGATTGAAAAAGATGAAGGCAGGTGGACCCCCCGGCTCCCTTGCAGATTTGATACCTGTAAAGAAAAATACGGGGGAGAGGCTTGGATGGCCCGGTAGCAGCACAGTGGTAGGACCAGCAGAGCCTCTGCGGGCCCTTCAGTCAGTTGTGGTCCCTGCGGCAGGAGCAGCACGTGTTAGGGCCACCGTTTCATGTCCCTGGAAAGGTCTCACTGATTGTCACAGCGTATAAATCACTGGGTTAGACAGAAGTAATTCAACAAGGCGAAAATCACTGGTGCTATTTAGTATGGAAAGGGACTAAGCTTATGTGCACTGAGTGAAAACTCATTCTTTTGATGTGAATTTGACGCCCTGCATAAACCTCCTTCTGTGTTTCCCATGATCCACACAAGCTGTAGCTTCTCTAAGCTCTCCCAGCCTGGCAGACTGACTCCTGTCTTTGTCTTGTCCCCTGTTGACTGCAGGAAAACCATTAAGGAAGGAGATGGGAGAAATGATATGCCCCACAGTGGGTGGTTAAGCATACAAGTGGACAAGGGCATGTAGTTAGACCTGGATTCAAATACTGACCCTGCCCTTCCCTCTCCCAGCTGTCCACACTTGGACACTCTCTAAACCTTGCACATTGGAAAAAAACAACATTCCTGGTACTCACCTTGCCAGGTGGCCATGAGAATCATGTGATATCACCTGTAAACACTGCCTAGCAATGTGCCTGGCATGTCATGGGCTCTGTGTAAAAAACCAGCCTCTCCTACCCTATTTCCCTTTCCTCTGTGTCCCACCCTCTCCAGTACAGATGAAATACAATAAATTGAGTGATGCTTATGATTTATGGCTAGTAAAATAGCAAGTAAACATATAGGCTGATGTGGTTAAATTTGACACCACAAATCGTGTTTGAATACCTCTGGACACGTGAGTGTGCTCTTGTTCTGTTCTTGCTTAGTTGCTAAATCATGTCTGACTCTTTTGCGACTCCAAGGACTCCTCCGTCCATGGGATTTCCCAGGCAAGAATAGTGGAGTGATTGCCATTTCCCTCTCCGGGGGATCTTTTGACTCAGGGATCGAACCTGTATCGCCTGCTTGGCAGGCGGATTCTTTACCCTCCGAGTGTAGTCTCGGCTGGACGCTAAGTCACTTTCAGCACCAGGGACAGCCACTTGGGCACTGAGGGACATTGTGGGTCCTGGGGGCAGGGCTGAATGAAATTCTCTCCGCACTTTATTTGTCTCTTTCTTGGGTCACTCCACAATATCTTGCCTCCATCTCTTACATCATCAAACTTCTCCATTCTACTGAATCATAAAATTTTGTGATAAATATCTTTCATATGTATGAAATGTGCATGTGTGTAAAAGACATATAAATATCTTTCCTATGTGTGTGCATGTGTATCTACACATGCACGTTGTCCTACATTTTTATGAGCCATGTCCTTTTCTCTACTTGCATTTATAGTATGTGCCCTTTGGCAAATTGTCTCTGCTTGTTTCCTCTTCTTCTTCCCTTATATCTGTAATCACTGCAGAGTTTGTTCTCACCATCTAACTAAACAGTGCTTGTAGCGTCTTCATGATGCTAAACCCAGTGGTCATCTCGGCTCTCACTTCACTCAGCCTGCTGCTAGTGCTTGAGGTGCTCCTTCTTCGGCAGCTCCCTGTCCACTTCACTTCCAAGAAACCACACAGCCTCAGTCTCTGCCGACCTCACTGGTCAGTCTCTCACGGTGTTCTTCGCTGGTTTTCCCAGCAAAATTCTACACAGTCTGAAATTCCCACCTCTACCCGCAGTGTCTCCATACCACACCCCATCACCTTCTCATTTCCCACTCCTCTCCCATCACACTTCCACCTCATTTTCTTTTCGCTGTTTCCCCTCTCTCTGAATGCCCTTCCCCTGGTACAGCCATGAGTCCCCCTTTGTCTTCAAAGACACCATTCAAAACCCACCTGGTCAGATGCCTTGTTGGGCCACCATGCATAAAATAGCACCTTCCACAACCATTCTCTCTGTCTTTAGCATCTGTCATCACTTGACATGCCTGCAGGCGTGCTCAGTCGCTTCAGTCCTGTCTGACTCTCTGTGACCCCAAGGGCCATAGCGCCAGGCTCCTCTGTCCATGGGATTCTCCAGGCAAGGACAATGGAGTGGGTTGCCATGCCGTCCTCCAGGGGATCTTCCCAACAGGGATTAAACCCATGTCTCCTGTATTGCAGGCTGATTCTTTACCGCTGAGCCACTGGGGAAGCCCCATCACTCGATGCATTCCTTATTAATTGTCTGCTTTCCTCACTGGAGTGCATGCTCCATGAGGGCAAAGTGTCTGTCGTATTTCACTACCCCATGCTCAGCATTCGAAATAGCAGAGGGGCCCTGACAGCTGCTGATGGAAAGAAAGAAAGGGAAGAAAGCAAGGAGGGAAGGAGGGGGAAGAGAAAGAAAGAGGAAAGAAGGAGGAAGTGGGGAGAAAGAGAGAAGGGAGGGAGGGAAGGAGGGTGGGGGAGTGGGAGGAAGGAAGGAAAAATGAACAAATTTTGGTACAGGGCATCTCCGGTATTGGCTGACAACCCCTGGACATCAGGGACCAGCTCTGACTCGTTTTTCGCATTCTCCCAGGACTTGCCATGTGCTACAGGTGGTACACACTCAGGAAATGGTCACCCCGGGAGTGGATCATTGAACGAACAACTGCCTTGCTCAAGCGGGTGGGGAGAGCAATAGCCCAGGTTCCTCCTGACAGCAAGCAGGTCAGAGAGCACAGCCCAGGGTGACGAACACATCATGGTTCCAGGTTCCAGTAGAAAAGTATTCACATCTCAGGGACCCTGAGCCTCCTGTTGCCTCCTCCTGGCGGGGATAAGCCTCTGGGAGTGCCTGAGTCTGGGCCTCGAGTTACAGGTGTGGTGCTTGGAGGAGGGATGGAGGAAGACAGGGCTAGTTCCTTCTGCACTGGCCGGGTTTCATTCAGCTTGACCTGGGGGTCTTCTGTTCAGCTCGACCAAAGGGCCCCCAGCTCATGCCATTTATCTGTGTGTTTTCCATGGCAGAATCATGGGGGGAGGGACACGTAATGCCCCACCATCAGATTCCTCAAAGTGCAAGCACACAGCGCTCTGGCTTCTGAGCTGAGTGCCCACTCACGGCCGATGACACAGCAGCCATCGTGCTCAGAAGGGAAATGGCCACCGGGGACTTCTGCTGGCCGTTAAGTGCCTGGAGAGCCCTAATTTCATTATCAACTCAACAATAATGTGACGCATGTATTTATGATATCAATGTGTGTACCTGGACACACACACACATGCACACACAGTCCCTCTAAGTGTTCATAAATAATGAGTAAATCAATACCCCGACACGCAGTAAATCAGACCTTGAAAGGCAATCAGATATCAGGAATTGCAGCTGGGTCTGAATGAATGAGGGGACACAGAGTCTGCAGCCTTCCGTGCACTTTCTGAAGCCCCGCCATGGACACGCACTCCGTCACCATTAACTGTGAGAGGGTATTTATGAGTTTGGTTGGCTGTTAACAACTTGGCCCTGCAGCAATTAATATTTATATTTGCAATCCTCAGCGCTGATAATGGACAACTCACATGCTCTGGTAATTGGCTCGCCACCCCCAGCCTCTTCCCGGGTCTTTCCTGACCAGGGGAGCTGTCTTTCCCACGGAATCTTATAATGGGCTTTTCATGTGTTGGTGATTTTAATTACCTTTTTATTGCTATGCAAATCATCCTTCATTTAATCTGCCAACTAAAAGGAGGGACTGAGGTGACGGGCGACAGTGGAGACAGAAGGATGGAAAGGCTGAGGCTGCCAAGCAGGTCAGGGCTGAGGGCCAATGGGTGTGGGAAGGTGGGCTAGTCTAAGTGCAGGTCCATTACCCAGATTAGTTGTTCAGGGTGTGGCTTTGGGAGCTCTCAGAGGAGACTGCTGGCCCGGCAGAGTGGTGCACCTTTGGGAGCCCCTGGGGCAGACTCCAAAGGCCCAGCAGGATGGAGCATCTGCACTTTGGGGAGCCACTGGAAGAAGGTTCTGCTCGCGGAGATTCACTGAGTTCTCAGCATCAGGCGAGGGAGGAAACCGAGGCTCCACAAAGGACCCCGGGAGGACGCAGCCTGTGTGGCCTGCCTGCTGTGCCCTGTATGTGTGTGGATGAGACCGTGAGGACCTTATGCCTTGTCCCCTCTCCTGGAGGATGGAGCTGGAACTCCCCCATCAGAGCAGGGATTCGGGAGAGGCCCCCATGTCCCGAGTGAGGGAGCGTTCCAGGGCTTCTGCTTAGCGACATCTGGAAGTAGGCCAGGAAGGGGCACGAGAGGGCCACCTCCCCCGTGTCGTCCATCGCCCCGGGCCACGGCCTCCAGGACGACACCTCCAGCGGAAGGTGCCTTTGGGCATCTCAGAGCTCCCTCAGGCTGGCCTTGGCTGCACCCCAGCTTGCTGCTTCCAGCATGTTGGGGCATCAAGGTTCGGGGCTGGGGAAGACAGGTCCCCATTCTGGCCAATATTTTATATCTTGGGTCATATCGCCTCCCCCTCACCAGGTGTGTTTTTCTGACCACTCAGAGCAGCAGAGAGCTGGCCTGGCCGTCAGGTGTGTCTCTTCCTGCAGGAGAGAAAGAGAGGTTTCCAGCGAACCCCCATAGGTGAGGGAGGCCCCTGTCTCTGCGCTTTTGCTCCATGCATGGCTTCAGCCGTGGGAGATTTTGAAGTGAGGAAGTAGAAGCCAACGGAGACCGCTAAGGGGAGGGCAGGCCCTGGACCAGGGCGGGCCCCACCCCTGTGGCCAGGGCCTCCCAGCCCTGCCCTCCAGGGTCCCTGCCACCTCCAGCTGTGCACCTGGGGCAGAATGGCTTCACCTCTCTGAGTCCAATGCTGTCATGTCTCAAACGTCAGGAGGGTTAAATGTCAGGAGACAAGTTTGTATGTTACACAGGTACTGTTCTAATAAAAGGTGATGCGATCATCCAGAAGTGTATTACAGCAATTACATCAGATCTGTGACTTCCCAGATACTGTGTAATAATACAATATCTTCCTATGCTTAATTTAAACAAAAAATATGAATAAATTGAAGTAAAAATAAGGTAATAGAGCAAACTCATTGAGATGACCTGAGTTTAAGAAATGTTGAGATGTCGAATGGGAAAAAATCCCCACCTGGTGTCTGGGCTGAGCCGTCTGCAAGTGTGTGCTCACCCTGCACATCCCATACTCCATGTGGATGAATCTCGGCTCTTAACTCAAGCAGCTGAGACCAGCAGCCCCGAGACCTCTGCCCCATGAGGGTAACGTAGACAGAGCCCAGGCCGCCCACGGCTGCTCCCCTCCCATGCTCTACACACAGAGAGAAAACTAACGAAGCACACGCATGCACACTCTCGTATGCTC
Source organism: Bubalus kerabau (assembly GCF_029407905.1). NCBI lineage: Eukaryota > Metazoa > Chordata > Mammalia > Artiodactyla > Bovidae > Bubalus > Bubalus kerabau. The sequence goes on along the minus strand of NC_073637.1, from coordinate 4,325,101 downwards.
ACATGCACACTCACATTTCCACCTATAAATTAATTAACTCCTCCAACACAGGTAAACTGTGAGGAAACATCCGATAACGCTCCTCAGTGTTCCATCCGGGCCTCAGAATGGCTCATTAGATTATACAAGGTGTGGGTAATTACCCGGAAAAAATACACCACTTTCCTGTGATGCCTAATTTCCTCTCCTCGCTCCTTAGCTTCCCTTCAGGCAAAGGAGAAAGATTCACTGTTCTGTGACCAAGTATGGCGGGGTATGTGTGTGTGTGGTATGTGTGTGTGTGCACGCATGAGCACACGTGCACGAGTGTACCAGGCAGGCAAAGACTCCTCAGGGAACCTTGCATGCAGGCTTCTGTGGGGAGCAGGAGGAGGCAGGCTGGTGTGCAGGGCCAGCCCAGCTCTGGCAGAGGCCGGTCAGGCTCCGTCTCCCGAGATGCTGTACTCTCGCGCCCGTGCGGCTTCTGCCCCAGAGGCTCCTGGCTGCCCCCGGAAGAGGGGTTTGCGTGGTTGATTTGGGGTGAAGCGTCCATCTCTAAGATTCGCGGTCTTGGACGCCTTCCCCAGTCTCCATTCCCCCTCAACTGACCAGAAAGTAATTACTGACTTAGATCTTCTCTCCGAAGCAAGGAGGTAGGAGAGGTAACGAGCTGGGCTTGGAAGACCAAGAGGTAAGAGGCTCAGGCCGCCTGGCTGGCCACGAGCCCAGGCCCCTAGGCCCTGTTACTCACCTAACACCCACGGGACAGTCTCCATACCAGGATCCCGGGGCTACAGGTGAGACAGGAGCCCCAGTGGGAGATGGGGCAGCATCTCTTGGAAGATTCCTGTCTCCATGGGGCTGTTGGCAGGATCACAGGAGACAAGAATAAGAAGAAGTGCACAGAATCCCAGGCTGCTCTTGTTGGTGCTGATCATAGTGTGCACAGCTTAGCCTGGCAGGCGAGGGTGGCACTGGAGATAGGGCTACAGGGGGCTGTCTGGTCCGAAGCGTCCCCGCATCTCAGCGGTCACCCACTGCTTCCCAGGAAACTTGCAACTCCCTTCCGCAGCCCTTGCCCCCCACCTGCCCTACCCAGCCGGCAGCCAGTCCTGCAGCTTCTGCTTGAACTTGGGAGGCGGGGGAGCTTACCTGTTCCTGGCTGTCCCCTTGTCATGATGTCAGGCAGCCAGATGATAGGGAAACCTCCCTATGACTCAGACACCTGTCACCAGCTCTCTGTTCTGAGAGCTCCTGCTCTGTGGGACGTGGTGCTGGGGCTGAGTCCCGGTGACCCAGATGATCACCCCAGACTGAAGAAAGCATTTCTAAGATGGGCCGTGACAGTAGTGTGAGGGCTGGTAGGGAATCAGATCCCTGAGAGCTGGGTCAGAGCACACGCAGGCCCAGGAGAAGGGGTTCGAGAATCCCAGGAGAGCAGACACTTGGGGTGCGCTGAACTGAATCGTGTCCTCCCAAAAATTCACATCCACCTGAACCTCAGAATGTGACCTTTTCTGGAAACAGGGTGTTTGCAAAACTGAGGAGCAAAGATGAGGTCATCCTGCAATAGGGTGGGCCCTGCATCCAAGGACAGGTGTCTACACACGAAGGTCATGTGGAGACCTGCGGGGAGAAGGCCAAGGATGACGGAGGCAGAGACTGGAGCCGTGTGTCCAATGAGCTGAGCGATGCCAAGGGCGGCCCTCCTAATCTAGGTGAAGATTTCAGGCATCTTTGGGGTGATGGAATGTTTGGGGTCCTTTGGAAGGACAGGCCATTAAAGCCTGTCCTTCCACCAAGGTTGGAATCGTCCTGCAATTGGGCAGAGCCTGAGGGGGGACAGGGGCAGGGAGAGGTACCAGCAGGTGGCGATTTCCACCAGGGTCTGAGGGGAACAGTGTAGCCCTCAGGGAGGAGGGGGGCCTCAGGCACCCCAGCTGGCTGGCTGGAGAGGGGCTGCATCTGGATTCCTCACCCGAGGCCTCCAACAGGGGCCTGGACAGCTGCTCCTAGCACTCTGGACTTAGAGAAGCAAGATAGAGCATGAGAGGGGTCATGACAGGGACGACACAGGGTGCGGCTCCCAGAGGCCCCTGGTGGCCCTGCACAGCACATCCCCAGCCAGGATCCCTCTCGGCAGGCTGGACTGCAGGCTCTGGGAGCCTTTCCAGGTGTGCCAGAAGCCCTGCTGTTTAAGCTCTGAGCCCTGGCTTCCTGCTCTGTGTGATGAGAATGCTCAGGTTCCCTTCTCTGTGACCTCATGAACACGAGAGTGCGTGACGGGTGTCTTGCCTGCAATCTGGCCCACAGGAGTGCTCAGGATGATGGCAGCTGCCCAGCACATGCCCGAGGAGGTGGTGACAAGAGCCACACAGAAGGAGAGTACCAGTCGTGTAGACAGATCAGAGATGGGCACTGTGGACCAGAGCCGGGTGTAGGGGAGGAAGCTCGGACCGGTCCAGTACAACCACTGAGGTCAACTGAGGGGAAAGGGCAGGATCAACTGAGGACCAGGTGGGTCCAACAGCTTCATCACAGCTTCGCCCAGGCTTGTCCAAAGACAGGGGCACCAGGGAGGGTGGTCTGGCCCCTCCTGCCGGTCACTCAAGGCCCCCACAGAGCCAGGGTCCAGGCTCCCTGTGGGAGGCCTCCCCCAGGGTCCCCCATCTCTCCACCCGGCCATCTTCAGTGTGGTCCCCTGTGGACTGCCTACTGCAGCTGGCAATTACCGGCTGTGTCCCTGGAACAGATAGCTGTCCCTGTCACTTCCCAGGAAGTCCCCTCATCTCTTGTCATTAGTCATCCATTCACTGAGTCCCCCCAAAACAGCTGACAGTAAGACAAAGAATACCAAAGGGCAGCTCTGTACTCTGGGAAGTCATGGCTGAAAGGCACTTTGGGAGACATCTGGTCTACCCACCTCCCTAAGCCCAGTCATGTTTCTAAGCCTGAGTCTCTGGATGGAGAGGATGTTTGAGGGTGTTCAGGGCAGTCTGCGCAGTCCTTGAATTCTTAGGCATCCACTGAGTCTGGATTGAACACTCCCAGGCTTTGGGCAGCTCTCTCCCTTGGAAGCCTGCCTTTCCACTGTGAATTGTTTTGACTTCCAGAGACTTTTTTCTCCACCAAGCTGGGCTGCCTACCCGTACCTTCACCTGCTCAGTCCTACTTGTGGCTTTGGTGACTCCACAAAGCATATTGGCTTCATCTGCCCATCAAACTCCACGAAATGTTAACGCTTCTTAGAAACTAATACATTTGAGGGTTTATTCCCCAATCTAATCAGTCAAAGGAGCACATATGAACAGCTCTGAAATAGGCTGCTTCTCATGCCAATGACGTCTTGCAATGCAGTTGTCCGTCTTTTTTAGTAATGCCGAGAAAAAGAGTGCATCTCAAAATCTGCAGTGTCTTTGATTAGATGAAGAGCAGCCTTTGTGGCCAGCTGCGTCCCCAAGGTCACACAGCTAGGGAGTCAGAGACCCAGCACTTGAGCTCCAGCCCGGTGGACTAAAGACTGCTTCTGACTCAGCCGAGAACCACTCCCTGAGTGTCTGGCCAGGCAGTCCGGGTGGAATAAAGGTGCTGGCCCGGCTCCTGCCCGCACCTCCTGGCCAAGAGCCCCATAAACCAGCCTGCCCACTCTGTCCTCAGCTTCTGTATGCATTGTGAGGGTGGGCACCAGTCCAGGCTGGCAGTGAGCCCTGAGCTCAGCAGAGGCAGAGAGGCCTGGCTGAGGGCAAGAGGATGCGTGTTTGGGTTCACGCTGCACTCCTGTCAGCCCTAATTTGTCCCTGTCGTATACTCCTCAGGAAGATTAAATTTGGGAGCAACCGTCTCCATGTTTATTCATCGCTGGGCCTCGGGCGTGCTTGGTCAGTGCCATCTCCCTCCAGAGCTGCGGGAGGACGTGCCGGGCACATCAGTGACTCAGGATCGCGTGTCCCCACGTGTCATACCCACTTTGATATGGCAGGACCTCCAACCTATTTGACAAAGACAGTTCCCCCCACTTTCCTGCTGCCCAGGAAGCTGAGGACCTGGGTGGAGGTCTAGGTTGAACGCTCCGCCAGAGCCCCCAGCACGTCTCCCCTTCACAGCGGGCATCCTGTGGGCAGGAGGCTTGGTCTTCCTCAGCCCAGTGGGCACACACACCCATCTCACCTGCCTCCCGGGCTGTGGGAGGCACCTGTCACAGCCCTCCGTGGCAAATGGGATGAGGACGAGAGGGCCTGAGAGCCCTGTGATCCACACAAGGTCACAACTCAAGGTCAAGCCAAACGCCTCCTCGGTGGCAGATGCTGACTGAATCAGAGTCTCTGGACTTTGGGGAGCTAGTCCCCACCACTCATTGAGCCCTTTCCCTGGGCAGTAACTCTGTGCCCCCAGCACTGTGCTTGGAAAAAGGCTCATCAATGTTTGCAACGTGTACAAAAAAGAGATGACACCGATGTGGTGAGATGGAGGTAGCAAATACTCCTGGTGTGATCGTTTTGCAATTTATCAATGTATCAAATCAACGCTTCGTAAACCTTCAATTTACACAATGTTATGTGTCACTTACACCTCAATAAAACCGGGGGGAAATGCTGACTAAGTGCCTCTCAATGACATCATTAGCTGCACTGACTTCTGACTCGGGGAATAAACAGCCGCCACCAATCACCGGCCAAGTGCCCCGCGGCTGAGCGTGGCCGAATCATCCTTTACCCTGAGAATCACTCTGGGGCCAGGGACAAAATGCCCCGAGGCTGAAAGGGCCTGGAGGGGAGACCCCAGCTTTATTGACATCAGGATGTCCGCACGGCACCAGGGACCCTGCGTGCTCAGTGTGTGACACCAGAACCCATCAGGGGATCAGGAGGGACACAGAGACCCAGGCCTGGAACCTCTTCAACCTCTTCCCCCCCTTCTCTCTGACACCTCCAGTCTCCACCCTGTCTCCTCCCCGTCTCCCCCTCCCTGTAGGCTCAGACCCAGTGCCGCACCGCCCGGGCGGCCTGCTCCTTCAGGCCTCGAGGCATTGCTCTCGCGGTTCTGCCAGAACACCCTCTCTCCCACCTCCAGCCTTCAGCACTGGCTCTGCTTCTCCGGCTCAGACTGATCGCGGCCTCCTCCATGAAGCCTCCCCGGTTACCTCTCCCACCTCAAGCCCTCTAGCTTTTTGTCTTTATATATTTGTGTTTCTTTTTCGTTCTTTGTTTCTTTCTTGGCTTACTGTTATTTATTTATTTATTCTTTTGGCCTCACCTCATGGCATGCGAGATCTTAGCTCCTTAACCAGGGATTGAACCTGCAACTCTGGCGTTGGAGGTGTACAGTCTTAACCACTGGGCCACCAGGGAAGTCTTCCCCCAACCCCTTGCAGTGCTCTGTGTCTCTCTCCTGCAGGGCCGTTTCCTGGACATGTCCTGTCATTTCAACTGGACACCACTCCCCAGGTCACAGGGGCCACTGACAAAGTGCCATTCGATGACATCATTAGCTGCGCTGCCTTCTGACTCGGGAATAAACAGCCGCCAACAATCACCGGCCAAGTGCCCCGCGGCCGAGAGCGGCCGATGCGAGGGTTCTTTTCCCGACCAGGCCCAGGAGCCATTTGCTGAAGGATCAGACAGATGCATCAAGCCCCGTGTCAGACTGCTTGTCCTGCTCCCAGCCAAGCGGCCCTCCCACTCAGACTCTCCCAGTTTGCCGGAAGCCAAATATGATTTTTGGCTGGCCTTGCAGAGGAGACATTCAAAAGCCCAGGCTGCCACATGAAATCTCCTCCTGGCTCCTCCTCTGTGATTTTCAGACTAAAAATAAAATCCCCGGGGACCCCAGTCAATGCCATTGTCACTGCTGTTGAAACGTGATGAGCGCCTGATCAAAATTATTGTGCGTTGTTGACGGGGAGGCAGGCCAGTGCTGATCTCCCAGCGACTTTAAAAATAGAGCTTCTTCCTTTTGTGCCAGGGCAAAGCAATAATTTAGATAATTGAAACTCTGAAATGAGTTGGAGACGAATCACTGTGGCTTTGGGCTTTTTTATAATACTTTTTCTTTGTATCAAAAAGAATGGAGTCAGAAGAAGAATGTTTGGCTCGCACAAAGACCCCGAGAGGGATGGAAGGAGTTGGTGCGGGAGCCAACCTGCTCTGAGACCCTGGGTGTACAACTGGGGATCATCGCTCCCCTGCAGGCGCCCAGGAGCAGCAGTATCCCGGAGGCTCCAGGGACCACAGCCTCCTTTCTCCCTAGACTGACGGAGGGCGCTGGGAAATGGGTCGAGTTCCAGGAGCTGGGAGTGGGTGGAAAAGGACGGTCTTTAGCTGAGCCTTCTGCTCTTGCCTTGGGGTAATTTCTCACCTGGGACTGGAAAGTGACAGGTCTGGGCTAGGGGACCCTGGAAACATGGCTAGGCATCTCGAGTTAAACTTCTTTGAAAGTATATTAGGGAGTATGACAACATAGGGGAGGCATATGGATTAAATTGTTTAAGTCATAAAAGCATCTGGTTCAGAGCAAACAATCAATAGATCTATACACCCATCCATCCACCCATCATCCATCCACCCACCCACCCATCCACTCATCCACCCATCCACTCATCTACCCATCTCTCCACTCATCTACCATCTATTCAATCATCTACCATCTCTCCGCTCATCTACAATCTCTCCAATCATCTACTCACCCATCCATTCATCTACCGTCTCTCCACTCATCTACCATCTCTCCACTCATCTACCCATCTCTCCACTCATCTACCATCTCTCCGCTCATTTACCATTTCTCCACTCATCTATCCATCTCTCCACTCATCTACCATCTATCCACTCATCTACCCATCTATTCACCATCCATCTACTCATCTACCCATCCACTCATCTATCACACTTCCCTCATCCATCCTTCTTCCCTTCATCAGAACTGATGGATCAGATCTAGATCACTTTGTACCAAGGGTTGTGCAAGTCTCATAAGGACTAGAATTTAAAACAGAATCACTTGATTCCAACCCCATGCTCTTTAATAGTCCTGACTTGAGACAGAGAGGTGAGCACCATGGTGGTCACTGCCGAGTGGTCTTGGCCAGGCTGGGCTGCCTGTCCTCAGCGACGGAGGTAGATGTTAGCACTTCTCATGGATTCCTGGGTCTCCTCTCTTCCAGGCAGGGGTGGCCTCCTCTTCCCATCCCCCTGAGGTTGGGTGGAGCCACATAACTGGCCATGGTGGACACGCATTGTGTAGAGGGATCTGCGCCACGTACAGATGGGACTGTGTGCTTGTGGACTGGGAAGCCCTCCCTTCCCTGCCCTCAGCCGGAGCAGGCAGGATATTCAGAGTGGCAGCCATTCTATCAGCCTAGGTACCCAAGTTGCCAGGGTGGACAAAGCATCCTGCTGACCTGCAAGGGCCTGAAAAACAAATGAGGGTGGTTTGGGGCCATGGACACATGGGGACTGTTACCCAGCTCAGCTCAGCCTGTCTGACGGACACGGCTTCCTGTTGGCATGTCTTCTTACCATCTCCTGGCACCGCAGGGACAAAGCACCACAAACCAGGCAGTCCAAAACAACGGAAATGTAGTCACTCATGGGTCTGGAAGCCAAAAGTCTGAGCTGAACGTGTTGACAAGGCCGGTTCTTTCCAGAGGCTCTGGAAGAGTCCGTCCCAGGCCTCTCCTCCAGCCACTGCGCGTGCCCGCCATCCTCAGTGACCCTCATTTGCATCATTCAACGTCCACCACTGTCTTCACAGGGTCTTCTTTCCTCTGTGGTGTCTCTGTGTCTCTTTCTATAAGGACTCCAGTCATTGGGCGAAGGGCTGCCCTGTTCAAATTTAACCTCATCTTGACCAATGACATTGGCAAAGATCTTTTCTCCAGATACGGTCACATTTTGAGATTCCTAGAGGATATGATCCTGGAGAAGGAAATGGCAACCCATTCCAGTGTTCTTGTCTGGAAAAATCCCACAGACAGAGGAGCCTTGTAGGCTACGGTCCCTGGGGTCGCAAAGAGTCGGACACAACTAAGCAACTTCAGTTTCACTTTTCAGAGGATATGAAGTTGGGGACCACTAACCTAGCACGTTACCACATCCTAAGTTTAATTCAGGTCAGCAAATGTTTAAAGACTCGCCACATGTCAGAACTACTGGGGTGCTTCCCAATGAGACAGGAATGAAGGATTCCACAGCAAGGGGAGCACTGGAGATGATGGGCTGGTCTGAGTTCAGAGTCAGAAGGCAGAGGGGGCAGAGTTCTTGGACGGTCCTGACAGAGTAGAAGTGTGCTGTCATGATAGCGGCGTGGGTGGGCATCCCGCTGGCCAGTGTGGGTCCCTTCGAGCTGCTGAGCACCTGTGCCTCGCCTGCCTCTGCCTCCAGCACCCAGCTAAGGACGGGCGCCTGGCGAGTTCTCCGTAGCTGCTGGGTGAGCCATCGCTCACTCACACGTGGTGCCCGCCTGTCTCCTGCCATCCTCACTATTTGTGGAGCCCATCTGTGAGGGACACCGGGCCAGGCTGGCGTGGCGGCAGCCCAACTGGAAAGGCCCATGGCCTGCTCGGCAGCAAGGCTGGCCCGGGGCCCCTGGCTCTGGTGCTCTGAGCGGCTCTCAAGAGCACCCATGGGGCCCATCCATCATGCCAGATTCCCTGGTGTGTGTCAGCCTTGCTGAGTGGGAAGTTGCACAAACTTACAGCTTCCTCTGATTTCTGGGTGGCAACTTCAACTCTGGAAGGTCCAGGGCAGCAGGGTCTCCTGCTCTGTTCCTCCCAGAGATCACCACGAACCCACCTCCTTGGGGTTAGCTCCCCCGTCCTCCCAGAGCAGATGTTCCTACCTTCCCATGTGAGTCTAGAGACCACCACTGACCCCAAAGTTGCCTGGACTACTCTTTAAGCCCAGGGTGTGATCTGGGACCCACAGTTGAAGACGTGGACATACAGGGGATCCAGAAGATGCTGCATCCACGGTGCCACCCTTGGGAGCAGGTTCTCCAAGGCGTTCCAGGAGCTGTCACCCAGGTCTGCCCCCTCAATCTGAGTGGGAGGGAAGGGATGGAGCTCAACTTGTCCCACACAGCCCACTGTGCCCTTTCCCCAGGGGCGACCATAGGAAGCAAACCCAGCAGAGCCTTTGGGGGTACGACCTCAGCTTCCCGTCCAACTTGGGCCCAGGCACTCTTAAGCTGTGTGATCAGAGCCAGCAAATGAACCTCTCTGAGTCTGTTCTCTAGGAGGCAGATAATAACAGGACTCACTCACAGAGTGACAATTAAATGAGGTCTTCCTTCAGCTGAGTCCCTGACTCAACAACGAGGACAGTCATTATCCTGACGAGGCCTGGGGGCTGACCTGCTTCTGAATGCCGGGGCTCCCCAGGGCCCCTCTGCCTGGGACCCAGGCCCTTCTGCATGGGACTGGCTTGCCCTCAGCTCCCCAGGCCCCAGGCATGCTGCGTGGGCTCTGCGTGCCCACCTCCAGGCTGCAGCCCGAGCAGCTCCTCCATTTCTCGAGGTGCTCAGAACACTCTACCCATGGGCTCCACGGCAGGAACCCCCAGGGCTCATTTTTACCCTATGTGAGTGACCTGTGGCTGCCCAAACAAGTGACCACAAACAGGTGGGCTTCACACTACAGGGATGGATTATCTCCCAGTTCTGGAGGCCAGCATCTGACATCAGAATGTGGGCAGGGTCTCCCTCTGAGGCCCCAGGGAGAGTCCCATCTGCCTCCTCCAGCTCCCAGGGCTCCAGGCACCCATGGTCCCTCCCGTCTCTGCCTCAATCATCACTTGGCCTCTGGGAGTCCCTGTCTATTTCCTTTACCATCTCTTCTGAGGACACTCTTACTGAACTTAGGGCCCACCTGGATCCAGAAAGATCTCATCTCGAGATCCTGGACTTCATCACGTCTACAAAGACCCTTTTCCAGGTAAGGCTGGTCCCACGGCCCCTGAGCTCCATCTGATTCGCTGTGCTGCCACTGTCCATCAGTCCAGGTCTGACTCAAGTGGTCCAGAAACCAGACTGGGACATGGGCTAGAGTGAGACCCCGGGCCAGCAATGACCCAGAAACAGGGCAGGCCCCCGTGACCTGACCGCCCCAGACACCCTGGGAAGGCCTGACATGGGGTCTGGTGCAGATGACATACCAGGGCTTCGTGTCTCAGCGAGCCTCAGAGTTATTAGTTCTCATGAGTGGTCAGAGAATAAATTGCCTGAGAAGGGCCCCCTGAGGCAACAGGGCACAGTAGACACACAGCTGGGATCAGGCCTTGAAACCTTCCTCCGGCAACTCCTGGGAGTCACTGAGCTGACCCGTGCGTCCACGTCCACCCCCACCAGAGGCACCTGGCTGCCGGCCGTCCCCTCCACCTCCTCTGTCTTGGCAGCTGAGGAGTCCAGGGACACAGGACAGGTCCAGGCAGGCCTGGGGTCTCAGGCCAGCAATGTTCCATCTAAGTGGGCCACACTACGTCCAGGAGAACAGAATGATTAGGGGAAATTTATGCCTCGTGCCTTCCTGGAAGGAGCTCTGGCTAGCAGCATGGACGAATTTTAGATTACAGTTTTTCAAAAGAGAGGGGGACGTCCTTCAAATGGATCTTTCTTGTTATATCCTTTCCATAAAAGTCAGGACATAACATTAAATCATCGCCCTGGGAAGGAGGCATTTCGGAAAGGAGCGCAGATGATATAAAGCTGGCGCGTCGCGTTCTGCTGGTTTAACCCAACCCAGGCCACATCATTATCACCTGTTTAATGTCCTGGATCCGGGGACGGGAAAACAACTGCGTTAGATCCTAAAACACTTACTAGCAGGCAAGGGGCTTCATCTTTCTGTTTGCTGAGTGCTTTATTTGCTTTACAATGAAATAATAGGATTTTTTTTCCGATCCGAGCTCTCACTGGGGCACATCCATCCTGGCAGGCGGCGTGGCCATGTGTGCAGGGACACAGTACACACGTGTGTGCGATCACACGCTTCATCCTCAGCCCTTGGTGTGGGGTGCTGGCTGCGTCGATGAAGAAAAAAGCAAGGCCAAAGTTTCATCCATTCATCATCCTTCATTCATTAAATAAATACTTGCTTGACAGGTGGCTCAATCGGTAAAGAAACTGCCTGTAATGCAGGAGACCAGGGTTCAATCCCTGGGTTGGGAGGATGCCCTGGAGGAGGGAATGACTACCCACTCCAGTATGCCTGCCTGGAGAATCCCACAGACAGAGGAGCCTGTTGGGCTGCAGTCCATGGGGTTGCAAAGAGTTGGACACGACTGAGCGACTGACACTTTCACACTTTCACTCCACGTGGGTGCTTAGGTAGTGACACTATCCAGGGACACAGCCTCAACCCACATGGTGCATGTGAAGCGTGACCTTGTCTGCGACTTTGGAGGGCATGATGGCAGCCGCTGATCTGACAACCTGCCTCCTGGAACTTGGGCAGTCTGCTTGGCAACAGCTCCAGAGGTGCCCGTGTGAGCCGGGAGGATCTCCGCAGTGCAGTGGTCACCACAGTGCTCACCACGATGGCCAGCCACAACTGAAACGCCTGCACAGGACCTGGCCACCCCGGGGGCTCCACAGCAGTTCCCACGGAAACGGACGAGTCTCAGGCTCTGCTGGGAATGAGCTCAGGACAGCAGAAGCCACGTGGCAGTGCGTCCAGGGCGGTGCCTGGACCTGAACACACAAAGGCCGCCAGCAGCCGTGGCCCACGGGGACTCGTGAAAGTGGGAAGAGAGTGAGGAGCCAGGGGAGGGACCCCAGCAGACTCTCCACACACCTGCTCCGCCCGAGTGCTTCCTGATATGTCTGATCCCGGCTGCAGCCTGTAGGTGAGTCCCAGGGCCTCTTACAGGGAGGGAACCCGAGCACAGACACGCCAAGGACGCGCCAAGGTCACAGCTCCCCCAGGGACGTCCTGGGCCCGTGGTCTGCACCCTCTCCCCCAGGCCAAGCCGTCCTTATTTCTCTCTCCCTCTCCGTGCCTCTGGGTCTCCCTTCCTCTCTTCCTGCTCCTCCCCTCCCCACCACCTTTGCTCTCTCTCTCTCTCTTACTCACATACATACAGGCACACGCGCATACACACACACACACGTGCGCGCACGCGCGTGCATGCAGCAGTGACTTGGACAAGAACCACGAGGCTGTCATTGTCTCACCATCTCGTTTCAGGGCAGATATGCACTCAGAGAGCAGAGCAGTCTGGGCCATCAGGTCCTCACCACGTGCCCCCGGCCATCCGTCCCTCAAACCCCAGATGTCTCAAGTGGGCTCTTGGTAAGCACCGAGTCACTGTGGCATCGTGGGCTCCGTGCTGGGCGCCTGGAGTGCCACTATTCTCGGTGGTTGATTGAAGAGCGTGATGATCTGGGTTAATGATGTAGCAATTGCCTGAGTGATTGGAATCGGTGAGAAGATATTACAGGAGCTGACCCAATTCTCGCAACTGCTCTAACTGCACACTGAGCCTTGAGACAAAACGGGGAGGAGATGGGGCCCGGGCTTACGGAGCCCCTACTACGTGCTGGGCATCTTGTTGGCACCAGCCCCGTTCACGCTCTCAGCAAAACACCAGCAATGAGCAATGTTTATGGTGCCCACAGTCTGGACTGGGCCCCGTGCCACCACTTTGCAGGCCCCCATCAATCCAGCGAGACCAGAACCTGTGTTTTGACTCCTAAGTGTCTGAAATTCATGACAGAGACGTCTCAGCACCAGGGTATGGTCAGGATGGGGTGCGAGGAGGACAAGGTGAACAGACCATGCGTGGCAGGTCTGTCTGTGCCTGGTCTGTCCCCAACTCCTTCACTGCTCCCCATGCCCCAGGGAGCTTTCTCCCCCACTACCCCACCCAAGACTATTCCAGACCCTCTTCTCTTCTCAAGTCTAGGGACCCCATGGGGGTCTGACCACACTGGGCCATTTCAAACAACTCATGACCTAGAGATATGTGAAAAGAAGCTTGGATTCTCTGCTAGTGACATCAGGTGCTGTTATATGCACCCTGATTTCACGGTCAAATCCCTGACGCTCAGTGTGGGTGAAGACACGTGAAGAGTGGCTGTCCTGGGTGTACGCTGGGGGTAACACCCTTCAGCATGACTGCTCAGGTGAACATGCCTCTTGGCTGGGCTGGGCTCTGGGGCCCAGGCATTTGGTCAAGCACCACTCTCTGCACGGCTGTGAAGGTATTTTGGACATGTGATCAGTGGCCACAATCAGTGGACTTGGAGTCAAGCAGGAGACCCTCTGTGGTGTGGCGGGCCTCGTCTAATCAGTTGAAGGTCATAAGAACAAAATGGACGTCTCCTGGAGAAAAGGGAATTAATTCATCTTGGACAAGAGTCCTGCCTGAGTTTCCAGCCCACTGGCCGGCCCTGTAAACTTCAGACTCACCAGCCCCACAACCACAGAGCTTGTGACCTGGCAACACGTGTCATTAGCCCTAACATCCCATGTTGGAATCCAGTTCCAGGGATGGCAAAAGCTCCCATGTGCAGAGGTGTTTGTCACCAAAGCCTTCGTGGAAATGAGCGCCTGGAAGCAATGCAATGCCTAGCAGTCAGGGAGGGGGAACAGACCCAGGGTTGTCCCGGAGGAAGACAAGCATCTCACAGGGAGGACGGCAAGTGGCCGGCAGCAGCGTGGATGTAGCTTCCTACATTTACAAGGACACAGAGATGTGCGCATGTTGTGTGTCTATAGGGTGTTATGGTTGGAGACAGTCTGGAAGAGATGAACCAGCATGAACACAGCCCACATGGCATCTTCCCAGAAACTGAAAGCCACCCCCGTGCCTCCCATCCTGCCAGGGGGATGCAGCCGCCCTCAGGGCGCGTGGCTGCTAAACAAACCACAAGCTGCAGCTGCTCCCTCCCCCAGCCCTTTGTGCACTGAGCTCCACCACAGCCACACGGGGCTGTCCCGAAATAGTGACTCTGAGGTGGAACTGGGACTCTGAGTCATCGCTGTGTTTTTACTTACGCTTTTCAACATTTTCTAAGATTTATGCCCTGAGTGTTCGCTATTTCCTTATCAGAGCAAAATAAGCACTGGAAGCAAACCAGGACTGCTCGCTGCTCCTGGCTGCTAGCAGAGGAGGCTGAGGACGGCGCCCGCCTGGCCTGAGATCAGCCCTCAGAGGAGGCTGAGGGTGGCGCCTGCCTGGCCTGAGATCAGCCAGCAGAGGAGGCTGAGGGCAGTGCCCGCCTGGCCTGAGATCAGCCCTCAGAGGAGGCTGAGGGTGGCGCCTGCCTGGCCTGAGATCAGCCAGCAGAGGAGGCTGAGGGCAGTGCCCGCCTGGCCTGAGATCGGCCCTCAGAGGAGGTCGAGGACTGTATCTGCCTGGCCCGAGATCGGCTCGTGCCTCTTGGTGTCCCTCTGCCTCCTGCCCCCAAGGCCTCCACGGCCCCTCTGAAGCCAGACATTCCAGGGTCCTGAGCCCCCGATGCTTCATGGAGGGGTAAGGCTCAGACACGGCCCAGGAGAAGGATGATCTGCATTGACGCCACCTGACTGCCAGCTCAGTGTGTAGGAAGTACTGTCCCTTCCTCACTGGCCACCCACTGAAGAGGCCCACCCGGGCCCGCCCCCAGGCCCCTCCCCACGCCCCCAGCAGCCTGACTCTCTCGCGCGCACACGCACACACACACACGCCCTGGCTCTTACTCATCTGACTGTGGCTTGGGGCTCATTTCTTAGGAAGCCTTTCTGACTACGCATAACTGCCCACCACGTGTGCCTCCCACCCTCGGATCCCGTCTTTACCTCCTGGATGCTCCAGGACAGCATCTGCTTCCTCTGCTGTATGAGAAAAGCAGCCTCTTGACCAAAGGAATCATGGTTTGGATTTGACCAACTCATTCACTCACTTCTTAACTCCACAGACTTGTGCCAAACAGGGGCTCTGAGCCAGGCCCTGGGGATGTCACGTGAACAAGTGGACACCGAGCCCACCCTCTTGGCTCGTTGTCCACCTGAGCGGGCACACACCTGAACAACAGTGTGACAAAGAGAGATGTCTGTCTGCCACCCCGGGGACTTCCAGACTCACGCATGTCAGCCGTGATGGGAAATTCTGCTCATAAGCAGCCCTTGTCGTAAAACCGGAGGACCACAGAACGCCCAGGCCAGCAGGTCGCTGTACCACCCATGACCATCACTCCTTGTCACACTGCTGTTCAAGTGTGTCCTCTCGGGTGGACAACGAGCCAAGAGGGCAGGCTCGGTGTCCATCTGTTCATGTGACATCCCCAGGGCCTGGCTCAGAGTGCCTGTTTGGGACAAGTCTATGGAGTTAACGAGTGAACATTAATGAGTTAAAGGTCTTGTTCTGGAGGGTCAGGGCTGAGTGTGTGACCAGGACCAGGTCTGAGTGTGACCGGAGTCTGGGGTCAAGGTGGGACCAGTCAGGGGTCAGAGTGTGGCCAGAGTCAGGCCTCAGAGGAGTGTGACCAGGGTCAGGGCTCAGTGTGTGACGAGGATCAGGGCTCAGAGTGTGACCAGGGTCAAGGGTCGGTGTGGTACCAGGGTCAGGGGTCAGTGTGGGACCAGGGTCAGGGGTCAGTGTGGGACTAGGGTCAGGACTCAGAGTGTGACCAGGGTGAGGAGTCAGTGTGGGGACCAGGGTCAGGGCTCAGAGTGGGACCAGGGTCAGGGCTCAGAGTGGGACCACGGTGAGGGGTCAGCGTGGGACCAGGGTCAGGGCTCAGGGTGGGACCAGAGTCAGGGCTCAGAGTGGGACCAGGGTCAGGGCTCATAACGTGACCAGGGTCAGGGCTCAGTGTACAGCCGTGCTGGTCAGAGCACAGTGTGGGCTTGAGACTGGAGCTTGGTCTGGCCCGTGGGCAGGGCTCTCAGCCTCCCAGCTGTGGCCGCTGTTCCGACTCTGGGAGTCTCCTTCTGCCTCTAGCTCTGGTCCCAAGGTGGCCTGGCCTCTGGCCCTGCACACTTTTTCCTATGGAAATCCCCTTTGGCTTTAGTCCTAATTATGTTTAAAACCCCCATCCTGGCCAGGGGATCTCATCAGAGAGCAGGAGCCAGGAGCCGGGATGCTGCAGAGAAAATGAGGGCTGGTGGCCTGGACAATTCCTCCACAACCCAATCAGGGCGCCTGCACACCCGGATTTGCATAAACCCATAAGCCGATTAGAGGAGCATTCAGAGTAAGCAGCGCGGGTACGGAGCCAGCAAAGCCACCCTCCTCTCCGTGTAGATTAATTGCTCTCGTCCCAGCTGGTCCCAAAGCCCCGTTCATTATCTCTCTCCACAAACCGGCACCTCCTCCCAGCTCCTTCCCTGCTTCCCTTGGTGGCACCCAATTATAGATTCGAGTCACCCTGAATGCCTCCTCTCCCCTGTCCTCTGTTCAGCCCACCTTGTCTGTCGCAGCCCCTGCAGCCTCAGCCTGGCCCATCCCTCTGTCCCCACAGCCCCACGGGCCACCCTCTCAGGCTGCACTCCTGCCACAACCCAAGATGCCTCCGGCATCGGCCCTCCTCCTGGCCACGCCGGCTCCGAGCCCAGGACAAAGGCCCTCTCTGCCAAGGGTTGCACAGAAGGGCTGGTGCCTGGGCTTCCTGGGCTCTTGCTTCGTCCTTCTGAAGAGGGCGCTGCTCTGCACGTGGTCCGCCAGCACCCTCCCCACTCCCCAGCTGGGCACTGAGGCTGGGGGCTGAGCCTGGCCCGGGCACACAGCCCACACACAGCCACACTCGCTGCCCTCTGTGTGATCAATCGCCTGCAGATGGGCCTGCTCCCCTTCATTCCCACGGCCTGGTTGCCTACTCTCCCCATGGGCAGGTGCAAGCTCACGCCTTCCTGGCCTGGCTTCTACCTGCTCCAAGAGGCTCCTGCCCCTGTTCTGCTGCCCTGAGATGCTGGCGAGGACACCTGTCTGGGAAAGGATGGGGCAGAGGCCGTGATAAGGGTCAGAGGGGGCCCCAAGGGGCAGTAGGTGTCAGGCGGCCGCACCTGGTCTGAAGCCGCTCTGTTCCCCTCACCACTGGAGCGACACTCGGTGCAGCGGGCTGGGGTCCCCGGGGTACCCCCACTGCTGCAGCCCGCACAGAAACTGTAGGTGGGAGGGGGATGAACCAGGATCTCAACCCTGGCCCCCGTTGGGTCCCCTTGACCCTGTGACCCTGGCCAAGCCAGCCCCTCATTGAGAAAACAAGAAGTGGGTTGGCCGACCTCTGGGCATTGCCTCTTTGCAAGACTTGAATCTGTAAAATGGGCTCTGAGAGCTTTAAACCAAACAATGCCGTCTCAGGCAGCCTCAGGAGACTCAGGCATGTGTGTGGGGGAGGGGGTGTCTCTGCTTCAGACTTGCTCCAGATGTGGGAGGAACTCTTTTATGCCATGAGACTCTGCTGGATGTAAGGTCGCCATGGTCACCACCATCATCACCATCAGCCCTGTCAGGGCCAAGCCACTAGCTGGTGTGACCCTAGACTGACCCCTTCATCCTCCTGAGCCTTGGATGGGCCAAAAAGTGGGAGAAAAGCTTTTCCTTCCTTCACAGGGCCTTCGGTTTAAGAGGTAGGGGGTGTGGAGGTGCCCTGGAGGAGAGAGGTGAGACACAGGCTCAGGGTGGCCGTTCACAAGATGGTCCCAGGGCTGGCGAAGAAGCTGGCGCTGGCTCCTGATGCCCAGAGCTCGTGTGGCCCTGCCCCGGGCACCGAGCCGAGTGCCCTGTGGGCCCAGCACTCCCCACCCTGCTTGGGACCCACCACCTCCAGCCCTTCCCAGCTGGAGCCTGGAGGCCCCTCTGTGAGCTCCACACGCCCAAGAGAAGCCACTCAGCACTGAGGAGCCCAGGCCTCAGGCCCACACAGAGGAGGGCACAGGCACAGAAAGAGTCCTTCCTGGCTGCACCAGGCTGAGCCAGCTCTCCGTGTCCGGGACAGGTGTGGGCAGAGGTAGTTAGCGCCCCGCACCTCTCTGGTGCCGAGAGCGTCTCCAATTTCCCGGTCACAAATGGCAGCTGGCTGAGTCCTGGGCCTCCAGGGCCTGGCTGGGCTGGCGCTCTGGACGGCTGACAGCTGCTGCCGCTGTGACGAGCATATGCTCGCCCGACCCCACTCCCACCAGCCTGCCTGGAGCCAAAGCTGGGTCCCTCCGGTTCCCATCCGTCTCCTGCAAGCCCGTGTGGCCCCAGGCGCAGGGCGGCCGGGCCTGCTGTGACGTGGCTGACTGTTGGCTCGGGCACCTTCAGGGGCCGCACGTCCCCCCAGAGTCAGGGCCGGTGGTCCCTCCCCTTCTACCCTCTCTGCCATCCCAGCTCGGTAGAGACCTTGGGTCCCCAGGAGACAGGAGGGGCTGACACCTGCTTCAGGGCCTGGGGGGGCCCAGCACCCCTCACTGTCCACAGGAGCCCCCCTCTTTTTCAGAGCCCTCCTGGTGCCCAGAGCTGGGCTTCCCACAACGCCTCCATCTCTTCTCACCCTTTCTGCCCCAGGGGCCCGAGGGCCACCCAGGATCCCCGAGGGGGGCCCCCTGCACCCTGCGCGTGAGCCGGACCTACCAGGAGTGCGGCGGCTCTGACCTGCGAGGAGCAGGGGCCATCCCTCGGGGCACAGCTCTGGGCCACCTGCCCCAGGGCTCCTCAGAAGCCAGAGGCTGGAGCCCCAGCTGCCCGCATGGGGTCCATCTGGAAGACACGTGTCCGTGTGAGCCCTCCTCTGCCGCCCTTCACCCTCCCGGCCTCTGAGGCCTGCACTCCTGAGGCATCTTGCCCATAAAAGCTGCCCTCGTGTTAACCTCCGTCTCAAGTTGCTTTGGGGGATGGCAGAGTCAGCCCTCAGTCAGCCCTTCCCAGAGTGGGCACCCTGGCAGCCTCCTGTTGAGTGTGGCCTGGCCTCACGGCTTGACTTGCTACCGACCAGCAGAACATGGCAACGTGTTGGGACACGGCTTTGTGATTAGGTCACGGGAGAGCGGGTCCTCTGTCTAGCTGACAGACTCCCTCCTCCTGGCTAAACCACTCGGAGGGAAGTCCACACACCAAGGAAGAGAGGGCAGCCTCCATCATGGTCAGGGAGGAGCGATGGCCTTGGCCAAGAAGACCTGAGCAACGGACGCCCCAGCACCAGGTGGGCCTAACCCACCCTCCCCGGTCAGACCTCAGATGAGAGCCGGCCCCACTGACACCTGGACTGCAGCCTCTGAGAACCCGAGCAGAGGCCGCAGCCAGGCTGAGCTGGGGTGCTGATCACAGACGCTGAGCTATTAACATGCGGTTTCACCCCTGCAGGTGGAGGCCACGCGTGATGGAGTCAAGGCCAATATAGGACTCTGGCTAAGACACCTGTCCCACGCTCCCTATTTCATATTCTGATGCTCCTGCCCTGCACCCCCAGACCCCATGGCTCTCAGCAGCCCCTCCCACACCACATATGCCCTAGTCCTGGTCCCTCGTCCACTCTGTGATGCAGGCATCTGCACTGATGTCACAAGGGCCCAGATGAGTGCTTGCCACTGGGTGGGTGCTCGGTACTCATTAAATGAGGCCTCACGACAGGACACCTGGTGTTGGGTCCAGGGATCGGGCGGAGGTGGTGCTTGCCAGCTGGAGTGGCCCAGTCATGCACTGACCATGTGATTGTCCCCAAACCCCCAGTGATCAGATGCTCAGGCAAGCACCAGACCCGGGAGGCGCAGGCAGAGCCACCTGTGAGCTCACAAGAGCAGTTACCAGTGTGGGAATAGCCCACACTCCCCCACCGGCTCTCACTGCCGCTTCTGTGTTAGGACACAGTGAAGCTCCCCAGTCCCCAGCGAAGCCCAGGTCAGAGCTGGGGGATGGGTTGGGAGGCAGGTGAGCTGCGGGAGCCCCGGGGGCCGTCTGCGAGGTAGGGGCCACCCACCCATGGGAAGGTCAGTACACCACAGAAATGCCCTTCCAGACAGTTCCTGGACGATTGCAATCTCTCCCGCTCGTGTTTGAAACGCGTTTCTGCTGTGGTCTGCCCTTCCTCAGGGACAAATAATTCCTCCAGTGCAGAGGGACGCTGACAGCCAGCTTTCATTTATCTCTTTGAGATGCAGATTCCCTGACCCTGGCATCCCTCCCTGCCGATCGCTCCCCAGCCATCCTGCTGGCCTCAGATCAGCCTGCAGGGAGGCCAGCAGGCCCAGCGGCCCTGGACTACCTGTCTTGTCAGCCCCCGGGGCCCGTCTGCCAGCTGCCCACCAGCAAGGGACCGCAGGGGGCACGTAGCCTGGAGGGCTGTGCAGGTGGGCGGCTGAGCTCCCTGCAGCTCACGCAGCTCCGTTCTTCTTTATCTTTGTTCGGGAGGCGGCCCAGAGGACTCGAGCTCAGCCTGAACTTTTGCTGGGACGTGCCCTGGGTTCATCTCAGGTCCCACTGTTCAGAAGCACCCCCTGCTAGTTCAGGCAGACAGCTGACCGGGGGAGTCAACCTTGGCCTGAGGGTGCCCCCTCTTCCCTCTCCTCCAGACTGGGTGTCCCTCCCCGAGGGTGTGCTGAAAGCCAAGAGACGTCAGGCTACATGTCACCTAAGTGAGAGGTGACGCCCTTGATCAGAAGAGGAGGTTCAGCAGTGACATCCCAGGCATCCTCAGGGAGAAGTGCCTTGTGGGTGCCCCAGCCTCGGGGCCTCAGGGGGCCTCGGAGCAGCCAGAGAGCAATGACAGAGGCCACTTTACCTGCTGGTGGCTCGGGGGCACAGGCGATGGTCAGCGTCTCCGACCCAGTTCCTCCTTGCGTCTGCCGAGCAGATGGAGCCTCTCAAAGCGGCTTGGACCCTCCCTTGAGGTCAGCCCACACCACAGTCCCTGAGATCAGGCATGCCAGGCAGAAGTGTGCCACCAGCTTGAGGCTGAACTTCAAGCAAAGGGCAGACTTGAGGTTGGCTGCCACGGGGACCTAAGCACGTGCTGTGCTGTGGGAGTGGAGGAAACTGAGGACCAAGGTTAATGCGTCAGCAGAAACTGTGATTCCTTGGGCTGTGCTGGCTGTACCCTTGCTGGATGGCGTTCAGGGTGAGGGGCAAAGCCTCTGTGCTATCCCAGGAGTGTGCAGGGCATATGCCATTGTGTCCATGTGCTTCTGCTTGTATATGCGCACATGTGAGCGTGGACACACACACACGCCTGTATGCATGCATGCTTGTATGCATACGAATGTATCTGTGCCTGGGCATTTGTATATGTATATGCACATGTGAGCAAGTCGATCGCAAATGCTCATGTGTGTGCCTAAGTGCGTGTCCCTGTGTTCCTATATGTTCACGTGTGTGTGTGTAACTAGGTACCCATGTGTGTTGCAGGTGTGAGCCCATGTGTATCATATGCGTGCAGGCATACACACGTGTGTGTGCACTAGTGCAGACATGTGCACACACGTGTGTGAAGTGGGCCTCACCCAGTAGCACCAGGCACAACCTCAGCCTCTCCCTCAGTGCATGCTTTCACACAGATGGTTGCGCTTTCTGGCTTCAACTGCCCTCTTCAGCTCAATGGTTCCCAAACACTATCCCCAACTGACATTTCTCTTTGAGCATCACGCACACAGAGCTCACATGTTCCCTTTCACTTATTCAACAGAGCCACTGCGCACAGGAAAATGAGCCGGCGGGAGGGGAGCCCCGGGTGCCCGTCGCTGGCGGGTGGCTGCAGGGTTTGCTGCCCGGGGCTGAGGGCCCAACTGGAGGACTCGGCACCCAGGCAGCCCCCCGCAGGCTGACTCTCAGGCTGGTTTCTGGGAGGAGCCTGCCATCCAGCCTCACAGTCTGACCCTCACACTTCTAGCCGCTGCAAGGAATTCAGGACCGTGTTCAGAACAGCTTCTTGGGTGTGACTCCTGGCAGTCGTGGGTGGCCTGAGCTTCAGCATGACAACTCTTCCCTCTCCTCTCTGTCTTGAGGAGGGTGGCCACAGCCCAGCCAGGGGACAGGGCCTGAGCAGACAAGAGTGACAGGCACGGGCCAGCGGCCACGTTGCTGCTGCCCAAAGTGATGGTAGGAGCCAGGCTGAGTCCTGGGCCACCTGCTGAGCTCGGAACCTGTGCCAGGCCTACCGTCTGCCTCAGTCAGGCACCATCTGCTCCTCTGGCAGGTGGCATGGTGCTCTGGAGTGATGGCAAACCAGACCCCGGGGAGTAGCTGGTGCGTCCGTGGGGTCCAAAGGGCCCTTACTCAGGACCATGCAGCTCTCTCAGAACCTTCAGGTTCAGGCTCAGTTCCTCACCTGAGAACATGGGGTAGTAACTCTCTCCTTTTTAGAGCCAGGGAGTTAATTCAAGGCCTTCATTCACTCATTCATTCACTCACTCATTCATTGGGCCCAGCAACTGGTTACAGACCTGGGGACAGGATTTGCCACTGACCAAGGGCCTGGACAATGAGATGCATTGTTAGCAGTCCCCCCAGGCGACTCCTCACCACTCAGGCCCCAGGTCCAGAGTCCCAGAGACCCTTCTGGCTGGGACAGTTCCCGCTCTGCCACTGTCCAGCTACGGGCTCTTTCCCTCCCTGAAGCTACATCTGTGTGTCTGCCCAGCTAACGACTCTGAGCCATGGCCCCTGAGGGTGGCTTCCTGTCTGTCTGGATCACTGAAGAGCCACTAGATCACAGTAGGTGCTCAATAAGCATTGGTGGCGATGGAGGTTGTCCAGGCCGGGACTCAGAGTAGAAGTCAGGCCTTCAGACAGACCAGGGCTGGCCCCAGTGGGCACTCACCACTGTCCCGAGGATGGAACCAGAGATGGAAGGGCCTCCTGTCTCCAGTCGGAAACTCGGGCTGGTGGAGGGACCTCAGTTTCCCTTGTGTTGGTGGGGGAAGAAGGAGGACAGATGGCCAGGAAGAAGCCAGACAGATGCCTAGAGCCCACAGCCCTCTCCTGCTTCTCAGACCCTGGCAGCTTACCCTGACTGGTCATCTCTTTGAAAGCTTGAGGAAGGAAATTCTATCTTTCTGGAAACACCCTTCTTCTCTTGACCTTTGGGTCTGCGTATCCATCTCCAACTCTGATCACCCAGTGAATCCAGGAGTCTTCCTTTATTAAGAAGCCAGGGAAGCCAGTCCAGTGGAGCTGGGGAACAGGTGAGAACACCTTGCCCTGAGGAGGCCCTCTGTCTGAATGAGAAACTGACATCCAACCATCATTTAATTTCCAGTCCTCAGACACTGCTAGATGGCTTTCTTTCTCCCGGCCCCCCTTGCCCTCTGTCTGAAAGTCCTTCCAGCTCTACTTTAAAACAGAAAATCAAGCTTGTCTCACCACCTCTGCTGCTGAGTCTTCCACCTGGGAACCTGCAGCAGCTCCCCAATCCTGCTGTTGCCTCTGATGATGATCCATCTGAACACATGGGCAGAGGGGTTGCCTGTCCCCGGGGTCCCCCTCCTGCCATCTGTAACTGTGACCCTTGGCTGAAGACAGGGCAGCTGTTAGGGGTGGACTACAGGCCGTGCAAGGCTGCAATGCAGATCGAGCTCCTCAAGCGGAAACCACAATGTCCGAGATGAACAGTACATTGATCAGATTAAAGATGGATCGGGGAGAAAAGGTTAGTGACCTTGATGGCAAAGCAATAGAAGCTATCCAGAATGAAAGACACAGAGTCCAAGAATTTGCAGAGCAGCAGCAAGCCAGGGCCTCCCAGCAGCCCGATGGATGTGTCCACAGTGCTGAAGAGGGGAGAGAGACAGACCAGGATGGAGGGAGGACAGGAATCATATTCAAAGAAGTAAAGGCTGCACGTTTTCCAAATGTGATGGAAACTACAAACCTACAGACCCAAGAAGTTAAAAACACACAAACACGCGCACACAAAACACACACACGCAAGAAGAAACATTCACCATGACTCATCGAAACCAAATTACTCAACACCAGTGTTAGAAAATCTGGGGAAAGAAAAAGGCATGTTTTATATAGAAGAGCCAAGATAAGGATGGTAGGAGACTTCTCACTGCAAATGATGCGTAAGAGTCTCACGGAAGTACATCTTCAAGGTACTGAAAGAAAAAACCCATCAACTGAAAATTCTCTACCCAACAAAAATAGTATTCAGAAACAAAGGCATAACAGACCTTTTCAGACATAAAAAGCAAAAAATGTCACCACCTGCTGCCTCGCCCTACGAGAAATGCTAAAGGGAACCCTCCAGGCAGAAGGAAAAAGATGCCAGACGGGAACATCAATCAGATACAGGAGTGAAGAGCCCCGAAAATGGAAACTACATGGGCAAAGGGACAGGATTTCTTTCTTTAAGTCTCTCTAAAAGATTTTATCGGCATGGCCACGTGTGGCTGGTGGCAGGCGTTCAGCTACGGCTGGCGTTGGGCTCCGTAAAGGGCCAGTGTTGGGAGGTCAGCTTGGGGTTGAGGGCTGCTGGTGTCGGAGTTTCTCAGGGCCTGCATAACACAGCCCCCAGATGGGGAATTAAACAACAGGTGCATATCGTCTCCCAGTTCTGGAGATCACGCCATCAGCAGGGCTGGTCACCCCTGAGGCCTCCCTCCCTGGCACGTAGATGCCATCTTCTCCCAGTGACCTTGAGTAACCATCCCTCTGTCCATGTCTGGGTCCTGATCTCCCCTTATAATAAGCACGCCTGTCAGACTGGGCCAGTGTGACCATTTCCCCATGACCCCATTCAGCCTTAATCACCCCTTGGAAGGTCTGTTCTCCAAACACAGCCCCATCCTGAGGTCCTGGGGTCAGGACTTCAGCACAAGGATTCCGGGACACAGTTGGCGATCAGGGCCAGAGGCTGCAAACCATGAACTCAGGATGAACGCGGACTTCAGAGGGTACGGGGAGGAAGGAGGCTTCCCCGCCATCCGTGGTGGGTACTGTGGCCCCTGAGCTGGCTGTGCGGAGGGCCAGGGACCACCTGTGCCAGGGTGCTCTCAAGGGTCCTCACTGGCTCTGGTTGGGCTTCCTGGAAACAGAGCAACATCTGTTCCTGAAAGGGAATCAGCTGATGGGCTAGGAGATCCGAGACTGCCTTCGTCCTGGCTGTCTCCACTTTAAGGAAGACTGAAAAACAATACCAGTTTCTGCTCCTCATCAGGACTGGCCCTTTGTGAGCAGACCCCATATTAAATGCCTCTTGGGGTTTATTTCCTCAACTCTGACAACCACAGAAATCAGTGTTGCTGCTGAACTTCTGACAGCATTCTTTTATGAATGCTTTTGGTGTCTGGCTTTCGACCACTGGGAGCCTTCGACCTCTGGAGAGCAGGGTCTGTCTGCGGTGTGAGTGCATGCTTGTGCACACACAGGCCATACGTTTCTCTTTGTAGGAGGACACGTGTGGCCTGAGGTCAGTGTGAGCAGACGTCTGTGAGCACACTTCTCTGATCATGGGCTTGCGTGTGCACCTATCCTGTGCGTGTGCAGCCTGGCCACAGGGATATGCAACATGTAAGCCACTGGCAGCATGACGAAGTTCATGCCCACGTGTATGAGGGCGTATCCATGGTGCGTGCGTGTGTCACACTTATGTGTCCAGGTGTGTGCACATGCTCCAGGGGGTGGACACAGCCTGCATGCCTCATTTGCATCCATCAGTGTGAAAACAGACCCATGGCTGTAAACTCTTTTCTCTGATCTGAACCAAAAAAGAGGGAGACAGACAGAGTTATTTGCATCGCTTAGCCCTGGATGTGAACCTCATTTTGGTGGGAAATGAACACAGCAGGAGTCTGTAAGGATCCATCAGTCCCTGTTCCCAGGCCTGCAGATTCAAATAAGCCCATGAAAACCTGGTTGGTAAGTGACATCTCTCTTCCTGGCTGCCTGCCTGGGCTTTCTCCGGAGCCACATTTATCAGCAATGCCTGGAGAAGGAAGAGCAGCCCCAGGGTGTCCGTGGGCTCAGCATTTACCTGCTGAGCAACCCAGGACAAGCTGCGGAGCCAGGCCAGCTTGAGAATCTCACGTGGGAAAAGGGTTCACACGGGCCCCAGCAAGGCACGTAGGTCCCTCTCTCTGGCCCACAAAGGGTTGCACTGTGGATTGTGGTTGGTGCTGTCTTCTAGCAATGCCAGCCAGAGTCTTAGAGCAAGGCTTGGGTCACATGCCTCTACCCTAGACTGTTCCTTGAAAAGAGCAGACGGTGCGGCCAGTGTCTAGCAATGGCTAATGACCGACAGGCCCCGGAGGCACAAGGACCCTTGTGCTCAGTTGTGTAAGTCCTCTGCCTCTCAACTCCAAGGAGTGTGATTCACACAGTGTCCTATGTGAACACTTAAGTTGGCACTTCTTGAGTTGGGCAGTATACAACCTGTGTACCCATCCATGGTAGACTTACACACCTTGAGACTTGTAGCGTCACTGGTGAAGGAGTAGGTAAAGAAATGCCTCAATAAAAGCACGAGGAGACCAGAAATTCACACGCTCCCCCCTGACCCGCTAGCCGCCTCTTCTGTTCTTTGGGAACATTTTGTTGTTCAGTCGCTAAGTCATGTCTGACTCTGCAACCCCATGGACAGCAGCACGCCAGGCCTCCCTGTCCCTTACCATCTCCAGGAGTTCGCCCAAGTTCATGTCCATGATTCAGTGACGCCATCCAATCATCTCATCCTCTGTTGGCCCCTTCTCCTCCTGCTCTCAATCTTTCCTAGCATCGGGGTCTTTACCAGTGAGCTGGCTGTTTGTATCAGGTGGTGAACATTTATCAAGAATTAATTGAGACATTTTCCAAAGCCAGACTGAGTTGATACCCAGTGCAAATTGTATAACTTTTAAATCCTTGTTATTCTGCAGAAACATGAAAGTCACAACCCAGGAGAACAAACTCATTAGGGGGCGGTCCTCCAGGACCCATTCTGAAAGATGAGAATTACTTGTGATTAGTATGTGACTGGACACAAACAGCATTCCTGCACACGGTCTTAGTCTCAAAAGCAGATGAACGTCCCTCCCAGAGCCCCGAGCTCTCCAGTCACAGTGCCCAGAGGCCCCACAAAGGTGTGCCCTCCACCTCCTGCCGGGGATCACGGAGTTGCATGGTCTGAAGATCTAATCACCGCTTGTCCACACACAGCAGGCCCTGTCCTGGGAACAGAAAGCCCACAGGGTGGGCAAGATGCTGGAGATCCATGACCACAGGGGTGCACTCTCCAGGGAGCGGGACAGGCAGTAGACACCTGCACCCCACAGGTAAATAAGAAAACAGCCCAGAGTAAGGGATGCTATGAGGAAGGCATATTGGCCTAAACTCCTGCCTGGAAAGGGCCCAGGCTGCTCCCCAACCCCAAGCCCCAGAGTCAGCTTCCAGAGGACAGAGGAGCTACAGCTTCAGCATCTGAGGGCAGTGGGGAGCCAGTCTGCAGGGGGAGGGCCACGGCTGCAGCTGGGCAGAGGGTGGTCTCCCGCTTCTAGTCCCAATCTGGCTGTCCCCGTCCCCATGTGCCTTCAGACAAGCCCTGCCCATCCCACGTGCAGATGACAGCACGAACACCCCAGGGTCCAGCTTGCCCCCGAGACCCTCCCTCCGTGGCCCAGGGCTGGGAACGGCACCATGAAATCCTGCCCAGAAGTCTTCCCCGTGGGGTGATGGGACCCCCGGACCAGACGGCCTGCCAAGGCAGTGGGTTTTCTGGTGCTCACCTGGGGCTTCCTGCCTGGAGCTGGTCCCTCCCGCACGTCAGGCTCAGGGCCAGCCCTTCCCAACACCTGTATCAGAGCTGGATGGGAGGTAAAGGATTAAAAACAGATTTTTTGTTTTTCTCCGTAGTAAACTTCAGTACAGAATCAGACTCAACTCCGAATGCAGCAGAAGCAAGGCAAGGAGCAAGTGGGGGTGTGGATGGAAACTCACTAAGAGGAAACCTTAGGGATGATGGGAGGTGGTCTCTGTTGAAACAGACCCAACAGGCCTCTTGCTAAAGGCAGGCCAGGCGATCAGACCTGGTGTGAGAGCGATCAGACCTGATCACAGCTGATCAGGGATTTGACCAGATATCAAGGGAGGGGATGCTAGATAATCCAGCGTGTTTGTAGGATTGTTGTAGAATTCTTCCTACACCTGGGCTCTTGAGGACATGCGAAGTGCTTGCCTAGTGAAAGAAGGGCTCCATGGAGATGGACCAGTCTGGTCAAGGAGGGAGTCTCTGTGAGCCCCCCTACTTGTTCAAAGACGGAACAGACCCCTTCTTTGTTCTGCACCACGTATGCCCACTTCTCACTCGATCACCTTTGTTCGCGGAGCAGCAGTTGAACCCCTGTTAGCACTTGGTAGTGGAGGATGCTTGCTGGATGATGAGAGCAGTCAGGCTTCAGATGAGGAGTTTCCATGAAAAGAGAAAAATGCAGATGAATGGTTGGAACGGACTATTTTCTGAGTCCAGAGAACAGCCCGCAGTTTCCAGATGCTGGATTCAGAGCGTCTTAGCGGTGGAGTGAGGGTGGCGGATAACATCAGTTACTTGCCTAGCTTGAGACACCACATTCTCACGGGCTTCCTGAGTGGCCCGCCTGGTGCGATGATAAATCCTCAGATGTTATAACAAATCGCCTGGTTTCAGCATGCAGGGCTTCCAGAAAAGGGCAGTTTTTGTTCTCAGTGATGTCAACTTGGGAGGATGGGAGAAAAATGGAAACGGAACATCATTTTCTGACAAAATATGCAAGATGGCAGGATCCAGTTTACAAAAAGGTGAGAATAGCTCAAACGCAATGAATAGGATTAGATTCTAATAACCCACAGTGCAGATATTCATTTTCTACTGAAACATAAAATTTATCTCTACCGTCACCTGCCTTTTTGATCAAAGATAATCAACCCCGAATACTTGTCAGAAGGATTGAGGGCACAAGGAGAGGAGGGCATCAGAGGATGAGATGGCTGGATGGCATCACCGATGAAGTGAACGTGAACTTGGGCAAACTTCGGGAGATGGTGAGGGACAAGGAGGCCTGGCGTGCTGCAGTCCATGGGGTCGTAAAGAGTCAGACACGACTGGGGGACTGAACAACAAAAGTCAGAGTAATGTCATTTTTGTTTACAAAATTAGTCTAGTTTCATTAGATTTGGCCAGATTATTTGCAAAAGTGCTATAAGGATGATACAGTAGTAGTGTGAGTTGCTCAGTCCTGTCTGACTCTTTGAGACCCCATGGACAGTAGCCCACCAGGCTCCTTTGTCAATGGGCTTCTCCAGGCAAGAATACTGGAGTGGGCTGCCATTTCCTTCTCCAGGGGATCTTCCCAACCCAGGGATCAAACCTGGGGTCTCCTGCACTATAAGCAGATTCTTTACTGTCTGAGCCATCAGGGAAGCCCATGTACCAAGAATGGTAACAGATCACTAAAGCCTTTTCTGGCTCACTTTGCTGGAACTTTACATTATGAGTCTCAGATTGAACTTTTAAGTCTCTCAAGTCTAGGAAGCTAAGCCAAGA
Source organism: Bubalus kerabau (assembly GCF_029407905.1). Classification (NCBI taxonomy): domain Eukaryota; kingdom Metazoa; phylum Chordata; class Mammalia; order Artiodactyla; family Bovidae; genus Bubalus; species Bubalus kerabau. The sequence goes on along the minus strand of NC_073637.1, from coordinate 4,295,740 downwards.
ACCCATCACTAGATTTTGCCTGTGATGCCTAAAGGTTTGGGTGAATTTTTTCTCTTCTCAAGGTCTCCAAAATATCTTCAGTTTTCTGGGCTTGCCAGGAAGTGACCTCTCTATTTATCTGTAAGGCTGGGAGCTGTGTACACCAGGTACCCAAGAGGGCTTTGTAACCACTGGTCCATGAAGTCAGCTTTTAGGTCTTTAAAATTGTTTGGCCATCGTTTTCAGATACTACTTTCCAGTCAAAGCCTTTGTTATATAACCAATATTTCTACTTATGTCCTATCTCAAGGAGGACAGATTCTTACCGAACTTTCACAAACAATTAAAAGACTATGAAAATAAATGTACTGAATAGTAGCTTTGAATTCTGGAGGAGTCAGGCAGGGAGACAAGATAAATGTTTTATCTCTGTCTACAAAAATATAATCTATTCATTGATACAAGTATAGATAAGAAATAAGGGACAGAAGTTTCGTTTCTTATATCCAGAAAATAGAACGTCATAGAACCAGCTGCTGCTGCTGCTAAGTCGCTTCAGTCGTGTCCGACTCTGTGTGACCCCACAGACGGCAGCCCACCAGGCTCCCCAGTCCCTGGGATTCTCCAGGCAAGAACACTGGAGTGGGGTGCCATTGCCTTCTCCAATGCATGAAAGTGAAAAGTCAAAGTGAAGTCGCTCAGTCGTGTCCGACTCTTAGCGACCTCATGGACTGCAGCCCACCAGGCTCCCCAGTCCCTGGGATTTTCCAGGCAAGAGCGCTGGAGTGGGGTGCCATCGCCTTCTCCAATAGAACCAGCAGTGTCCCTCAAAGAACTGTAACCACCCTTTATCAGATCACTTAGTCCCATGTAATTAATTCTTGTTCTGCTTGCTCTTGACTTAGCAGTTATATAAGCCCATCTTCTTCTCCACTAGACTTCTGGAACTCCAGACTCAGTCCACTGGGCTGATCTCAAAGTTATTTAAGCAACGATATCAAAAGCTTGTCTACCAGAACACCTGCCATGGTTCTTTCCTTGGATCTCTGAGACAGTCCCTTTTTATGAAGATGGAGCACTCTGACTGCAAATGCTATCAGAGAATAGAGTAAAACAAAAACTATTTGTGGAGGACGGGACACCTAAAATGGTTGTTAAATGAATGAGAGTTCATTTGACAAGAAACTTTGGTTATTTCTGTGGCATGCAACGTTTGAAATAATAGCTGGAATGATGACTGATACCATTTACTGGAAATATGATAGAAAATGAGAGTGTTGAGGCATTTCTATGGACTTCAGTCATTGCTGAAAGATCTATGCTAATAACATTTTCCCATCAAACATAACCTAGGCAAGGTTAATCATCTCTTCTTATTTGACAATGTTTTTCAGGCAATTCAACATAATAAGTAAACCAAATTATTTTTATGAATTCCTTTCTTTACAAGCTGACAAACAGATCCTTCACGATTTTGGAAAAACCTGTTGGAAAATCTCAAGGACAGTTTGAAGTCAAATTTTCACTTAGGATTTGATTTGGGAAAGTTGTCAAAAAGGCCAAAAGTTTTGGACACAATTAAGTAGGACCTGTGATAACTATGAAATTACACGTAGCTTCTCTTAAGTAATCAAAGACATAGCAAGGTTAAAACAAAACACCAGAAATGATTCTGACAAGACCTAGAATCTATTTAGTATGGAAATTACTCAAAATGTAAAGAAAAACCATTTACAATCTCTTGTGAAGGACAGACCAGTAATCCAAAAAAAGATTGTTGTTACAACAAAGAAAACCAAACTCTAGTTTTATAGTCAGTAGACTATTGAGTTTATTTTTCAAAACCTTATAAACAAATTCATTCAAACACAGCTTGAACACACATAAAATTCTTTTTTGAAGAATCTTCTCTTAACACATTTTTCTATATCTATTCAGGTTTTGGCCTATGTTTTTATGATTTCTTATTTTGAAACAGCCAGTCATCTTACTTTAAAAGAAAATTACTCTCATTTTTTCATTAGCAAAATACATTCTATTTTTCCTTGTATGCTTAGAATACAAAGGTGTGCCCCTCACTATTTTTGGTAGCTTTGTTTACATATATTGAGGATAATTTTTTAACCATGTCACCTTTCTTTTAAAGAGAAAACTAAGAGGCAAACAGTTGTGAATTGTCTGTCCCATACCAGCATTCTGTAGCAGATAGGCAAATTTTATCCATACATCATCTCACAATTTTCATAGGCATGTGCTTCATTAAAGTACAATTTTCTCAAAGCGGCAAAAAGAGCTTGTTTATTAACAGATTCAGATCCATTTAGTCTCAATACCATATAAGAACCCCTAATGATAGTGCCATAAATTTTTACTCAGCAATGAATATTTCTGTGGTTCATCTCACTGTAGAATGATCTGGACATTATTTCAGGCAGACATAGCATGTTATTAAACATAACTCACCATCATCTTAAGTTTTTCCCCTGTTAACTATTTTTACAGCATATGCATTTAGACAAGCATCAGACAGCAAAAATTTACAAAGTGAATGTTTTATTTTTTCTTTTACTGCTATGCTTGATACATAGGAAGTAATGCACATCAAGCAATTCATTTTTATGACATCTTTACTTATACATTTGTTCTTCAGCTGATTTTATAATGTATACAATTTAAAATATCTGTTCCTGTTCTGTGCTTAGTCATTCAGTCATGTCCGCCTCTTTGCAACCCTAGGGACCGTAGCCCGCCAGGCTCCTCTGTCCATGGGGATTCTCCAGGCAAGAACATTGGAGTGGGTTGCCATGTCCTCCTCCAGAGAATCTTCCTAACCCAGGGATTGAACCCAGGCCTCCCGCATCGCAAGTAGATTCTTTACCATCTGAGGCACCTAACATTCCCTTACTTTAACTGCTGCTGCTGCTGCTAAGTTGCTTCAGTCGTGTCAGACTCTGTGCGACCCCATAGACGGCAGGCCACCAAGCTCCCCCATCCCTGGGATTCTCCATGCAAGAACACTGGAGTGGGTTGCCATTTCCTTCCCCAATGCATGAAAGTGAAAAGTGAAAGTGAAGTTGCTCAGTCATGTCCGACCTCAGCGACCCCATGGACTGCAGCCTTCCAGGCTCCTCCATCCATGGGATTTTCCAGGCAAGAGTACTGGAGTGGGGTGCCACTGCCTTCTCCATTACTTTAACTAGTAAACCCAAATAGAACAAAACTGTGTGCTCATGGTAATAATTCAGGAGACATACTACCTTTTATTAAGCCAGCAATATTAAACTAATTACATTAATCAAAGGTTACCCAGATCACAAACTTGGAAAGCATCTGGGTTAGTTTTTATGTTTCTGGGACTTACAGAAATATTTAATTTATATGTAAATGCTTACTTATCCCTAAGTCAACTGAAACAGAGCTCTCTTATGAGATTTTATGAATTAATTTGGTAATACCATCCAGAGGTAGAGAAATACCACATATACAGCATATATATATACACACAGGCAGGCAGGCAGGCACACGCAGGACCTTGTAACTCTCAGATTTTAGCCAAGAGTCAGGTAAACACGGTGATACAAAACTCACTAGCTCACCTCCACTTTGTATTTCTGTCTAAATTATGTTTTGCAAGTGAAGATTTCCTGCTCGTTTTGAGGACTAATGTGCCCCACCAGCATTTGTGGAGTGGAGATCAAGGGTGAAGTATGCTAGGTGACCCTTGGGTCTGGAGTCGAGGTCCAAGAGCACACAGAACAGGAAGCTGCAGCCCAGCCCCTGCCCCTCACCTCCAGGAGGAAGCAGTTCCCATCCGGAAGGAACTCACCTTCCCGGGACAAGAAACTGGGGGACAAGATATATGAAAATCCCCCCCGCCATCCCACGTGTAATCTCATGGAGGCTGTGGTCTAAGCCTTAGAGGACAGACTGAGGGACATCAAGCAGCCGTCAGGACGTCTCCAAGCTCACAGGTGGGATGAACATCCTGTCTCTTCCCCGCTGGCCTTTTCTCCCCTCCTTTCAGCCTCAGGCAGCTGCTGCCGCGGTCCCTGAGTCCCCTTCAAGCCCAGTGGAGGCAGGCAGCCTGAAGCTTTGGTGACTGTGAGCTGAGGGCCTGGAGGAAGCAGGAGCTTCCCACAACAGAGGACTCCAGGTGAGGACAGCCCCCCGAAGAGGCAGCCCCCAAGCTGGTCGTGAAGACCGAGGGTCACTCAGAAACTAAGGGGAAGAGAAGACCAAAGGCCAGGAGGCCACAGGTGTGCTGCTAAGACAGGCAAGCGGGCGGGCCCAGAGGGTGGTGGGTGAGCTCAAAGCCCCATGGTCTCCCCAGCTGCTCCTGTCTGGAGAATCCGGCCACACCCCTGCCCCAGCTGCCCCCAAGAACCCAAGAAGGTGGCCTCCGTAGGACCTGGTGCTAACTGCTACAGGCAGATCCCTGACCTGGGGTCACCAATCTGTGAGTGACCAGTGGCCTCTCGCCCACATGAGCTGAAGAGACACAGAAAGAAAACCGGGTAGGTGGCGACTGGACCTGGAACAGAAAGGCCAGTGGAGCCAAGGATGGTGCTGACTCTGGGGTGGCCAGCGTGATCACAGCAGAGACCCCAGAAACAGCCAGAGCATCTGGTTAGCTGGGAGCTGGGAGGAGGTGTCCAGAGGGGAGCAGCCAGGAGGCCCCCGCCATGCTCAGGCCCAGCCCGGGGCTTGGGGGTCACCCAAAAGGGCACCGGCTGGACCCCTGAAAGGCACTCTGGGTCCCAAGGTCTGGGGGAGGGCTGGGTGTTGGACAGAATCTGAATCATATTTAATAATCAGCCTGGACGGAGAGGAATGGGGGTGTGTGTTTGGCAGCAGCTACGGGTAGGGCGATGGAGACAGTGAGAGGCTTTATTTTCTTGGGTTCCAAAATCACTGCAGATGGTGACTACAGCCATGAAATTAAAAGATGCTTGCTCCTTGGAAGAAAAGCTATGACCAACCTAGACAGCATACTAAAAAGCAGAGACATTATTTTGCCAACAAAGGTCCATATAGTTAAGGCTATGGTTTTCCCAGTAGTCATGTATGGATGTGAGAGTTGGACCATAAAGAAAGCTGAGCACTCAAGAATTAATGCTTTTGAACTGTGGTGTTGGAGAAGACTCTTGAGAGCCCCTTGGACAGCAAGGAGATCCAACCAGTTCATCCTAAAGGAAATCAATGCTGAATATTCATTGGAAGGACTGATGCTGAAGCTCCAATACTTTGGCCCCCTGATGTAAAGAGCTGACTCATTAGAAAAGACCCTGAAGCTGGCAAAGATTGAAGGCAGGAGGAGAAGGGGACGACAGAGGATGAGGTGGTTGGATAGCATCACAGACTCAATGGACATGAGTTTGAGCAAGCTCCCGGAGATGGTAAAGGACAGGGAAGTCTGGTGTGCTGCAGTCCATGGGGTCGCAGAGAATTGGACATGTCTGAACGACTGAATAACAACAGAGGTGGGGCAATGCATTTAGAATCAGCCTTGGAAAGACAGGGCTTCACTGGTGGCTCAGACAAGACGGTGAAGAATCCACCTGCAATGTGAGAGACACAGGTTTGATCCCTGGGTTGGGAAAGACCCCCTGGAGAAGGAAATGGCAACCCACTCCAGGATTCTTGCTTGAAGAATCCCACGGACAGAGGAGCCTGGCGGGCAACAGTCCATGCACTTGCAAAGAGTCAGACGCAACTGAGCAACTAATACTTTCTTTCACACTTGGAAAGACATCTGGGGAGGGGTTGAGATTGACAAAGGAAGACCCTGCTCACCGTCCAGGCGCTGGACCCCCCAAGGGAGGACAGTGACCCAGGGGGTGTTGAGTTCAGTTCAGTCGCTCAGTCATGTCTGACTCTTGGTGACCCTATGGACTGCAGCACGTCAGCCTTCCCTGTCCATCACCAACTCCAGGGGGTGTTAGGACACCGGAAAGGAAGCAGTTTTGAGTGTCTCCCCTCCTTCTTCATCAGCTGGGCCCAGAGGACGAGGTTCAACATTCCATTCAGGTGCGTATCTGCTGGGAACTCTCAGAATTGTGACTCAAAAACAGAAGTAAATGAGGCTTTTTTACAAGCCCCGGTTACAACAGGCTGTGAAGAGAGCTTACAGCCCTCGTAAGGCGCAGTATAGTCCCGGCTTCTTATAAGCACCTACTGTGTGCTAGACCCAGGGATGGGCACGCAACCCTGCCTTGGCAAAGGTCAGTCATTAAGAAGCGGTGATCTTGAGGAAGTTCAAGGGTAGCGGTGTGAGAGGTCTGGCCCTAGCCCAGGGTGGGGCAGGCAGGAGCCGTGTCTGGGGGTTCGAGCGGTCCTCGCAGGAGAAAAAAGGCCTGATGTTCAGGAGGTTTTCTGAATTAGGGGGACCGTGGGGACAGAGAATTGCAGAAAAGCCCTGAACGTCACACAGGGACCCTGTCTGCTCCAGGCCACTGGGAGCCAGGAGGGGATTCAGGCCAAGTGTTTTCCCTGGCCCAGGTTCGCTCTGAATTTTTGATGATACCTCTGAATTAACCAGAAGGAAACTTGAATGAGATTTGCTCCCCCACCCTTATAAGGGCTTCCTACAGGCAAAGAAGGACCACAAAGCCCATGATCTGATACCAGAAATTACATTTCTATATGTCAAAATCATAAGCAAAAACTACATGGTGAAGGAAGGGCAAGAAACGTTTGTAGCAATTATAGCAGCGCTGACTTGTAATTATATAAAGAGCTCCTAGAAATCGATAAGAAAAATACCAAGTCCCATGCTGAAAAATGAGCAAAATGCATGAAAAGACACTCCAGAAAATAGGACTCACAAATGCCAGACACACACATGGAGATAAATCAGTTATCCTCCCAAGTAATGAAAGAAATGAAAATAGAAATGGCACCAAGATGCCCTTCTGCCTATCGAGTGTGTGTGGATTAATTATTCTGCTGGGCCCTGGGGGAGTGCAGACCTTCCGCTCCTCTTCCCAGAAGCAACTTGACAGTTCATGCGGACATCATCCTGATCAGAAGGGCTGACCCAGTAATTCTACCCCGCCAACTCTGTCAGAGGAGATGGTCTGAAATGCAAACAAAGCTTTTGAACAAATTTGCCCATCAAATTGGTCATAATCAGGAACGCAGGGAGCAACTCACCAACCCGACCGCATGTAACATGGGAGAATCGACCCAGCGCCACCGCCATGCTCTGGTGACTTCGGACCAGGCTCAAGGGGAGCAGATGGGGCGGGAGGCCAAGCACAGGAGTGTGCTGTGTGCACGCGTGCTCAGAGCAGCGCGACTCACAGACACCCAAAGGTGGAGCTGCCGCCTGTGTCCATCAGCGAGCGGGTGGGTGGGGCCCCAGCGCGGTCCAGCCACACGACAGGCACGACAGGAGGGACTCGGTCCCCTGCCACAACGTGGATGGACCTCGAGGACACTAGGCTTGTGAGATAAGCTGGTCGCCACGGGACAAATGCTGCACGGCTCCACTTACGCAAGGAGCCCAGAGTCCACAAGCTCACAGAGACAAGACACAGGACCGGGAGCGGGTGGGAAGCGAGAGCTTATGGGGGCGGAGCTTCAGTCTGGGAAGATGGAAAAGTTCTAGAGACAGGCGGGGAGTGCGTGGGCGGGACAGCTGCATGCACGACAACGCCAGGGTACTCAGTGCCGCCGACCGGTGCACTTAGAAGCGTTCAGGTGGTAACTTCGGCGTTACGTGTGTTTTACGACAAATAAAAAACAAACAAGCTCATAAATAAAAGAAGCCTGCCGAACGCACCCTGTGACACGTGTGACCACAGCTGCCATGTGCAAACCCCCGGGGCACGTGCTGGAGCCGGGCCGCGTGACCTCACGCTCACCAGGGCCCTTCCCTGGATTTTCCAGACTTTCTACCAGGAGTTTGCGTTAAGGAAACAGGAGGAAGGTATCTTTCTCAGTTCGTGTATTTACTGAGCATTCTGCCCCCTACAGAGCCGGGAGGAATGGGCCCACGGGTGTGCGGACTGCGCCTGAGCAGGGTCGTCTGTCACATCCGCCTCCGAGGTCAACCCCAGGCCCCGCCCGCTCCTGCCACGACCCTCACCCGCCTGTAGGATGCGTGGAGATGCGTGGCCGCCCCCGCCATTGCAGAGCCACTCAGCCCACTCCGCAGCCCCTCCCTCCCCGGTCCGGGCAGGCTTTCCCACCTGGTCTGCATCAGGTGGGCCTCGCAGTCCACCTGTGTGACGGTCGCTGGCCATGTGTCCAGGGGCACCATGGCATCTGCCGCGGGCACCTCCTTCGCACCCCGGCCCCGCTCCTGTGCTCTGCTCGTCTCCGACAGTGCGCTGGCCTCACTCTGTGCAGACCCCTCCGCAGACAGGAGGCAGAGCAGCCCCGCCAGCCCCTGGTCTGGAAATCACTCTGTTGGGGGCGGGTACAGTATTTGTCAAATCTCCTTCTCAGGGGGCCTCTGATGGGCTCCATCAGGAGCGCCTGGCACTCTGAAGCCCTTCTGTGTCCCTGGGGTCCCCCTGGGGGTCCTGTGAGAGTCAGGACCTCCACATTCAGACCCTCGAGGCAGAAGGACAGGCCTGAGAGCAGGGGCAGTGGGTGGAAGGTGAGGGGCCGCAGTCCAAGGGCAAGATGGGGAAAGAGTCCCATGGGCAGTGGCCAGGGCGCGGCTGACCAGCAGGGGTCCCTGAGCAGAGAGATGCCCGGGGCCCTGGAGGAGGGCTGGAGGGCAGCGGGTGGGTTTGCGGGGACTTGCTGGGGGGCAGAACACCAGCCTGCTTGTCCTCACGAGGGCCTTGGCGTTCCCAGGTCTGCCCCTGACCAACCCCGCTGGGAGCCCAGCCCCTCAGAGCCATGACTGGGCCACGTCCGCCCAGCCCCGGGCCTTGGGGGTGTGGCCCGCGGCTCTGAGCCGCTGTCTGAGCGGGTGTGCAGACCGCCGACCGCCGGGCCATTACAGGGCCGCAGGGCCAGAGGCTGGCCTGACGAGCGGCGGTGCGGGATTTGTCAACAGCCGCGCTGGATCCAGGCGGCCGAGGAGACCCTGAGGAGAACACAAGCAATTACATGAACATCTCAGAACGCACGGCTCCCGCCTGCTCAGAGGCAACAACCCGGCTTCATCTTCCCGATCGCCGCTGAAGCGCGTCCCTTCAACATGTCACTTTGCCAAACGAATGAAATGTCCCTTCATGTCCCAGGAGACCAGCTTTCCTGTTCCAAGTCCACCAAGGCTGGCCGGGAGCCGGCAGCGGGGCTTTGTCAGCCCCCCAGAGGGCCTCCCACGGGCTCCACGGGAGCAGCGAGACTCTTCCCACACCCCTACCGAGTGATGGACGCTCTCTCGGGCCCGCAGCCACGCGGTGCCCGCAGCCCGTCCTGGCTAGGAGCCAGGAGAGGCCCCAGGACAGAGCAGAGGCCCGGGTCTGCTCCAAGTGGCCAGGGCATAGATCCCCGCCAAGGGATGCAGGGTGGGTGTCCGCTCCCCTGCCTGAGGGCTGACTGCAGCCGCCCTACAGGAGCAGTAGGTGGTGGTGGATGGGCGTCTCTGAACCTGGGCAGCCAGCCTTGGGCTCCCAGCCTGGAGGCTGAAGGCAGAGCCGACTTCTGGGGAGGTCTCTGCCTGCCTCGGCTCACATTCTCTGCCTTCAGCTTCCTCACTTGTACCACAAAGACCACAGGCCACTGGGCCCAGAAAGTGTGTCCGAAGGCCTAACCCTGAACCCAACAGTACCGACAACTTCAAGGCCAGGAGCCGGGGGCCAAGGCCGAGGGGCAAAGCTGAAGCAGGATGGCTGCCCGGCTCCCCTGCCCAGGTAGGGAGCTGCAGGAGGCGGGGCACAGGTCCAGGGTACAGGGCTGGTGGAGGCACTTAGGACTTGCCTCTGAGACCCCAGGCAGGCTCGCTTTGCCCATGTGGGCAATGAGTACAATGTTCCCCGCTCAGGGAGGTGGTGAGGGTTAGGTGAGAGCCACAAGCAGGACTGACAGGTGTGAGCCCCCCGCCCCCTACCCAGGCACCCAGGAAGGGCTACCCCGGCTCTCCCTGTCCCAGCCCCCTGCCAGCCACGCCGTCTGGCAGTGAGGAGCTTGAGCAGAAGAGAGCTGCTGGGACACAGTGGGGAGGGAGAGGACTGCCCGCTCACACCTCTGTGAGAAGCCTGGTACCCAGCCTGGTACCCAGCCTGGTACCCAGGAGGTGCTGGTAAAATCATTCCACGCTGATGCACACACGAGCGCGCATGCACACAAGTGAAAACTCAGGTGTGCACTTCATGAAGGCACCCACTCCCTCGGGTGGGCCCGTGCCCTGTGACAAGGGTCTCCCTCCGTTTCCTCCAGCCCATGTCCGCAGGGGCCCTCCCCACAGGCGATGCCATTGAATGAGTGAATGAACTGGTGCTTGAGTGAAGCATGGTTCTCGGACGTACCTCGACCGCTGCAAACGCACACACGGCCGGGTGCAGACACCGACCCTGCCCAGAGAGGGTGCACCCCCAGCTCACAGGCCGGTGTGCCCACTCCCCCGAGCGCTTGCTCCCGGGACCACATCCCTCCCCTGCAGGCATTCACCTACCCAAGTGCGCGCAGGCCAGCTGGGAGAGGATAATTACGGGGTTTTATGAGGGCTTTCCTTTTTATTAAAAAAAATCACTTGTGCGGCATCTAAGTGCACTTTTCCGCAGCCCTCACATTTTATCGGCTCTAGAAGTGGTTCAGCTCCATGATGTACCAGCACCCCCGGGCTCAGATGGGAGCTGTCCCCCAGCGGGTGCCGGTGCATGGAGATGAGCCGGTTCCCCCAGGCTCCTGCCAGCAGGAAGGAGGGGCTCCCTGAAGCTCAGGGACCCCAAAGGCTGGTGGGAGGGATGCAGTGGGTTGAAGAGTGTCTCCCCCAATCCACGTCCACTAGAACCTCAGATTGTGACCTTTTTGGGAACAAAGTCATTGCAGATGTAAATAAGGTAACATCCCAAGATGGGACTCGGGGGGGCTCCAAACCCAGTGACTGGTGTCCTCAGAAGAAGAGAGACACACAGACATGGGCGGGGGTCACATGGAGACGGGGCAAAGACCAGAGTGATGGGCCGCAGCCACACGGACCCTCCGGAGCCAGAGGGGCAGAAGGACCCTCCCCTGGAGCCTCTGCAGGGAGCCCGCCCTGCTGACACCCTGGCTTCAGACGCCTGGCCTCCAGCGCTGTGCGAGGACATAGTTCTGCTGCTTTACACCCCCAGCGTGTGGCACTTTGTAACAGCAGCCCCGGAGCCTGATAGCAGGGGACACCAGGACGGCCACGCACTGATCCACGTCCAGCAGGAGAGCCCTGGGAACCCCGAAGCCCGTGAGGCCAGCTATGACCCTGGGGAACTGGAGCATCCTTACCCCTGCCCCTCCTCCCGCCACGCAGGGCTCTGCCCCACCTCCTTGGAGTGTGCAGAGAACCCGGGCGTGGGGGGAAAGCCTGGAGCCCTGCAGTAACAGGAACCAGGGCCACGGTTGCATTGCCGGTTCCCAGGAGTCCTCACCTGGGAACCTGCAGACCCTGCAGAGCTTCATCTCTTCTGGCCGAGCCCGCCTGTGACTGTCCACCAGGGGCTCCCCGATGCCAACCGGGACCCCAGCTTCCCTGAGGCTCCTGTAGATCCCTATTACTGGGACCCTGCAGCTCTGTCTGCCCATATAGGCCTCCTACCTGTGCTGGACAGACTCTAGGGGGCCCCTGGAGCTCTCCTGGTCCTCACATCCCACATCTTCCCCATTCCAGGGAGGCTGGCCCATGACTGGCCCTTCTTTTTGTTTTAAATGAGCATTGTTTTGGGGGCTAATTGCAGGTTCACATGTAAGAAATAATACACACAGAGACCGTGTGTGCCAGGATCATCTTACAGCATGGCAGCACAGTGTCACACCCAGAACATTCACACTGAAACAGGACTCAGGACCTTTCCAGAAGCATCCTTCAGGAAGTCCTTTATGCACCACCCCTTCCTTCCGCCCCCACCCCCTTAACCCCTAGAGACTGCTCATCTGTTTTCTGTTTGCGTTGCTGAGTTGCAACCCACGGCGTGGAAGGACCAGAGTGGATTGAATGTCACCCATCAAAGGACACCTGGCTAGACTCAGGCTTTCAGCCCCCACATCCACTACGACATCCACGTGCAGGCTTTGTGTGAACAAAAGTCATTGGTTCTCTGCAGCGCACGCCCAGAAGTGCCATCCATCGATGGCTTGGGTGGTGCTTGGATGTTTAAGTAGAGGACCGAACCGTTTTCCAGAGCGTCTGCCACCTTCCACCACCCCCAGGGCTGTAGGATCGCTCAGTATCTGGGCGTCCACTCCAGAATTTAATGTCCTCACTCCTTCATTTTAGCCACTTTGGATAGGTACGTGCTGATATCTTACAGTGGTTTTAATTTGCATTTCCCCAGTGGCTAATTATGTCGAGCATCTTTTTATGGGCTCATTTGCCATCTGTATATCTCTGTCTGTGAAATGTCTCTTCCTGCTTTGTCCGTGGATTGGTTGGGGGCTTGTTTTTTAGTTTTGAGTTCTGACAGTTTTTTCTATATTCTAGACACAAGTCGTTTGTTGGTTGGTTAATGCTGTTTTCAAAAATAATCTCCCACACAATATTTTCACTTTTCATCTTCTCGAGGAGAACTTTCACAGAGTCAGGTTTTAAATTTGGATGAACTTTAATTTACCAATATTTTCCTTTTATAGATTTTGTTTTTAGTGTCAAGTCTAAGAACTCTTTATCTAGTTCAATATCCTGAAGATACTCTCCTATGTTTTTTTCATAAAAGTTTTATAGTTTGGGGTTTTACACTCGAGCCCAAGATCCACATTGAGTTAAAACGGGAGTTAGAAGACGAGTCAGGCCATTATTACCTAGAGCGTCGCGGCCTTAGACAAGGACAGCTCTAGGCTGCAGTTACAGCAGCTTCTTGGAGCCACAGAAAACTGGCCGTCCCTGGTCTGCAGACAGGAGCATGGCTGCAGCCCCTGCCAGGATCCCTGCAGTCTCTCACTGGGCTCTGGAGCCTTCAGCGCTAGCTCGTCCTTGGGAAATATGTGCGTGTGTATAGCATGTGCCGTCCAGGGGCCTGGGAAGCACACAGAGGAGCTCCTGCCGCCACCTGCTCCAGGCGCCGGGTCTCAGCCCGCTGGGCTCTGCCCACAAGCTGCCCAGAAGGCGGACCCAGAGGTCGCCGCCAGCACCCATGGACCAGGCCTGGGAGGGCGCTGCCCCGAGCTGGGGCTCCCAGGACACAATCAGCCTGTCACCCTGGGACTTGCCCTACAGCCGAGGTTCACCTGATTCACTCACGCTTCCCCTCACCAGCCGCCAGCCCGAGCCCACCAGACAGACCCCGCGGGAGGGTTCGCGCTGCGTCCCTGACCCCTCAGAATGGGACTGTGTGAGACAGGCCTACGAAGAGGTGTTTAAGGCAAAACAAGATCACGAGGGCGGCCCTAACCCAATGTGACCGGTGTCCTTACAAGACATCAGGACACAGACACACAGGGACAATCATGTGAGGACACAGCGGAGACAGGCCTGCCCATACCATGGACCTCCAGGACACAGTGGGTGAAGGCTGTGAGATGCTCATGCCTGGCCCAGGGCGGGGGCCAGCTGCAGACCCCTCACCGAGCCCACAGGCCTCCACGAGGGCGCTCTGCCGGACTGCTCCCAGAGCCTCTCCTGCAGGCCCCCTGCCAGGCACCCCTCACCCCGCCTTCTCACCCCCGCCCTGGCCCGGCTCACAAAGATCAGATTTTTCATGAAGAGTTGACACCCCTGTCTCTGGAGAGCACAATGAGTACCTGGTTTTTCAGGAGGAGTTCCGTCATCGGGCCATTGGCAGTTGGGGTTAGAGGGTGGAGGGCAGCCTCCTAATGTGGGGCCTGAGACATGGCCAGGTTGCGTGACCCCAGACAGCCCTGGGAGCCAAGTGGAAAGGGGTTCGGGGGACCTCTGTTCGTGGTGATGACTGAGGATCCCAGGCGAGGCCAGAGCCGTCTTCCCGTGTGGAGGGAGGCGGCGTGGCTGGGCGCGGGCCGTGCGCCAGGCCCGGAGGTAGCACGCGGACTTTATCTCCCTCACTGATTCTTAGAAGCTACATCCAATTATCTCTTCTTTACAGACCAGGAAACCACGAGGAGGATGTAATTGGGCCAAAACCAATTTGGTCGAGAAGAAAGTGGCCAAATATAATTTGGCCCAAAACAAGCTAATTGCCGTAATAATATGTTAGAAGCTATTTAGTTAAAAATGAGTATTTGCTGTCGCTGATTGTGGACATGTTAAGTTGTGTGTGTTAAGAGTCAGTTTTTTGCGGCTGTAAATGAAGTGGCAGGCTCGTTTCCCATCACGCGTTACATGGCCTCTTTTGCGGCTCTTTGATTCCCATCTCTTTGTCACTCAATCCTTTCTCCTCTACCCTGTGTGTGAGTGGGGGAAAAGCGGAAGCCCTTCCTAGGTTTAGAGAAGCTAAAAACTGAGCAAGAATGTTGTTTACTGGCTGCTTTTGTTGCTTGCACTTATATTTCTTATTAGACGAGCTGCTGGCACTTCTTACGGAGACTCAGAAGCTGCGAGGAAACAGCAGAGTGCCTCTGTGTTTTCCCCATGCACAGAGCACCACTGACCGGCGAGTCCAGACGCTGTACATCGAGGGAAGAGAGATGATTGTCCTACAAAAGAGGCCTGAGCCACGCCGTGGCCTTTTTAGTCCACTGTGGCTTTTTGCTTCTCACGGGTGCCGGCAGTCTGGCTCTTCCAAATGTCCCTTGGAGGCTCAACGTTTGCTTTGCACAAATTGCTCTGGGCCCAGGGGACCCGTGCCCGAGTCTGAGAGCTGAGAAGTGTCCCTGCCCAAGGTGCCCCCGCAGGGCACGAAGCCCGAGGCTAGAGGACTCTGCTCCCTCCATGGCAGAGTTCCGGAACCTTCTAAAGCTTGGGCAGACTTCACTTTTGGAAACCTCTTAGCTGACTGAGCGGCTTTAGGGGTGTGCTGACATGGAAGGAGCCGTGGGAACTCCCACCAGGACAAGGGCAGGGCTCCTGGGCTGGGGTGGGGGGAGCTGAGGGGTCTGCCCTGGCCCCCCACCCTCAGATCAGCACTCCATGTACTCACGTGGTGGTGCTGATTCTTTTGAGAAGGACACTGCTGTTTCCTTAGCTTTGGAAGCCATGAGCTGCCTGTATGGATGAGGAAGGAAATTGAGGCATGAAACGCAAGAATTTAACATTTGCACAAGGTCCCGAGGCTTCGACCGTGAGTCCACCGAGGAGAGTGGGGACGGTGGGGACACTAGAGTCAGGGGCAGACTGTCTTTAAATACGTAAAATGTTTCAGAAGACACTGAAAGCCTGAATGAAAGGGAGAGGCACCATTTCTGGGGGTGGGTGAGCCCCACTGCAGTAAAAACCACTCCAGCGTCTCAGGGGCTTCGTCCAGGAAGAGCGTGGTCAGGCGGTGCTGGTCCGTGTTTAGCAACAGGCTCCCCAGAAAGTGGCTCAGATGGTAAAGAATCTGCCTGCAAAGTAGACTGGCTTTGATCCCTGGGTGGGAAAGGTCCCCTGGAGAAGGGAATGGCAACCCACTCCAGTATTCTTGCCTGGAGAATCCCACGGACAGAGGAGTCTGGCAGGCTATAGTCCATGGGGTCGCAAAGAGTCTGACATAGAGACTAACACATCCCAGAACCACAATAAAGTTTTTAAGCAAAATAAAGAGCCTTGCTCTTCAGGTGGGAAAAAAAAAAAAAGGTGCTGATTTCTTGCATTTTTATATTTCTGTGGTGTGGATATCCCCACCATGGTGGACTTTGAGAGAGCACCATGAATTAAACCAGCAACATCCTTCAACTCCGGCTCCCCTGAACTGTATGCGCTGACGCTGGTACACGACCGTGCATGGCTCACCCTCCCTGCCGATCCACTGTGGGCTGCAGTGCCCTCTCACCTCTAGTACTGGTGGTCCTGGTGCCTGCCAAGGGAGAAGGGAACCCTTCAGGGACACACTCCCCCCCAAGGTGCCTCACCCAGAGGGACACGAAGTGCCACACGCCCATTTCTGAAAGGGAGAGGAGGGATGTCCAGTGCTTAGCACCAGTGACCACTGCTCACACCGTGTCCCCGGACAGAAAGACTCAGGACCTATGCAACAGGACTTTCCCCCAAAGTAGTTTGTAGGTCATTCCATTAAAATCAAATTTCAGTGGGCATGTCATGGACCTTCCTGGCCAATCAGGAAATGGATAAGGAAAAGGCCGATGTGTCCATCAGAAGTCAGAGCAACAGCACCTGCGTCCATGTGTCCCTGAGACAGAAAATGGACCGGAAGCCAGTTTCTTTTCAGGTGGGGGTTTGAGAAATGTCAGGGGAGGAGCTGGCTTCGTGTGGAACACCTTAGCTGTGCACTGAATAGCCAGGAAACAACTGTTCTCCATAATATAATAAAATTAGATCCTCACTCATTACCAGACACAAAAATAAATCCCAGGTGGAGTAAATCCCTAATGTGAAGAACACGACTTTCAAAAGAAAATGTTAGATTGCATCTCTATAAACCTGAGGAAAGGATTAATTAGAGATAAAAAAGCCCGTGACCTTCAATGTAGAGTCGTTTTGACTCAATTAAAATCAAAACGTCTTCTACAACAAAAAAATCCATAAACAAAGGAAAAATACAGGGAAGAGATGTACAGTGCGTGTGGCTGACAAGGGATTAGAAAAGAGACACTGTAGTGAACTCCTACCAACCAGTGAGATAAAACCAGCAGTTTAGAAGCAAGGGCGGAGGGGGGGCAGGGAGGGGACAAGTCACAAAAGAGGGAATGTGAACAGCCAATAAATGTATTTTTAAACATTCAACCTCACTATTCATCAGGGAAGTGCAATTAAAACAAGAGTATCTCACCCTTTTACACCCACGAATTGAGCAAAATCTGTAAAGCTGATGATGTCAACAGTTAGGGAAGAAAACAGAGGTACATGCAGCCAATGGTGGGGGGGGGTGATTCAGTGCGGCCCCCGTGAGAGCCATTTGGTGATATTTAATGAATCTGAGGATATCTGTCCTCTCCCTCCCACGGCAATCCTACCTCAGGCTGCATCTCCAAAGAGAGTCACCCAGAGTTACACTGTGACACAGAGGGGAGAATTATTAGCAAAAGAAAAAGAAAAATGAGCTGGGACGTAGCCCCGCCCCCACCCCCACCCAGGGATCCAGGAAGCAGGTGCTGCTTCCCCAGGAAGAGACTGAACTCTCGAAATCAAGGCCGTGGCCCAGGTCAGGTGGGTACAGGTTCAGAGAGGCTCCAGGGAGCCTGGATACTGGACTCTGCCCTCCGTGTCCACTCACGCCCTCTGCCACGTGGGTTTGTGGTGTCCAGTACCAGGGAGGTCTTGGAAGTGTTTGCGTCGTTTGATTTGACCGCCTGTGCCTCTGTTTCATGGGCTGCGGGAGAATATGCCCTGGCAGCCGCTCTAGAACATGGGACCTGTGGGCCAAACCTGGAACCAAGCCCGCATGATCCACAACAAACCCTCCAGAACACAGACACCCACAGGCCTGTGAGCCAGAAACCGGTGTCTGATGCTAGAAGCCGCGGAGCCGTGGGCATGCGTCACACAGCGTCACAGCCGCGGGCAGTGGGCAGATGCAGGCAACGAGCAAGGCCTCGGCTCAGCTTTTGACGGAAGAGCAAGGATTGTGGTGTCGGACGAGAGAGCAGCCCTGGGAGGTGAACCCTACGAGGACCTCCAGAGCTATCTCCTGGGCTCCAGAAGTTTACAGATCAAAACAACACCAACTGAACATTCTGAGATGGGGAATTGGGAAGAGGGGACCAGGCATGAAGTAGGGGACTGCTTCCGCTGAACTGGGTGCTGGACATGAAGATAAATGACACAGCCCAGTCACCGAGAGAGCCTGGGTCCCCTTCAGGGACTGTAGACCCTGAAAAACCAAAGGTCTGCAGCAGCTCTGAGCCTAAGTTGCCGAGATGAGGCCGCCAACAAGTGGCAGCAACTCATATGATTTATTTAACATTGCCGTATTTTATACCTAATGGATTCCTCCGCCCTGTGGCTAAAATCTTAAGAGTGTTTCTACAGTTCAAACATCTCTCTGTTTGCCACTTTGGGATCTAAAATAAACATATGCCCTGCAGATAAAAGAAGAACTCTGAAGCTGAGTCTAATTGTACATTAATAGCACAAAAATGCACATGCTGGGGGCAAAAAATAAAGGATAAGTACACGAGTGCACAGGAAAAGAATGCAAACCAGCTATGGTGTGAGGATGGAGTGAGACCTGGAGCAGAGCTGTGCCCTTGCCCCACTGGACTCAGGGCCCCGCATGCTCTGATGCGGTCTCCCCGTCCCAACATGGGAGAGAGCACAGAGTTCTTTCCAGTTCTGACACCTTAGGGACATTGGTCTGAGATTCTGAGAGATACAGACTCAGCCCCCACACCTGTCGAGTAGAAGGCATATGAAAACCAGAGAAGATGTGTGTCACCCGGCGATGAATTCCTGCGGTATTCCTCTCTCCCTCCTGACTGTCTGGCTTGCCCTCCAAGGATGAGTCCCTGTTCTTTCTTCATCCCCAAGGTCAGTTGCTCTGGCTTACATATATATATATATATGTCCTCTACCAAAAAATATTTATTTATTTGGCTGTGCCAGGTCTTAGTTTCAGAATGCAGGGTCTTTAGTTGCAGCATGGAAACTCTTAGCTGTGGCATGTGGAATCCAGTTCCCTGACCAGGGGTTGAACCCAGGGCCTCTGAGCTCCCCTGGGAGTGCAAAGTCTTAGCCACTAGACTGCCAGGGAAGTCCTCCAGCTCTGATGTATGAACTCTGAGCTCTAAGTCACCTTCATCCTGTGCACTGAAATGTTTGCAGCAGTAAATCAGGGGAAATGGTGCTGCCCACGGTTGAGGTGCTGTGAGGCTCGATAGGGATGGTGCATGTGGAGGCACTCTGGACCAGGAAACTCTATGTACATCTGCACTCAAGACGTGCTGGGATGGAGCAGGGGGACCAGATCTACCCTCCTGTCCAAAGCAATACAGAAAAAGGCAAAACACGAGGTTTTCAAAACACTGGAGACCAGAGAATGAGGC
The DNA here is from genome assembly GCF_029407905.1 of Bubalus kerabau. NCBI lineage: Eukaryota > Metazoa > Chordata > Mammalia > Artiodactyla > Bovidae > Bubalus > Bubalus kerabau. The sequence goes on along the minus strand of NC_073637.1, from coordinate 4,276,615 downwards.
CTGTGGTCCCTGGGATGGGAGGCAAGTGAGACAAATGTCTGCTTTTGTGGCCGAGCATCCAGGCAGTCGTGGAAGGGAGACCCTAGCTGAACCCAGAACCCCTGAGATGAGCAGACAGTGCTGTGGGCCTGTGGCAGCCACAGTGGTCCGTGGAGTGGGGAAGGGCTGCCCAGAGAGCACTCTGGGGGTCTCCATAGACCTCCCGGGCATGTGTAACCAAGAACACGTGTAAAGAAACTAGCTGAGGTCAAAGACCCACCAGACAGGATCCTAGGAAAAGGTGGTCCTGCATTCACATAGAGCCCAGATATGCAACTGTCCCAGCCAGCAGCAGGCAAGCCTCAACTATAAGAAAACAAAGTCCAGATAATAAATACAGAGGAAACGAAAGAATAAAAAAGAACCTCCACCAAAACTCCACGGTGACAATTGCTTTAGGCGATAACCAGTGATGAATGCTAAAATTAGAAGGTAGCGTTAAGAAGTGGGATATTTGCAAAGCCTCAAAGCATGTCTTCCAGAGTATTTATTAATTACTGTGTTATTCTAACATATGTCCACAAGCGCTTTGATGCGGCTCCCTCCAGGAGGTGCGCTTAATTCGGCTCCCCAGAGAGGGGGCTGCACTTCAAAGGTGTCAGAGCTGTGAACAAGGAGCGGCTGAGAAACCATAGGACAGGAGCGGCTTGGAAAGCTGGCAGCTGAGTGCAGTGGACCTTGGACTGCACCCCGAAAATGGAAAAGGGCACTTGGGGAGAAAACTGTTGAAATTGAGTCTGTATCATGTAGATGTAGCGTCACTCCTGGAGCCCCTCTGCCCACCTTGTCCCCCTCCTTCCACAAAGACAGGAGGGGCAGCAGGATGCCAACGTGGGCTGGGGGCAGCCTGGGATCTGGAGTGAGTCTCACTCTTACTGTTCTGAGCAGCTAGGCCTTCCGGAAGCTCGCTGTCTACCAGAAGGCAGTGATGCCGGCTCCAGGGGAATCAATGAGCCAGAGAATGCTCAAGTGCCCCGCACAGCTTCACTCTCAGCTGCCCCAGCCTCTCCTTCCTTGCTGTGGATGAATGACTCTCCCCAGGGCGGCCGGCACGGCAGCTGCAGGCCTCTGGCTTCTGAATCCCGAGCGTCTTCCTAGCGCCATCTGCATCGCTCTTGCCATCATGCATCCTTGGCTGCTGAGGCCCAGGCTCCAGAGCAGATGGTACTCGAGCTGCAAGTGCCAAGGGTACTCGGCAAACGCGACCAGCAGACGTAGTTCCCTGGACCCACTGCCCATTAAATACGGCTGGTAACCCAGCTGCACTGGGGCGACAAGGGATGGGGCAGCCTCCTCCTAAGAGCAGAGGCAGAGTCAGAAGCCAGCCATGGAGGCTCTCAGCTGAGCACCCAGTTCCCAGAGCCCATTACCTCAGCTCTGAGTTCTGCCCCCTACCTCCAGATGTGAGCTCAGGAGAATGGACATGAACCAGAAAGTCGATGGTTTGCACAGACCCTGTACCCACGACAGTGATTTGCTTGCAGGTAGCCCAGTGCCAATGTAGGAAAGGCAGGTTCGACCCCTAGTCCAGGAAGATCCCCTGGAGAAGGAAATGGCAACCCATTCCAGTATTCTCACCTGGAGAATCCTATGGACAGAGGAGCCCGGCGGACTATAGTCCCTGAGGTCACAGAGTCAGACACAACTGAGCAACTGAGCACGCACACAGCATATCCCCACTAACATGCAGGAGAGACCTCCGTGTCCAGATCTATCAGCAAGACCTGGCCTCCACGGGTTCTCACCAAGGACCTCCTATAAGCAGGGAGATGGGGCTGCCATCTCACATCCTTGCTGATCAGGGTGGAAGCTTGGGATGTGCAGACCTGGCTTCACCCATCAGGTTTCCCATTTTTTACTTCCCTATTTCCTACAACAATCACCAAAGGCATTTAAAACCCACTTAACAGATGACAAGACTGAGGCTCAGAGTGACTGAATCAGGAGAAACAGTATGCGTGCACACAGTTTTTTCATTGGCATTCTCAAAGTGAGTCTTTGATTAATTAGTAATTCCAGGAGACATCCCAAAGGAAAAGGAATTCCAGACTAAACAGTTCTGATAAACCAAGCATTGCCGGGGACCAGCCCCGGCTGATCCAGGGTATTCGAAGGAGAGACGGCTAGGCGAGGGTCAGGGAACAACTGCTTAATTACACTTTAATTAAGGATACAAAGAGTAATAGAATAAGGATAGCTCAGTAGGAAAATTCAGTGGAGAAAAGAAGCTGAGTGGCTTGGTTTACGCGGAAAATCAATATAACCCGTGACACCAGGTTAGCTCTGACCACGGAGGCCGCAGGCGCCCTCTCGAATAGCGGAAGGTGCCCCACCTTAGACACCTTCTCGAGTGGGTCTTAGAAGCCCAGGCAAATAAATGGTCGCAGAGGACATCCGCGCTCCAGATGGACGCTCAGCCGGAAGTTAAAGGGAAGAATGACATGGGGAGACCAAGTTTCAGTGAACAAGGCCCGCACTTTATTTTCCAAAGTAGTTTTTATACCTTAAGGTATGCATAGAGGATAATGGGGGAAGGGGTAGAGTCATGCAGCAAGCCAGGCTTTCTTCCTGCAAACTTATCATATGCAAAAGTTCAGGTGATTGACATCATCTTCTGGCCCGGAGGCCTGTTAACATTTTAAGAAACTTATCTTTCTCTAAAGGTGATTATTCCAAAGTCAGGCGCCAGCCTTCCAAAAAGCATTGGACAAAGCGGCATTTTACATTTCTATACACCCATTATATCAATCAATACACTGCCAAGGACACAGTAGGTAAGGAGTATGGAGACTTAGCAGCAAACATTGGCCCAACAAGTGAAAAACCCTTCACCAATACAATTTCTAATCAATCTTTTAACTACTCAAAGGAATCTGTGTTTAGGCAGTTTAGAACATCTCCTGCCTCTCACAGTTGGGAGGCTCTGAACAATCACATGTGGCCGGAAAAACCTATTCAGGCAGGCTAGAGGATTTCCAAAGGAGTTTGTAGGTTGAAACACTGTCACATCCAAGAATTATTAACTGGAGCCGTAAGCTAACTCTTTTTTCAGAGAGAGGTAGTGGGAGACGGCCCCCCGTAAAGTCAGAGGTGTAGGTGAAAGCACAAAGCAGAAAGTAGGCAGACTCTGGTTTTGGGGGTAGATGCTCGAGAATTTCCAGGGGGACTCCTGAGGCTCGATCCCGCCTTTGCGTATGCCGAGCCTCCTTCTTCATGACCTTTGTCATGGGTGGAGTGTCTCACGCTGGCTCTCAGCAGTGATAGAATTCCAGTTGAGCTATTCCAGATCCTCACTCAATATGCAATATGCCGGCTCCCAGCAAAGCATACTTATTGACTCTTCAGGAATCATTGCATGGGACCGATTCAAGGTTCTGAGACATTCTGTAGTCAAGAATATTCCTCCATGAAAGTCCATCTTTCTTTAATGACCTCTGCATGGACCACCCTGATCTACCTGCTACTCATCTGGCTATTTCCTTAGACTTCTGTGGTGTTTGTAAAACCAGTTCCTGGCAAACCAACAAGTTTGTGACTTACTTCTAATTAAAAAAAAAGAAAAAAAAAGAGCATAGAGGAGCACAAGATGCAGACAGACACCGTTCCCATTCAGATGCCCCCGTGTTCGTCTCCTGAGACAATCATTCCAACCATTTCAGGATTTAACGCTCCTAGTGGGTATCACCATAACTCCAAATCATAAACTTTGGTTCCTTCATTTTTCTAGATTGTTTCATCATTTATTGACACTGCAGGACTGCTGGTTTCAGGTCAGTGATGTAGAGAGCAGGCAAGTGCATCACTCCCACTCTTACAAAAAAGAAAAACTAGAAAACTGCAGGTGAGTGACTTTTGTTGAGCCCACCAGAGAACAGATGTCAAAAGACAACCAAGGAACTTGAAATCTGAAATAGAAAGGTGTCTGCAGGGAGAAACAGGACCCAAGATCTTTCCGACCTGAGACAGACACTATATATGCTAGTGAAAAGGTTTGGCTAAAATCTGTAATAAATGGATGGAGATCAAGTGTGGGCTACCATGAGAGTGTGAACCTCCACGGGCTGCAGAGGTATGGAGGGTTATATCTTCTTGCAGAATTTTCTTCCACAAATTCCACTCAGTGCCTACAGGGAAGATCTGGGATCTTGGAAAAGCTTCCTCTGCAGTCTGGCTGGAGAAAGATGTCAGCCGCTGCTGAAAATCTGCTTGGACCCATCCAGCCACCTCCCCTACAGGAAAAAAGTGCAAAATCTGTGGGAGGGAGAACAAAAATAAATTGTCATCAAGGGCATGGATGAAAACCCATGGAAACTAAGAGAAGAAAAGAGAAAAAATTAAAATAAAATCTCCAGCCCTGGGGGTGTTGCGGGAACATGTGCTATGACCAGAGCTACAGCTGCAGGATGAGCAAGAACCCTGTGAAGACCACACCCCCAGAATTTGCATCCCGTAATGTACCAAGAGCAATCACAGAAACAGTAAACCTCCATACCAGCCCACTTCCAGCCTAGATTGACACAGACCCGCACACTAAAGGCCCAGCAGAAGCTAAAGCATAAGCATCTCTAAGTGTAAAAAATATTTACCTCTGTATCTTCTGTTTTAAACAACATGTCCAGCTTCCAACCAAAATTTGAAGGTATGCAGAAAGCAAGACAAAACACATTCCCAACAGACAGAGCAATTGTCAGAACCAGACTCGGGAAGGACACAGAGGTTCTAACTATCCATCAGGGGAACTGAAGTAACTATCATTCATGTGCTAAAGGCTGTAATGGAAAAAGTATATAACATGCAAGGTCAGACGGGTAATCACAGCAGACAGAGGAAATTCTAATTGAAATGCTAGAAATAGAAAGCACTGTGGCAGTGATGGGAGAAGGCAATGGCACCCCACTCCAGTGTTCTTGCCTGGAGAATCCCGGGGATGGGGAGCCTGGTGGGCTGCCATCTATGGGGTCGCACAGAGTCGGACACGACTGAAGCGACGTAGCAGCAGCAGTGGCAGCGATGAAGAACACCTTTGATGGTGCCATCAGTAAGGCCGAACCTGAGAAAAGAATCAGTGAAGCAGAAAATGCATTCCTAGAAGTTACCTAATCAGAAGCACAAAAAGAAAAACAGGGACACAGGAGGGGAAAGACAGAACAGAGCACCCAAGAACCATGGGAACAACATCAAATATTTTAATATACACACAACTGGAATCTTGAAAGGGGAAGAGAGTCTGCTCAGAAGAAACATGTAAGGAATGAATGGTCATTTTTTTTTAATTAATGAAAGACATCAAAACACAGATTCAAGAAACTCAGAGAACAGTAAGCAGGATACACTACTCTTCTCCTCTCCCAAAACATTCAAACTTCAGAATACTAAAACTAAGAAAATATTGACGGCAGCCAGAAGGGGAGAACTCTGCATTCAAATGGATATATCTATCCTTGTCTCCTTTGCATTTAGTAAAAAGGCAGCTTTTTGCCAAGTTTCTTTTCTTAGCTATTTGTAAGGACTTATTTTGCCTTTTGGCATTTCTTTTTCTTGGGGATGGTGTTGATCACTGCCTCCTATACAATGTCATGAACCTCTGTCCACAGTTAATCAGGCACTCTTGTCTATCAGATCTAATCCCTTGAATCTATTTGTCACTTCCACTGTATAATCGTAAGGCATTTGATTTAGGTCATACCTGAATGGTCTAGTGGTTTTCCCTGCTTGAGCCACAGTCAGCTCCCAGTCTTGTTTTTGCTGACTGTATAGAGCTTCTCCATCTTTGGCTGCAAAGAATAAATCAATCTGATTTCAGTGTCGACCATCTGGTGATGTCCATGTGTAGAGTCTTCTCTTGTGTTGTTGGAAGAGGGTGTTTGCTATGACCAGTACATTCTCTTGGCAAAATTCTGTTAGCCTTCGACATGCTTCATTTTGTACTCCAAGGCCAAATTTGCCTGTTACTCCAGGTATCTCTTGACCTCCTACTTTTGCATTCCAGTCCCCTATAATGAAAAGGACATCTTTTGGGGTGTTAGTTCTAGAAAGTCTTATAGGTCTTCATAGAACCATTAAACTTCAGCTTCTTCAGCATTCCTGGTCAAGGCATAGACTTGGAGTACTGTGACATTGAATGGTTTGCCTTGGAAGAAAACAGAGATCATTCCCTGTCATTCTTCTAACAGAAGCAGAAAATATTAAGAAGAAGTGGCAAGAATACACGAAAGAACTATGCAAAAAAGATCTTCATGACCCAGATAACCATGATGGTGTGATCACTCACCTAGAGCCAGACATCCTGGAATGCAAAGTCAAGTGGGCCTTAGGAAGCATCACTACAAACAAAGCTAGTGGAGGTGATGGAATTCCAGTTGACCTATTTTAATCCTAAAAGATGATGCTGTGAAGTGCTGCACTCAATATGCCAGCAAATCTGAAAAATTCAGCAGTGGCCACAGGACTGGAAAAGGTCAGTTTTCATTCCAATCCCAGAAAAAGGCAATGCCAAAGAGTGTTCAAACTACCACACAATTGCACTCATGTCACACACTAGCAAAGTATTGCTCAAAATTCTCCAAGCCAGGCTTCGTGAAAGGTGAATTTTCAGATGTTCAAGCTGGATTTAGAAAAGGCGGAGGAACCACAGACCAAATTGCCAACATCTCCTGTATGATCGAAAAAGCAAGAGAGTTCCAGAAAAACATCTACTTCTGCTTTATTGACTATGCCAAAGTCAATAAAGATCACAACAAACCGTGGAAAATTCTTAAAGAGATGGGAATACCAGACCACCTGACCTGCTTCCTGAGACATCTGTATGCAGGTCAGGAAGCAACAGTTAGAACTGGGCATGGAACATCAGGCTGGTCCAAACTGGGAAAGGAATATGTCAAGGCTGTATATTGTCACCCTGCTTATTTAACTTAGATGCAGAGTATGTCATGCAAAACACTGGGCTGGATGAAGCACAGGCTGGAATCAAGATTACCAGGAGAAATATCAATAATTTCAGATATGCAGATGACATGACCCTTATGACAGAAAGTGAAGAAGAACTAAAGAGCCTCTTGATGAAAGTGAAAAAGGAGAGTGAAAAAGTTGGCTTAAAATTCAACATTCAGAAAAACTAAGATCATGGCATCCATTCCCATCAATTCATGGCAAATAGATGGGGAAACAATGGAAACTATGAAAGACTTTATTTTTTTTGGCTCCAAAATCACTGCAGATGGTGACTGCAGCCATGAAATTAAAAGACACTTGCTCCTTGGAAGAAAAGTTATAACCAACCTAGACAGCATATTAAAAAGCAGAGACATTACTTTAGCAACAAAGGCCCATCTAGTCAAAGCTATGGTTTTTCCAGTAGTCATGTATGGATGTGAAAGTTGGACTATAAAGAAAGCTGAGCACGAAGAATTGATGCTTTTAAACTGTGGTGTTGGAAAAGACTCTTGAGAGTCCCTTGGACTGCAAGGAGGTCCAACCAGTCCATCCTAAAGGATATCAGTCCTGAATATTCACTGGAAGGACTGATGCTAAAGCTGAAACTCCAATACTTTGGCCACCTGATGCAAAGAAGTGACACATTGGAAAAGACCCTGATGCTGAGAAAGATTGAAGGCATCAGGAGAAGGGGACGGCAGAAGGTGAGATGGTTGAATGGCATCACTGAGGCAATGAACTTGAGTTTTAATAAACTCCAGGAGTTGGTGATGGACAGAGAAGCCTGACGTGCTGCAGTCCATGGGGTTGCAAAGAGTCAGATATGACTTGAGCAACTGAACTGAACTGAAGAAGTGGAGAAAATGCATTACCTACGGAGGCGCTGAGATAAGAATTACAGTCAACTTCTCTTCAAAAGTAATGAGTACAAGAAGACAGTGGGGAAAAATCTTTAAAATGATGAAAGACAAAGCCTGTCAACCCCATATTCTTCAAAAAGTCCTTCAAAACTAGAGTAAACTGTCATGAAAGTTAGGGAAATTGAAACCTGTCTGAATATTTTATGATATTAAGAAAATATTGCTAATTTTTCATGGGCAACTCTGCTCATTTTTTAGGATTTTTAAATCCTTATGTTCAGTGGTTTATGGTCACTATCTTTTACACATACATGCTAATATTTTATGGAAGATATCATGTGCGTGATTTTCAGGAGGGAGTGGCAGGGTGGGGTGTAGAGGGCATAAGATGGGCCCAGAATTGATATTGTAAAAGGTGGGAGATGATTATATTGGGGTTCATTATACAACACCCCTCCAATTTTAAACAGGTTTTAAATTTTTACAATTAAAAAAAAGAGTGCATGAATAAATGAAGAAATATAGATTTTTCTCAGACAAATGAAACCTGAGGGAATTTACTGCCCATAGAGTCTCTAAGAAGTGATCAAGGCGATTCTTCACGGAAGGAATGGATCAGTCAGAAAATGTATTTACAGGCTTGTTAGAAATGAAATGAATGAGATAAAATAAAATTTACTTTTTATTTAGTTTTAATTGATCTAAACCGTGTGTGTGTTAGTTGCTCGGTTGTATCCGACTCTGCAACCCCAAGGACTGTAGCTCACCAGACTACAGGCTCCTCTGTCCGTGGGATTTTCCAGGCAAGAACAATGGAGTGGGTGCCGTTCGCTTCTCCGGGGGGTCTTCCCAACCCAGGGATTGAACCCAGGTCTCCCGCATTGCAGGCAGATTCTTTACCATCTGAACCACCACAGAAGCCCTGATCTAAACTAGGAGTCAGCAAATGTTTTCTTAGCGAGAAAGATAGTAAATATTTTGCGTATTGTGAGCCAGATGCTCTTTGTTCAACTACCTGACTGCACTCAACTCTGCCCTTGTAAATATGTAAATAAGCATGAAAGCAGCCCCAAATGTGAATAAATGGGTTGTGTGCCAAGAAACCCTTGTTTATAAATCAAGCCACTGGTCATGGCTTAACTGACCCCAGTTCTGAAAGATAACTGCCTAAGAAAAAAATAATAACAAGATATTGTGTGCATATAGAATCTGCAAAAGAAAAACAGAACAGAAACAAAGTGAGAGGGGATTGGGACTACTGTTATCAGATCTTTACAGTACACATGAAACTGAGTAACCGTATTTGACTCAGTTCCCTTAAAAACATACGTTGTAAACCCTAGGGAAAGCGCTGGTACTTTTTTAAAGAGAGATAAATAGTAAGACAACAGAGAGGATAAAATGGAATCATAAAATGTGTCCAATTAAATGCAGAAAAGCAGAAAGAGAGGGAAAGAGAAACGAAGTAGAAGGGGAACAAATAGAAAACAGCTGACAAAGTGGCAGATTTTAATCCATCTTAGTAATCACTTTAAACGTGAATAGTCTAAACACAGCAGTTAAAAGACAGAGATTGTCAGAGTCGATCTTAAAAAGAGCAAAACCCAACTCTATTCTGACCAGGTTTCAATATAAAGACGTGGATACTTTCAAGAAAAAGGACGGTGAAAGGTAGCAGCAATCACCAAACAAAGGGGGCTGAAGCAGGTAAATGAGCGTCGCACGAAGCAGATTCAGAACAAGGACGATAATCAGAGATAAAGAGGGACGTTACATAACAATAAAGGGCCCCGTTCAAAGGCAGACGTGCCTAACGACAGAACTTGACAATTCCAGAGGCAGGACTAATGGGACTGAAAGGAGAAATCCACAATTCAAGTCCTGACATCAACCCTCCTCTCTGCGTAATTGATAGAACAAGCAGACAGAAAATCAGTAGGGATGTGTGAGATCAGACAGCACTGCCCACAACCAGGTCTAGCTGACACTGATTGAACTCTCTATCAGCAACCTCAGAGCACATATTCCTCTCCAGCGCCCACGGAACACTCACCAAGACTGGCCTCGTCGTGGGCCATAAAACCAACCTTGACACGTTTAAAAGAACAGAAATCATACAGGACTGGTCCTCAGATCTTCATGGAATGAAACTAGAAATCCAAAACAACAGGTCCACACTGCAGAGCCAAGAGTCTGTGCTAAGACCCAGGGGAAGGCCCCAATTCGGACTCCAGGCTCTGGGGGGCACAGAGCAGGAAGGGGCTCTTGGCGGGTGCAGGCTGAGGTGCTGGTGGCGGGACGCGGGAGCCGCACGACAAGGCAGACCCTGTGTACTGGGAGGCGACAGTGTGGAGTTTGTGAAGAGGCACAGCGGGGAGAGGCGGGCCCACCAAGTCACGAGGGTGGCTGGGCCCAGCCGGAAGTGGTACCCACACCACCCCTGGCACAAGCACAGGAAGCTGAAGCACCAACGCCTGGAGTCAGCCCGAGACTCGGGGACAGGAATGCAGAGACAGAGGCCGCCAAAGACCAGCTCAGCCCCTCTCCTTCCGGAAAGTGAGACCTAGGGGGCTCCCCAGAGGAAGAGAGGTGAGCAGGAACCCCGTCCTGCCCTTCTAAGGACTGTGCCCCCTGCTTGCAGGCCCCTGCAGCCCTCATCCTAGGCCTCCTGCTCTGGTCTGATCCCACCCCCGTCCCAGTGCAGGCAGCCTTTTACTCACTCTCTCCCACCCTCCCACTCACCAAGGGGCTGCCCACCTCAGGCCCTTTGCACCTCCTTTCCCCTCGACTGCACACTCTTCCTGTAGATTTGAATCTTGGTCAAAGCATCCCCTGACTCGCCCGAAGTCTAAATCTGGACACCTGCTAACTTCTCTCTGAACCCTAGCACCACCATGCCCTATGCATTTGGCAGACACGGAGAAGCAGTAAGACAGGCAGGTAAGCACACAGCCCCACCAGCGGGCAGCCTGAGCGAGAATCCTGGCTCTTCCGCTGGTCGCTGTGTGACCTTGGGCCAGGCTCTTAGCTTCTCTGTGCCCTGATCTCCTGGTGTGTAGGATATGGGAAGGGATGAGGAAAGTATCTAATGAGTTCACACAAGTCCAGTACTCCCGGGAAGGGACCTCTGTGTGGAATACAACTCGTCTTTGATGTCTTCCTCCATCATCAGACAATGTGCCCTCAAGGGGAAGGTCGGCTCACCACTGTCTTCAGAGCTGGCCCATGGGGCGCCCCAGGAAGGAAGGAGGGTGGGAAGTAATAAACGCTGGCCCAGGGGTGACGGGAAGAGACTGGAAGAGATGGGAAGAGGCAGAGGCCCTGCTGCCTGTGCCCCGCCTCTCTGTCCCCGACCCTGCTCCAGCCTCTGGTCAGTGTCCAACACCAGCATGCTTCCTGGCAAAGCCCATTTAAATTCGTCTTGCAGCGCTGCAGGGTGTAGTGTGCAGGCCCTATTAAAATCTAATTAGCCAAATGGATAAATAATCACATGCAAGCTTAACTCTTTGCTGCAATCATGAAGCACGCTCCTTGGAACCAGGTGGGTGGCCGGGCCTCTGACCTAGTTTGGGCGGCTGTCCTGCCTGAACCTGGCGGGTCACCGAGCTGGCAGTGAGTCCGGAGACACACTGTCCTTTTCCCCGAGATGGTGTCAGTGTGACGAGCAGCAGGCCTGACCTTGACCGCTCCAGCCTTGTCACGAGGACGAGTCACACACAGAACCGCGAGCGCCTCTGCTCCCTCTGCTCGTCCACTCGGGGACATGCCTGTAGATCAGGGGTCTGAGGCTGACCTCAGCTAAGGAAACACATGTGTGGCTTTGCCTTCTAGAAACCCTTGATCTGATGGAGGAGACAGGCAGGTGAACAAGTGATTAAGATACAGGGAAAATGAAGCCATCTGAGCACAGGGCGTGAGAACTGAAGCCTGTCTGTGGGCATCACAACAGGTGGACATGTTAGCAGGGTTTTAGGGGATGAATAGGAGTTTGCCAGGTGGGGCATAAAGCCATTCAAGAAAATGGAACAAGGGAAAAAAAAAAAAAGAAAATGGAACAACGGCGTACAAGCTCAGGGAAGTAATATCCTCCCCACTGTGTTCTGTATATTCGTGGAAGAACCTCAGGCAGCTTGACACCGCTGGAGACGGAGGTGCAGAGGGGCGGGCACAGGCCGGGCTGGAGTCCAGCTCTGGACTCCCGTGGGGGCAGGCCACTGGGAAGGATGTCAGCGTAGGGTGAACAGGCCACAGGCCACGCAGCGAGGAGGCCGCTCGGATGGTCCAGTACAGGCTGACACACGCAGGCCAGTGGGGTCGGTCCATGCAGACTTACTGGCCTGTTGGATGTGAGGCTGAGAGAAAGGGTGGGGGAGGCAAGCAGGTCTCTGTGTGCCCTGGGTCCTGTTCCACCTGAGGACCAGGAACCCTGTGCCTGGGCTGCTGGAGGGGAGGCTCCCAGCGTGTCTCCTACGGGTGTGCCCACGGGGTCCCCTGGGCGAGGCCTGCAAGGGGAGCAGAGGCAGACTAGGGCTCGCAGGCAGACAGAGGAGGCTGGCTGCTGCAGAGAGGGTGTGAGGAGAGAGGAGGAGCATCCCTGACCCCACCCCAGCAGCAGAGGGGAACATGCAGGCCCCCAGGCACCAGACTCTCAGGCATTCCCTCCTGTAATCCTCATGAGGCCAATGCTCTTCAATGAGCCCCTGAGAGTTGGAAACCCAGGAGAGGGTGGAGTCTCAGCCCCCAGCCCTGGACCCTCACCCAGCCAGGGTTCTCTCGCAGCCCTTCGGCCTCACTGCTTGGACTCTGTAGGTGCCGCCTCCTCCAAGCAGTCTTCCAGGTGCTCTCTGCCTGCTCAACTGACTCCTCTGAATTCCTTGGGCAGGCAGGGGAGCTCCTGCCATCCTGGGCCCCGACACACAACACAGCCTGACTCAGGGTGACACTGTCCAGCACTTACAAAGAAAGCAGGAAATGGAGTGAATGAAGAGCAGTGAGAGCAAGCCCCACCAGTCCTGGCCTCCGGAGGGGACCGTCAGCACGAAGCAAAGGCTGCCCAGCCCGTCCTCGCCACCGGGAGACCTCTGAGTAACTCCTGGCAGGCAGGCAGCCAGGGACCAGCGGCCGTCACCTCCCCCCAACCTCCGCCCCCGGCCAGCGCGTCTCAGGGAGCCCAGCCCGTGTGCAAGTCCACACAGGGCCCTTCTCCCCACCGCTCCGCTGCTTGTCCTTGTCTGTCCCTTTCCACCCTACAGGTCATCATCTAATGGGCTTAAGGTGGATTTTTTTTGTACCATTATGCTCTGGCAAAATGTACACCGTGACTTGTGTCCATATTTTAAATTTTCATAAATAGCCTCATTTGTTGGCTCATCTGCTTCTCTCTGTGCTCTGTCCCCAGGGGTCACCTAACACCCGCCCTCCACTGGCCTCCGAGTGCCACAGGGGCTGCCCCAACCCCCCACCTCCCCCGTGACCGGCACCCGCGTGACCTCCAGCCCCACCTCACAAACAGATGCTCAGCCTGCCGCGAACCCAGGAGCGGACGTGATCGAGCTGGAGCCAAGCATGCCCCTGAAGGCCCGGGGGCTCCTCCTGACAGCAGCCCACCCTCCCAGCTCCCCCACTTGCCCCATCCTTCCACCACCCTCCTGCCCAGAACAGACACCAAGTACAAGTCCTTGTCACACATAAGAATTTAGTTAAGGTCTCCCAACAGGGCCCAAGGACATCTCCAGTGGACGGGCCCAAGCTTGGTAAGCTGGCGTCCCAGGGCCCTTGGGAGAGAAGCTATTTTACTCCAAACACGAAAGGAGTAAGGTCATCCTGGCTGAGCATCTCCAGGCCTCTGGATGGGGTGGGCGGTGGGGGTTGTACCTGTGTGTGTGAGCAAGTGTGTGTGCATGGTGCACGTGTACATGTGTGTGCACACATGTATGGACCACCCCATGGGTTAGAAATACATCAGTGCCTTTTCCCACCTGCAAGTCCACCCACCTGTGTCTCTAAACAGTGTGGCCTGAGTCCTCCACCCCTGAGACCTGACAGGGAACCCAGAGCTGACAGGGGGTCTGCTTTGGCCCTAAGCGAGGCCCTGGGCTGATTCAGGGAGCACAGAGCTCCGAGCCCCCAGGGTCTTTACCCTCCACTCACATGACTGTGATCAGGCCCTTCACCTGCCTGGGCCTCCGGGCCATGTCTCAGCCTCCCCATCAGCAGATCTGGTCAAAGTGGAAATTACCCAAGTGCCTGACATCAGAATGCTGCAGAGGCTGACCCCGGGCCCAGCAGCACTGCACACGGAGCCCACAGACATGCCTACCATGGCACCATGGGGTTAATGCAGGGAGAGAGGGGAGGGGAAAGAAATAAGGGAAGACAGACTGACTGCCCGAAAGGATGTCCACAACAGCATCTTCCACAAGAGCCGAGAAGTGCAGGCAACCCACGTGTTCATGCACAGTGACTAGACTAGAAAATGTGGTATGTGAGTCACAGTGGGATGTTACTCAGCCTCAGAAGGAAGGAAATCCTGCTTTTGCATCAGCATGGATGGGCCTTGAGAGCTTCATGCTGAGTGAGAGAAGTTACTCAATTCAGTCGCTCAGTCATGTCCAACTCTTTGAGACCCCATGGATTGCAGCACGCCAGGCCTCCCTGTCCATCACCAACTCCCAGAGCTTGCTCAAACTCATGTCCATCAAGTCAGTGATGCCATCCAACCATCTCATCCTCTGTCACCCCCTTCTCCTCCTGCCTTCAATCTTTCCCAGCATCAGGGTCTTTTCCAATGAGTCAGTTCTTCACATCAGGTGGCCAGAGTATTGGAGTTTCAGCTTCAGCATCAGTCCTTCCAATGAATATTCAAGACTGATTTCCTTTAGTATTGACTGGATTCCTTTAGGATTTCCTTTAGGATTGACTTTAAGATTGAGAGAAGTCAGAGACGAACAAATACTACTTAGATGTGGAGTCTGAAATACAGGAACCCACAGGAGCAAGGGGCAGGCTGCCGGTCGCTGGGGTTGGGGTGAGGTGGGGGGCAGGGAGGTGGTCAGGCACCAGGTCCTAGTGTGGGATGAGTGAGCCTGGGCTCTAAGGCACAGATGACCGGAGCTGGAAATACTGTACCGTGTGCTTGAAAGTCGCTGAGAAAGCAGATCCTCATTGTTCTTACCAAAACAAGAGAAAAAGAAGGAAGTGGTAAGACCCTGTCAGGAGATGGGTGAGCTAATTAGCTTGGTTGTGTGAGCATTTCACAGTGTTTAAATATATCATGTGACAGTAACTATGCACCCTTTTTATTTGTCTATTAGACCTTGATAAAGCTGGGGAGAAAAGAAGGGGGAGAGAAAAAAAGGGGGAGGAGAGGAGCCAGGATAGAGCGCTTGGGGTCGGGGGTGAGGCAGATCCACTGACGACAAGTCGAGAGAGAAGATGGGACAGCCAGGTGCTCTGCCCAGCGCAGCTGGAAGGCTCCTCCTGCAGGGGATGTGGTCTGAGGGCAGGGGGTGCCCCGGGGGAGCAGGACTGAGCAAGACGCGGGAGGGGGCCCAGCCGTGCATCCACTCTGCCCTGAGGGTCTCCAGGGTATGATCTGTCATCAGTGGTGTCCCTTAATGAAGCAGTAATTGGTCCTTTAAAGATATTTACGGACTTCAAGTATCTGTAATCAGACGTGTCTCACACAGTTGTAAGGTTATTAATTTTTAATAATTAAGTGATGCTTAATGACACAGGACTAACCAGAAGCTTCTCTTTGAGACACGTGACTAATATCTCCTTAAGCACCCACATCTCTTGCCCACCCAGGCCCCTGGCAGGGGACAAGCAGGCTGTGTCTGTGTTGTGGGGTGACTCTGTGAGTCCACGGGGTGTCTGAGATGAGGTAAGGCCCATGAACCCACGCCTCCGACCCCTCAGCACATCACCCAGGGGAGGGGCCCTCAGGGTGAGTTCATGAGATGGAATCAAATCCCTCTGGGGCTGCCTGGAGCCGGGCCCAGGCCTCCACCTCTTCAGCTCGGTCAGACCACGTCTGAGATGAGGAAGCAAGAGGCGTGGAGAAAGGACGTGACCTCACCCATGGCGCCCCGGCCAGGAGGGCCAGAGCTGGGACCACGGCCACACCTGAGTCCAGAGCTGCCCTGACCACCGGGCATACACTGCTCCCTTCTGAGTGGGCCGCTGGTCGGGATACCGTGAACCATCAGGGCCGGAGGAGGCCAGCCACAGCCACCACCCCGAGGAACTGACGATTTTCAAAATTTGAATTCTTATTTATAGTCAAATGCACTTGGAATAAAATTCAAAGGGAAGAAAAGTCCACTGTGAAGGTTGAAACACTAAACACCACACAGGAGATGGAGACCCTCTCTGAGTCTAAGCGGTCAGCATCCAGCCACACGTCCTCCTGGGCCAGGCTATCATTAATCACTTATTGATCCGCTCCCTCACTCAGTCCCAGACAGAACCTTCACGCCAGGCTCTGTTTTGTGCCCAGATGTGACCGAGAAGTGGGGAGAGCTGCACCTACTCCCACAGCGAGGTGAGAAGGATGCCCCGAGGGTGTGCGGGCTGGGCCTGGGAGGATGATGGGACTTTCCTGCCAGAGGCCCAGCTCCCCCGCACCCCCATCTCCAGAGGCCTGGTTCCCCCTAACCCCTTCTCCAGAGGCCTGGCTCCCCCACACCCTTGTCTCCAGAGGCCTGCGCCCACCACCCCCCATCCTGCTGCCTTTTCCGCCCTGGCAGATGCCCAGGACTGGCTGTGCCCACAAGATACCTGGGCTGGGCAGGGAGCGGAGGGACGGGCCGATGAAAATGAGACAACCCCTAAGGCGAGACAGCTGCTGCCTTCAGTGTCAAGGCCAGCACGTGTGCCTGCCTCACCCGCCACCCCCATGCCGACCGCAGGCTGGCCCTCGGGCCAAGGCGCAGGCCCTGCACTTTGAGTCAGTTCATCAGGCTTTGCAAAGGCTCGGGAGAGGCCCGGGCCCAGTGGTGAACACACTGCTTGCGCTCACGGGGGCACGCGCGCCAGCAGCTGGGAGCCAGGGCTTACTGCTGACCTGGGACGGGCCAGAGTCCCTGGATGTCCACTGCCTCATCTGGATGCTGAGGACCAGCCGCAGCCCTGCCCAGGTTACTAGGATGCTGCGGGATCTGACACCATAGCGTGGATAGCAGGTGAGGCAGAGATAGGGCAGATGAGAGCAATGGGGAGACCTCACAGGCCCCTACTGGCCAGCTCGTGGGGGAGGCTGCGCCCGGTGCCCACTCTCGGCTCCTCTCCGGTTTTCTCCAGGGTACCTGCCGCCCAACAAGAGGGCGTGTTGTCTCCCTGTGGGCTCAGAGTGCTCCTGTGAACTAGCTCATGTCCTCAGATGGGAGCAGAGGTCGTGACCTTGAAAGAGGGGCCAGACCTACTCCTCCACCCTTGTCTCCCCCACGTTGAAGGGTGGATGTGCTCAGTGAGAGCCACGCCTGAACGTGCCCCGTGCCCTGCTCCCTGGGCTTCCTTGGCTCACTTCTGCTGCACTTACACATGTTGAAGTCGCTCAAAATTCAGATTCTCCATCATGTACAAAGGAACCCATAGTCTAATAAATACACCAGCTGAACACACCTTTTTGTAAAAATTGTAAAAATGCCACCACATTCTGCAAACACAGTCCATTACCTACTATGACCACTTCATTTTAGAACACAAGCACCTCTGTGACCCAAGGCATCGTACGTGCGTGGAGTCTACCAGCTCCCCAAATACCCACGCGCTGTGACTCTGCAGGTCCCTGGTGACAGGTGGAGAAGTCCAGGCGCTGTTCATGGCTGATCTGCTTGTAGCCAAGTGCAGAGTACTTCCTCTTCACCCATTCATGCAAAGTCTCATTTATAAAATCGTTCTTTTGGACCAGAAGATCTATAATGCCTAAGATTTCTACGAGAGTCTATTAGGAAGACAGGCCTGACTTTATTTCCTGCTCCATTCACCTACAGTCACTAAACCAACTTACTTGCTTAGGTTCCATTTGTTTCTTTTCAGGAAGCACAGGCTCTGGGAACGAACTGGCTGGGCTGTGTGACCTCAGGCAGCTTCCTTAACTTCTCTGTGCTCTCCGTATAAACTGAGAATACTCTCCATTAGGCCTCTTGGAATTCTCTGGAGCACAAACAGAAGTGATAAAGCTAAAATGGACTTGACATGGCACCTTATGACACTCTTGTTATCAGTAAACTAGGAGCAGGAGTCATAGGAGCTGCTCAGTCATTCAGTAACTTCTTAAAAGGTCAAGCAGGTTCCTGTGCTAGGTGATGAAGGGTATGAAGACGAATCAGACATTGATCTTGCAGAAAGATGAATACTCAGGCAATTAGAGAATAAAGCAAATATAAAAATGGTGCCCTCAGACACATGCTCCAGAAAGCGAGATGCCGTGGCACTCGGGAGGAGGGGATCGATGTCGGACCAGATGACTGGGGAAGGCAGCCTGCAGGTTTATTGAATATGAGTTTGGGCCAAAAACGATAGAGAGAAGCTGGATACCTGAGGCTGGCTCTTGAAACCCTGCCCCTCGCTGATGCGGGCGTTTGGGCTTTGTTACTGGCTTCTGTCAGCTGCATGCTCTAACCTTCAGAGGAAGACTGGCAACCAGGCCTCAGTGGCCCTCAGACCACACTCAGGAAGCTGTGGGGACTCTGATAATCATAAAGGCAAAGACTGGAGGGTCTATTAGAAAGGTGAATTGTAAGTAAAACTAGATCATGGAAAACTCTTTGTGAGTCCTCTTTTTATCTATTACATGCTGTTTCTCCTTTTTCACCTCTCACTGGGCTAGATAATGAAACGGGTCCAAGGATTGGGTGGGCTCTATGTAATCTCTGCCCACTGCACCCAAAACTGTTGACCAAGCATTGAAGGACTCAGGACACTGTGTAGAGTTCTGTGCAGGGAAGAGAAAATGGTCCTGGGTCTTTGACCCAGTGACCTCACATTCCAGTGTGCAGACACCCATGAGGGGCTTCAGGATCCTGAGGGAAGGTACTTCTGGTCAGGAGGTCCCACGGGGCTGCCCTACAACCACAGGTCAAGAGGCACCCACTCTGATCAGGGCTCACAGTGGCCCCAGGCGCGAGAGAAGTTGTAACACAGACCCAGTGCCTGGGAAAGCAGATGGTTTCAGTACCATGGAGAGCTCATGGAGCCGCTTTCCTGGAGATAGACTTTAGCTTCTCTTTCTGCCCCTCTCCTGCCCTGGACTGTCCAGAAATCACAGCGATTCTGATGAGTCTTTCCCAGAAACCTGTCAGAGTCCTGGACATCGAGATTGGACGAAGGTCATGGCTCATTCTCCAGTCCTAGAGGGGCATCCGTGCCCTGAGCTCTCCAGGGACGGGTGTTCTGTGGGGGGACTGGTTAAGGGGTTCTGGGATACTCTCCAGCAGAGCCCAGCAGGTAAGGCTTGAGTTCTTACTGAAGATATAACATGGGTCTCCCCTCAGCCCCACCCCCACCCAATCCCAGGGTTTGCATCACAGCCTTCACGGTGCCTCCTGGGCGGTCTTTCAGCCCAGCCGCCCTGGGGACCCCGGCCACAGCCCAGGGTCAGACTCCGACGGACACTGAGTCCATCACCCGGGATCTGCCACGTGTGCTGCTCGCAAGAGTGCGACTGAGAACATCTGGATTTTCCCCTTTCAACCAGTTGGCTAAGTGCCTCTTGGCTCCCTCCAGAGTCAATAAAACCAAACCAGGCAACCACCCCCTCAGCCCTGGCAGATGCTGGTTGTCTTTGGAGCAGAAATCCGCCTGTCTTGATGCCATCCCTATGCCTCTCCATGGGCAGGTGCTGACCCTCCTCTTCTGACCACAGGGTACCTGGAGGGTAGGGCCCAAGGGGTCTCCAGCCTCTGTAAGACTGTGCAGCCCCCTGGAGGCTGTGGTTTCCCTGGGAGGCTGGGCTCTCGGAAGAAAGAATCTTGCCTTTCTGCTCCAACCAGGGAATCATGAAGACTAGAGATCGCATCTCCCACATCTGAGCAGCAAAAAGAGAGGCAGAGGGTCCCCCATCTGACCATAAGATTTGGCAGGTAGTATGTCCTGCATCTGACCAGCAGATGAGGAGATATATCACTCCCATCTGAGCATCAGGCCAGGGGCTATGGATCAGGGGCCGTATCCCCTCCATCTGTTCAGCAGATCAGGAACCGCCTCCTCCGTCAGACTGGATGACACCCTGAGATCAGGAGCTGTGTCTTCATGACCAAGCTGGGTACCTCCTTCTCAGTGGAGGGCAGAGCACACAGTTCCCTCTGTCAGAGCCCAGGCTCTCTCCACAGAGGGTGATGAAGGGTGTGTCACTGACCAGCAGATGGATGTGCTGGTCTCTGATCACTCTATTGGCCAGGAGCTTGGGACATCTGCTCTCGGAGGACTTATCTGAACAAATGAGTAACCCACACAGCTGAGCAAACAGAAGGAGACAGTGATGCTTCTTTTTTAAAGAAGAAAACATCGCTCACAAGATGAGCAGGAAATAGTGTCATTTATTTCAGTCTCGGTGCAATGGCAAATAAGTCAATTTCTCACCCTAGGTGCTCTGGGGGGGAGGAAACGGAGATGGATGGATGTTTGCTATGACAAGAGGGTGTTCCGGTTTTCCTCTTGAAGACACAGATGGGATGTGGGCAGAGCCCCACCTGCGGGCCCCTGTCCCACACCCCGCTCCTTGGTCCCAAGGGCAGAGCACTTTCCGAGCTGACTCAGAGCAGCAAGCTGCTCTTTCCTGAGCCCTCACGGTGGGCAAAGTGAAGCTCAGAGCAAATGTTCTGGAAAATTATTCTGATCCCCACTTAAGGCATGGCCTTGAGTCTGTAACTTCATCTTTTAGGAGCCAGCGATGTCACTTGTCAGAGTGGGACCAGGTTAGCTGCCTGAGGTCTCATCACCATCTGAAGACAGGGACGCTGCAGAATGCATCCCCGGGCTGGAGCGCCACGGTCCCCAGGACTCAGCTCTCTGCCATTACGACTACTGGATGCACGTGCTGGCCACTTGGCACTTCATAGAGCTCTTCACATTGTCCGTGATGAGAGCCTAGGACGAGAGACCCTGCCTGGGCTGGCCCTGGGCGCCTGGTCTTGCACCCCGTCCACCGCGTCCGCTCGCCTCCCTCACGGACACGCGCCTGCGAGTGCCCAGAGGTCATGGCCTCTGTGGGCCCAGAGGGAAGATTCAAAGGCTGTGCTCTACTTCCTCACCTCACTCCCTGCCAGTATAAAGATATTACCGTATCGATTAGTGAAACCACGCGGATTCATTCATCACTGCCTGCGGCTGGAAAGGAGGCAATTATTGGAGTTATCTGTTGTCCTCAGGCCACTGCTTCAGGCAAAAGCGGGGGTCACAGATGCCCCAGGCCCCTCCCAGGAGCAGATGGCTGGGAGAAAGGAGCGGGCGGCTCTGGGCTGGTCACCGCTCTGTGTGTAGCCCACCAGCCCGACTCTCATCTGAGGGGCCGGCTCCACACTCACAGATGCCAAACTGTGGCCTGAGAGGAGGGCCGCACCACAGCCACCCCGTCCCATCGGTCCCCCACTGTCCCTCCCAGCTGCCACCACGCTGCCCTCCCTCGGGCCTGTGAGCCTGCCCAGCGTGTCCCCGCCTCCAGACCGTTCACTGCTCTGGGGGACCCTTCCGCTCACCCTCCAGGGCCCTCCTCTGCATCCCCGGACCTCAGCAGGAGGGCCCGTCTTCCAGGGGCCCTTCACCAGCGCCACACCTCCGGGTCCGCTGCACCGTCACCATCCCTGCGTCTCCTCCCAGCAGTTCACTTGCGGGCGGTGACTCCTCATTGCCTGTCTGCCCACACCTGCATGGGGCAGGGCCCCACCCCCTGGCCTCAGCTGCCACTCACCTGGTCCCGTGCCTGGCATGAGGGAGTGACTCCACAAACACCAGAGAACAGACAGACCCGCCTGCCCTGGCTGGACCTCGGTGGGAA
Source organism: Bubalus kerabau (assembly GCF_029407905.1). Taxonomy (NCBI): domain Eukaryota; kingdom Metazoa; phylum Chordata; class Mammalia; order Artiodactyla; family Bovidae; genus Bubalus; species Bubalus kerabau. The sequence continues at coordinate 4,254,784 of NC_073637.1, read as the reverse complement.
TCGACTTCTCACGTAGCACATGGAGGCAAGCTGAGCAGGCAGGCTTCACAGGATCCAGGCAGAGTCCCCTGGAGCCTCCCTTCTCATGGCTCTGCTACCCAGGTCCTCCCAGGATCCACATCTGGCTGGAAGAAGGATAACTTGGGCCCCAGACCCTAAGTGAAGCTCACCCCTTCTGCTCACACCCGCTGCCTAGAGCATGGCCACGTGGCTATAAAGAGAAGTGAAGTCGCCCAGTCGTGTCTGACTCTTGTGACCCTATGGACTGTAGCCCACCAGGCTCCTCTGTCCATGGGATTCTCCAGGCAAGAGTACTGGAGTGGGTTGCCATTTCCTTCTCCAGGGGATCTTCCTGACCCAGGGATCAAACCTGGGTCTCCCACATTGTAGGCAGATGCTTTACCATCTGTGCCACCAGGGAAGTCAACCTGTCAACCTGGCCATACCTGGCACCAAAAGCAGCTGGGAATGATCTAATTAAGCCCCAGAAAGAGAGGAAGCAAGTTGCTGGTGAATGGGCAGCTGTCTGTGCTACAGGGCATCTTTTACCAGTGGTGTGTGGCTGGTGCTGGATGAAAAGAGGAAAAATCGGGTTAACGGGGTTTTTTTTTTTTTTTTCCCTAAATTGTACAGAACTAGTCCCCTGAAGTCAGGACATCCAGGGCAAGTACTGGTCAGAATACACATGTGCTTTTCATGCAGTCTCTCATAAGACATTTATCAGAAATCTGGTGATGTACAAGATGGGGAACCACAGGGCATCTTTGACCACACAGTGTAAACTCCCCATGCCCTGCCTCCTGCTTCCTCCCAGGGGCACAGCAAGCTCCCAGCGCCCTCTGCTGCCTGCCAGTTTCCTCACTGTCCTGCTGCCACAGGAACTGCGTGTTGAGATGCGACTGTCCTCTTCAGCAACCCCCTGGGGCAGCCATTAAAGAAAGGCATTATCTAAAGCACTGAGCTAGGGGTAAGGAGGACGGGTGAGCAAGAAGCATAATCAATTGTTTCTAATTAAAATGGAAATAATACAGAACATTACCACGGATGATGGGTGAGTTCTGCAGGCTCCAGTTATGGCTGAAGGCTGCTTTATGTAACTCAGAACCGGAGAAATACAATTGCTGATTCATGGTTCCCAGCAGGCCATGGCACCAGTTCCTGTCCTGCAAGCCCAGGCTTTCTCCTTCCTCGAGTGCTCCCTGACGCCGCCTGCTGCTGGACTGGCCATCTGGCCATGGGCGCACATCCTGGGGCACTCTGTCAAGGACCAGAGTCCACCCATGGAGCCTGTTTCAAGACCAAGGCCTCTGCCCACAGTACCTGTGACCACGGGTCACAGACCAGCTCCATCACCTGGGCAAGTGGTTCCCTTCTCCAGACCTTTCCTCCCCACTCGCCAGGCGCAGGGAGGGAATGCAGAGCTCATGTTCCTGCTCCCGGGAGGAGAGGAAACCCTCCACTTCTAAAACCTCATGATCCTGTGATTCCACTGCTCAGGCAGGTCTGGGGCCTGGGCTCCCCCTACACTGGATCCAGATCTAATCACATGGCTAGTTTTCTCCAATGAGGCTGCCCCCCGGTTGTCACAGTACAGTGCATAGCAGGTGTGAGTTTGGTGTCTTACAACGCAAATAGGCACATTCTCGAGCCTGGATAAACTACTCATTAATACTTGTGAGAGAAGAACTAGTGACTGAACACTGATCAGGCACCTCCTCTGGGCCAGGGTTGTGCTAAGGCCCTGGCAGATTTTATTTGCACTTTCGTCGTTTGACCCCCAACAGCTCTCCTAGGTGAGCACGCTTGTTATTCCATGTTAAAGATAAAGACACAGAGGGTTAGAAAAGGGAAGTCGGGAGGCCACGTGGATGCAACTTTGGAGCCCAGGGCGGTGGGTCCCCAGTCACGTCCCTAACAATCCCAGGGGCTGCGGACGTCCGTGCCTTCAGCCGCCAAGGCAGTGTCCCAGGGGCAGCTCAGCAGAGATGACAAGCAGAGTGGGGGGAGGCCCAGGAGGGCCAAAAGTGGGGGGCGGTCTGACAGGGCAGGGAGGGGCCCCTCCTGGGGACAGCCCACTCTGCAGCTCAGGCCGGCGGTTTCCCCCACGATGCCCAAGGGGTCCTGGGGAGCCATGCCGCTCCCCTCAGTGCTGAACTAGGTGCTTGGCACACACTCTGAAGGTTCTGACAAGGAAGGTGGATGCCAAGGGTCCCTGGCAGGTCCTGGGATGCGCCTCTGTGAGCCCTGGGTTTCCAGTCCAGCTCTGAGCCGATGGAGCAGCCTCTCCATTCGCCCTTCAGAGGCCGTGCAGGTCTCACCTGCTTTCCTCCCGGACCTGAGGACATGTCATGAGCATGTTAGCACTCCCACTTTCCACAAGGACTCCCAGGCTCCTCCAAGAAGTTTAGTGACGGGATGGACATCCCGTGCCGTGGGGCACCATCAGGTCTCCCCAGCGTCTGGCCAGCCTGGGCACTTTGTGTTATTGTTCATGAACAAATATTGGGCCATCAGAGAAGTACAGAGGGCAAGCCCACCCCAGACTAAGCTGATCAGAAAACCGGCTGCCGGGGTGAGCGGCCCGACCACCAGGAGAAGGGCCTGGTTCCCAGGAGCACAGAGCCGGGCAGCTCATCTTGTGGATGAAGGACAACAGATTCGATTAGAGAGTCCTGCAACCGACTTAGAATTGATTTGGATATAAATAGATGGTGTGAAACCCATCCCAGTACCGCAGGGGCCTGGCCCCTCCCTCAGGGTCAGGCTGAAAGACGCGTGAAATCACGGTCACTTCTAAGCCCAATTAGTTCTGTGACTCCTGACGCCCAAGACACAGCTGGCCGGGTCTCAGGACAGAGAGACTCAGCTGGACTTGGTCCCAGGTCCCCTCCCTGTCTTTCTCTCTGTCTTTTATCTATCATCTGTCTGCCTACCATTCTATTTATTTATCATCTATCCAGCTATCAACCTGTCTCCTTCTCTCCCCCTCTGTCAATCTGTCATCTATCTGTCTGTCTGTCTGCCAGTCTATTATCTACCTGCTATCTGTCTATCTCTCTATCATCTGTCTTGTCCGCACATCACGTAAACTTTCTTGCCCAGTCTCACTCCAAGGGGGAGGACACTTAATTATTCATCAGCTGCCAAGGCCTTTGGACCCATCGATTTTGTTTCTGGTTCCCCCTTGGATCCGGTACACAGATTCTGGTTTGAGCGCATTAAGTCTCTTGAATAATTAATATGGTAATTTAACCTGAGCAGAATGAACAAATGTTACCTTCTGCTTAGAGAGTGGGGAAAAGAATTTCCCTGAGGCAGTTTTCCCAGACCCCTTCCTGTCACTCTAGCCCTTGAGAAGTGGCATCTGTCCTGCAGAAGGAAACTTCCAGCTGTTCCTCCCAGACCCTTCCTGAAGGGAGGCAAAGGGCGCCTCGCGCGCTGCAGGGGAATCTTGGTAGCCAGCCTCAGGCCGGCTTCCCAGGGCGACGAGGACCCGAGTCTAGTTTCCCTTGGACCTGATGGCCAGGTCTTTCTCCAGAGGCCTCACCCCTGCCTGCCTCCCTCCCCATTGCATGTGGGACCGGGGAGAGTCTCAGGGCTGAGTGTCCCTTGGGGACCCCTGGTGGACCCTGCACTGCGGGCCCCATGCCATCCGTGGCTTGGATGGCCGGGTGGCACAGGTAGCAGGGAGATAGCAGTGCCCGACATGGTGACAGAATGAAAATTGCAACTCTGAGAGCCAGGAGAAAAGGCAGGAGAAACCGGTTAGGAAGTGGCACGGAAAGTCCCATGTGGGATTTGGGGAACATCTTTCAGATCCCGGGGGGCGTCATGAGGCTGTGTCTTTTCCACAGTCCAAGCAGCACCAGTCTGTCCCAGCAGGGGCCCACCACTGGTTGCCAGGGCAGCAAGAATCTGCATTTCCAGAGCCCCCATCCCCACCCCATCAATGCCAGTGGTGTCCAGGGCATAGATTCCCAGCCCTCCACGTGGCATGAAGCCCTCCAAGAAATTCCCTCCGTAATGCGGCATCATCTAGGAACCCACAGCTCCTGCAGACCTGGCATCCTGTCACCCTCGTCACAGGCTGGACTCCAGGACCGCCCCTTCCTGGTGCCCATGGCCTGCCACGCTCTCCCCTCCTCTGAGGACACTGCCCCAGCATCCAGCTCACCTCCACGGCCCTGCTCCCACTCTTGGGATGCCTTCTGCATATTTCATGGGCTGCGCTTGGCGCATCATACAATGGACACCTGCTTCTGTCTCCTGACCCCACTGGACTGTACGCCCAGGAGCGCTTTCTCTTCCCTGCTCTTGGTATTAGTTAGTAAATTTTTGAGTGACTGATGGTGGATAAATGCCAGTAAGAAGCATTAAGGAGGGAGGGGGCCTGGGGTCTGGTTGGGACCCCTCTGTTCTCCTGCTGAGGACTACCCCGCTGAGCACCATGGCCTGGCAGACCCAGAGGATGTGGGACCAGCTGCCGCGGCAGCAGGGACGCCTGGGGCCCTCCCAGTCCCGGTCAGCAGCTTCGCACGACGGGAGGCTGGGGTTGCGGCCTGTGTGCTGATTTCCTGGTACTGTCATAACAAAATATCGCCACTGGGGCAGCTTGAAACAACAGAAATTTATTCTCTCGCAGTCAGAGGCCAGAAGTCTGAAATCAGGGTGTCAGCAAGTTGGGCTCCTACTGAGGGCTCTGGGGGAGAGTGTTTCCCTGCCCACCCCCCAGCCGCTGGCGTGGACAGGATCCTCGGCGCCCTTGGGGAGTGGAGGCCTCCTTCCGGCCTTCCCCTGGTCTGCAGCAGCCGCCTCCCCGCGCCTGTCTGTGTTCCGATCGCCCTCATCTGACCATGGCAGGGTCACATCAGGTGGTGGCCGCCCCTCTCCCGTGACCTCACCTTAACTTCGTCATCTGCAGAGACCTGCTTCCAAATACGGTCACCCTCGCAGGTACCCGGGGTGAGGATTTAGATGTTTCGGAAGGGGGACACACTTCAACCACTACAGCCATGGTAGAGACAAAGAAACCAAGGCTCAGAGCGTCCAGGAAAATTTCCAAAGGCTGTGCCGTTCATGAGTGGCCCAGCCTGGACTCGGTCAAGCCTCACCCACTGCCCGGGCCTTTGCTGGTGCCCCTTCCTCCCCACAGGACCACTGGCGTCTCTGCATTTCTCCAGGGCCTGTCAACCATGTCATTGCTGATAGGAGATGAGCAGAAGCCTGTTTGCAGCCTCAACTCCTACATTTTAGGCTCTGTGCTCAGCATCCCACCAGTTAGATTTACTCTCCTGTTTCTCCAGGCGGGGGGACTAGGGCAGAGCTACCAGCCTTGTGGGCCCCCTGGGGGAGGCGAGTCTGAGAGGATGACTTGGAGTTCATGTTGGAGGGTGTCTAGGGCCAGAGTCCCCAAGTTCTTCATTCAACTGTCCCCACGAGAGGAAAACAGAACCCTGATCCCTGCAAGCTAGATGCGCCTGAACTCAGGCCACTGAGCTTCAGCCGTCACTTCACAGGAAAGCTGGAGTCCATGGCTACCTCAGGGCTTGTCGACTAATAACCGGCCCAGCCGCCAACCGCGTCCCCTGCATTTGCCACGAAAGGGTTTCATGTGCTAATATCATAAATGCTTGTGGGTTTTTTAATTGGCACTGATTATTCCTCATCCTGTATTTAAAAAAAAAAGATGATTAGACATATCTTTGAAGAAAATGCCCCACGTTACCTGTCTGAACTTCGGTAGCATGTGTGCTTCACAGCACTTAGAGTCCTCTAAGTAGCGGCATTAGGTGGACCAGACAGGACTCATGGCCGCCACCCTGTTTTCACGGGTGAGGACACGGAGGGACAGAGAAGCTGATTAAATCATGCTGAGGAACGGGGCAAGGCCTAGCGGAGCCCAGACTGGAGCCCAGTCCTGACCGCCACCTACATGCTTCGTACAGCATCGTTTGTCTCCCGTCTGAGGTCAATTCAGGGGCAGCCCAAGGGACCAAAAACCCATACCCACTGATGGCGGACACATACATGCCCAACTTCTCCCTTTCTTAATGGACAGCCACCGCGCCTGTGCTTCAGCAAAGCCTCAGAAGTTTGAGAATCTCACCTCTCATCTCCAATAGCTTCAGCCAAGCACAATTGCATATGTGTCTGGTCATGGAAGAGCCAACAATCATGGTTCCAGCTCATGAAACAGAGGACAATACAGCCAAAATGTGTGCTTCCCCTAATAAACCACTGAATAAATTGTGAGGATGGGCCTGAAATATGGTGGCCAAGCTCCAGCTGCTCACAGGTCCCTGGTATCTGATCTCTGTCACTCACCCAGAGCCTCTGACGGCAGACAATGCTTGGGCCGGGGCCAGGACGATGCCTGCACCTCGGAGAGGTCCTTCATCTCGGAAAAGGGCTTCGGGCACTGTGATTTATTTCAGAATTCCTCCGAATTCTGACTTAGGACCCAACAAAATCAGGGATGCACTGAGAATGAATCTCAATGGACCTGAGACAGTGTCACGCACACTCACACGTGTTCTGTGCTCACAGTGGAAGGAGCTGACTACTGATTTCTGTCTGGGGCACCAAAAAGAGTAAGGGGAAAAATGATCCGATCCAGATGTTGATCCACACACACACATATACATCCTGGTCTATCTGATGAAGAAACAAACTAGCTCACCTTTCAATTCAGCCTCTACTTAACAGTGTGACTTTCTTGGTTTCCTAACCAATCAATCAATAGGTCAACCAATCAGCAAGCACCTTCACTGACACCTTCTCTGCACCGGGAGCCCTGCCAGCCTCCAGTACGTGAAACCAAGTCCCATTCTGAAGGCCTTCCAGCTGCAGCGTCAGCTGAGGCAGAGTGGTCAGCCCAGGACCTCCCAGGCCCCGGCTCCCGTCTCCAGCGCTTGCTGACGCTTCCCTCCACGGTGTCAGAAGACACTTGGTAAATGTTAGCAGGACGATGAAAGCTGCTTCTGAACCAGCTCATTTTTCTGAGCCCCGAAGCGCCTGGGGCCTGGATGGGGAGTTGTCAGAGGTAATGAATGGATCATTCCCGGAACGAGGGGCCTGGGAAAGATGTTTTAAAATCGGAAGCATGGGGTTTTTATTTATTTATCTCTTTATGCCCTGCCTTGTTCAAAAAGGATTTAAGACAGCTTATGAAGATTCATAAACTAGAGCAAAGAAATATAAATGAGGGTCTGGGAGAGGGAAGCAGGGTTTCCCAGGCCAGGAGAAACCTGTGCCCCACAGGTGCCCCGCCACCCTCTGCCTCCCTGAGCCTTGGCCTCTGGGGACACTGCCAGGATCCCAGGTCACCGATCAGGACCTGCTCCACCATGCTGGAGATGCTGATGCTTGTGAGCTCCACATCACACATGTTCCTGGGTGTGCATACACGTGCACCCATCACACACATACACTGTGAATACAAGCTTGCATACGTACACACATGCACACACGGACATGCATATTCATATGCATATATCACACACAGCATGCAGGTATACCTACATACTCACACCAACAAACGTACACATGCCACTCACATACACACATGCACACACAATACACACACATACAACACATATGCACATACACACACAAGCACATCCCACAGAAGGACAAAGCCTCCGGAGGGGGCTGTGTGCTTTCTGCACAGAGAAGCCTGGTCAAGCAGAAAAGCCCTGAGATTTGGAGGCCCACAGGCCCAGCCAGGCGGGTGGTTTTGAGCTGGGAGGCTTGGCTGCGGTCTCCTGGGAGAAGGACCTTGTCCTCTCACACACATGCCCCAGGAGACAGATGAACCACCTGCCTTTTGTGGTTGTTCTAATTTAAGAGACGCCAATCAAGCCTAAGGTTAAAGCATCTGCCTGGAATGCGGGAGACCCGGGTTCGATCCCTGGGTCAGGAAGATCCCCTGGAGAAGGGAATGGCAACCCACTCCAGTACTCTTGCCTGGAGAATCCCATGGAGGGAGGAGCCTGGTAGGCTATAGTCCATGGGGTCGCAAAGAGTCAGACACGACTGAGTGACTTCACTTCACTTCACTTCAATCAAGCCTGATGCTCCCCACATGACCTGCTTCCATCCCTGTTCACACCCACCCTGTCTGCTCCCTCACCCACTCCCTGTAGTGGACAGAACGACCCCCCCAAGGTACACCCATGCTCCAAACCCCAGAAACTGTGGATGGGGCCTTGTTCAGAAAAGAGGTCTTTTCAGATGTAGTTAAGGGTCTCAAAATGAGATAATCCTAAATCAAGGGCCGACTCCTGTTTCAATGGTTGCTGTCCTCATAAGACACAGAGGAGAGGTGGACCCAGAGGGACACCCTGGGAGCGGGGAGGCCATGTGAAGACAGAAACACAGACTGGAGTGATGCTGCCACTGCCGAGAAACCCCGGGGGCCACCAGAAGCTGGGAGAGGCGGAAAGGACCTTTCGCTGGAGCCTTTCGGGGGAACGCGTCTGGTACACCTTGCTTTCAGACCTCTGGAGCTGGGAGAGAATGAATTCCTGTTGTTTTAAGCTGTCTAGTTTGTGCCAATTTGTTTGGTGGCCATGGGGAACGAATACACTTACTTCGTTATCTGTAAAATGCAATAAACCATCATAAACTCCTCAGCAGCACAGCCACGGCAGCCACCCACGCTTAACCCTTTGTCCTTCTGTGCCGTTCCCTTGCTCCCCCATCCAGGTGATTTTCATCTCCAATTCGTAATTTTTGCCAATTTAACAGGCACCGTCACATCCTCCAGAACTTGGACCTTCCTCCCCTGATGGCCAGTGACCAAGGCCACTTCCTGTCCTCACTGGCCAAGGGGGTCTCCTCTGGGCAGCGGTGCAAGCTGTGTCTCTGTATTCAGGACATGGACCTTTCCTTGCTTATATTTGCAGCAAGATAACTTGTCCCAGTTTGTAGCTAGTCTCTTGGTTTCTTCTGATGAACAGAATTTCACATGAGATGCAGGATTCCAACAAAAACATGAATGAGAGAATGAATGAATGAGTCAGTGAGTTGCTTTCAGCCCTGGCTTTTCCACCCATGACACTGAGGTCTCTGCAGTCCAACGGGTCCCAGCTTCCTTATTGTCAGCACAAGGGCCTGGGTCTCATTCCTGGCCCAGCCTCCCCCACCCGGCTCTCTGTTGCCACAGGATCCGCTGCACCGCAGGGGAACAGCCTTGAGGATTACTAGGAGCTTCTTAGACAAAGCAATTTCTAAGCCTCTTTAAATCCTTCCTGAAACATGCTGGCATATAAATAAATAAACAGCTCCAAAGCAATTTCCATCTGCCCTCCCCAAGCTGGGACTCTTCCAAGCCACTGGCCAAGAGTTTCTGAAACCGCCACGAGCCCCGGGGCTGGCCCGAGGGCGCACACGGAGGCACCCGTCCCCCCCGGCCCAGCAGCACCCTCTCTGAACGCCAGCTTCTCTGCAGCCGGGAGCAACTGGACTCTGCAGCCAGGAGCAACTGGACTCTGCAGACAAGTAATCTCTTTACGGCCTGTTTCATTGTGAATCGTCACCAGACAACTATTAATCTTCAATCATACTTTTATCAAGAGTTTATTTTTTTTCCTGTGTTTCTCCCCAAGACTGGGAATATCAATATAGCAGCTGTCACGGGTCGTTACCAACTGCACCTTCCCCGCTATTACAGCGAAATAAAGCCAGATAGCGAGAGACGGGAGGAACCATCCGATCGACAGCTTATCTGGGGATCCGAGAGCTGCCCAGCGAGATGACATTGCTCTGTCACATCTGGGCATGTATCTCCCCTGCAAACAGAGGACGCAGCAAACGGATGCTGTCACCCCACGGCGGCCCATGCCCAGCACCTGACCACGACCATCCCAGCCCAGGGGAGCGGGTCCCACTGGGGATAGATGGCAGACGGGGAACCGGAGGGCTAGGCAGTGGGATAGCCTCTGCGTTACCATTTAGACGGAGCAGGAAATGGGGACCATCATCCCTTGCTGCAAAGCTGCCACAGGGATCACTGGAACCCAGCCCAGGGCGCGGAGCACCAGCGTCGTCACCCCATGCAAGAGGGAGGGGATGCAGGCAGAGACAGCTGCGATGAGGACGGCGGTCCTGCCGGCCAGAGAGACCACCGGCAGTGAAGGCTGGGCTGGCACTGGCCCCTAGGGCTGCCACCAAATTCCCACAGGCTTTGCAGCTCTAAACAACAGAGGTCCGCCCCCTCAGGGCCTGGAGGCCAAAAGTCCGGAGTCAGGGCTCCTCCTGGAGGCCCAGGGGGAGGGCCGGCCCAGTTCCCAGGGGCGGCAGGCTGACCCTGGCCCTCCTAGGGCGGCAGCGCATCACGCCAGTCTCTGCCTTATCTGCACGTGTTGCTGATTCCCTCCCTGCCTGCCTGCCCAAGCTTTATCTTCTCAGGTCTTTGCATTAGGTCCTCCCTAACTCTGGGAGGTGGAGAAGGCGATGGCACCCCACTCCAGTACTGTTGCTTGGAAAATCCCATGGATGGAAGAGCCTGGTAGGCTGCAGTCCATGGGGTCGCTCAGAGTTGGACACGACTGAGCAACTTCACTTTCACTTTTCACTTTCATGCATTGGAGAAGGAAATGGCAACCCACTCCAGTGTTCTTGCCTGGAGAATCCCAGGGACGGGGGAGCCTGGTAGGCTGCCGTCTCAGGGGTCACACAGAGTCAGACATGACTGAAGTGACTTAGCAGCAGCAGCAGCAACTCTGGGAGGACCTCCCCTTCCTCTGATTGATTATGGCTGCAAAGTCTCTATTTCCAAATAAGGTCGCACGCACAGCTGCTGGGGGTTACGACCTCAACAGATGTTTCTGGGCTACACAAATCAGCCAAGGCCTGGAACCACCGGCCGGCCGCTGCGTGCTGACCCTGGAAGGGAGGTGTCCTTCCCTGTGGCCCCTTCACTGGGTGGCCTACGGCCTAGTGCAGGCAGCGCCTCTCCAGGGACCTCCCCCAGCAAGGAGAGGCCATCCTGGGCAGCCTGCCCCCCTGTACCCACTGTCCTTCACTGAATCTTCCTCTGTGTTCCTTCAGGGCACACCGGGGGACAGGCATCCAGACCCTTGCCATCAGTCTGGAGAGCGAAGCAGACCTTCTCAATCCCCTTCTCAATCCACACCCTGGGAGCCACAGACTAATCCGTGAAGTCACTGCAGTCCATAGGGACGCCACATCTGAGGCCAAACCCAGCCCTTGGATGGCCAGGCTGCAGCTCTCTTGGAGGGAGGGGTGGGAGGGAGGGGACAGAGAGGAAGGGGGGTGGCCGAGGGGAGGGGAGGGAGGGGGGAGGAGAGAGAGCTGCGCCACGGGGCGGGGTCTGCATCCCCCTTCTGTCGACCTCCAGATGTGAGCATTTGTGTTTGGAGCTTGGGCCAGACACCCAGAGAGAAGGTCCGAGATAAAATTGAACTGAAGCACGTCTGCCTCATGCAGGGCCCGTCCTGAGTGAGAGCCCCCTGCCTGTCACCTCGAGCCCACGTGGGGAGGCCTGGGCTGCCTCTCCTCTCCATGGGAGCCAGTCCTTCTGCAAACAGAAGCACCTGCTGGGCTCAGGGGCCCTTCCAAAGGTTCCTGGGAAGGGACTGGAGAAGGCGGAGGTCAGGAAGGGACTGCAGCCCAGATGCAGCCTCAGAACCTCTCTCAACCCCGCGCTCCGGGCATTGTTCACCAACTGGCCCACAGGTACGGTCCACCTGCCACCCCCGAGCCGTCTAGGGCCGAGGTGCGAACGGCAGGCAGGGGAGGCGGGATCCACTCTGAGGGGACTCTGTGTGCTGAGAGACTGGGTGGCCCCACCCCGGGACTCAAGCTCAGGGCGGGCGGTGGGAGCCAGGTGTGCAGAGCCCCGCAGGATCCACGCTGCTGAGGGAGGGGTCCTGTGTTTTAGGGACAGGCCGGCAGGGTCATGGGGTGAGACAGGAGGTGTGGATGGGCCTGATGGGCCCAGACGGGGGTGGGGGGTGTGTTCTGGGAAGGCTCGTGGGCGCCCCTCCAGGCCACCGGCTAGCAGAAATGCTGTGTTTGCTCCTTTCTCAGCAACCAAGCATGGCGTACCCCCCCTCCCCCCACCACTCCCTCCCAGAGGATCTCGGCCAGTGACAGTTCAGTTCAGTGGCTCAGTCATGTCCAACTCTTTGTGACCCCATGGACCGCAGCACGCCGGGTCTCCCTGTCAACCACCAACTCCCAGAGTTTACTCAAACTCATGTCCATCGAGTCGGTGATGCCATCCAACCATCTCACCCTCTGTCGTCCCCTTCTCCTCCTGCCCTCAATCTTTCCCAGCATCAGGGTCTTTTCAAATGAGTCAGCTCTTCACATCAGGTGGCCAGAGTATTGGAGCTTCAGCTTCAGCATCCGTCCTTCCAATGAATATTCAGGACTGATTTCCTTTCGGATGGACTGGTTGGATCTTCTTGCAGTCCAAGGGACTCTCAAGAGTCTTGTCCAACGCCACAGTTCAAAAGCATCGATTTGTTGGTGCTCAGCTTTATGGTCCAGCTCTCATATCCACGCATGACCACTGGAACAACCGCAGCTTTGGCTAGACGCACCTTTGGCGGCCAGTGACACAAAGGCCAACGCGCTGCTGCTCCAGACTGGACGCGCTCCCTCCACACGCTCGCTGCTGCCAGCACCATCGAACTTTAATTAACACGATGACAAGCAGCCCCGTGCAAATCAACGATGAAGGGTCTGACCATTCATAGCCAGCTAGCCTCCTGTTCCAAACGCCTCTGGCAGAAGGGCAGGCGCTGGGAAAGCCCACAGGATGAGGCTGGAGAGCGCCACGGGGGAGGAGCCTGGTCGCCAGTGGCCCCGAGTGCCACCCTCCAGCCCTGGTCCTCCGCAGCCAGTGGCGTGGGGCCAAGGGGCATGTCCTCATGGTCTCTCTTCCAGAAAGCGGGGGAGGTCCGACACTCACTGGGCTGCTGAGGGTGGGAACTTGCTTGTTGTGATTAAAAAACACAGTTTATTTAAACTGTTACTTCTCATAATTCACTGGATATTATTACAGGTCAGGATGGTCCCTCCGTTAACATATTGAGTACATCCATTAGTGTTGTAGAAAACTGTATATATAATTCAGTAAGAATTCGAAGTACAGTTAAGCAGACCGTCGGGGTACGGGAGGTCTCCGTCATGCGCCTGCAGCCTCGAGATCCTTCCTGCAGGCTCGGTAATTTGTGTCCTTGCTCAGTCCCCTGACTGTCTGGCCTTACAAGCGTGACGGTGTGTCTGCCTGGAGAGAGGCCCTGGGCTCAGCTCGGGGAGCGGGGAGCCAAGGCCGTCCAGGCAGAGAAAGGAGGTGGTCCTGGCTCAAAGAGGTGCAGCTGGGCCTCAAACTCACGTGGGTACCAAGCCTCTGTCCCCTGGGACACCCACTGCCTTCCCCAGGGACTGTGAGCACCCACGCGGACGGCTCTCCTTCCTACTCCTGGGGTACCTATCCCGGCTCCCGGGGTGCCACCCCCTCGGTGCCACACCACACGGGCACCTCCGCAGGCACCCACCACCTTGGGATCAGGATGCGGCTGGTTGCCCCCAGAAGACAGCGAATGCCGGGGACAGCGGCCACAGCTCGCTTGTCACACAGTAGGTCCTCGGAGAGGAAGCTTACTGCCTGAGCCACCCAGAGACCAAGCAGGGACGGGACCCCAGGAGGAGGCATGGCCACAGCCAGGGACAGGCCCAGGGCCTACAGGTGAGGCGGGGAGCTCGCACGTGGGCAGGCGGCCCTGTTCAGACAGACACCTCACTAGGTCCAAGCCCTGAGTCACAGATCGGGAACCAGCCTGCCAGGCGAAGCATTCCCCACTGACAGTCTGGAGGCAAATCGTGGGGCTGCCCACCACCCGACACTACCTCTCTCCCTCCTTCCCCCTCCCTCCATCTCTGTCTCTCCTCAACATGCACTCAAGTCTTAAGTAACTTTCCTGACAGCATTTCCATGATTTAAAAACAATGGACCTAAGACACTAATCTCAAACACTAAGGGCATGGTTATGAAGAAACTTAGACCTCAAAGTACAGTGTGGAGGTGAAAGCCGGCATCTGAGTGGAAGATCTCTGACTCCTCTTGTGGGAAGAAACGTGGTTATCTCTGATAAGTGACAGCTCCCACCTCCCCAAACTCACCCTTTCCTCATCTGTGCTGGCTCCAGGAATTGCAGGATCCACAACGTACATCCATCCACCCACCCGTCCACCCAACCACACTAATATATTCATCCATCTGTCACTCACCACAGGCCAATCTGTCCATCTGTGCATCATCACCCATTCATCATCCACCCACCCACCCATCCATCTACCCATTAATCCATCCATCCCCCTGTCCGTGTATTCGTTCTTCCACCCACCCATGGCCTGCCTTCCCCCCCTTTCACCCCAGCATGCCTCCATGCTTGTATCTGTCCTTCATCTGTCCCTCCAACCATCTGTCCATTCATCTTCCATCATCCACCACCCATTTTCCCATTCCAGCCTCCCAACTTTCATCACCATCATCATCCACCCATCCACCCATGCATCCACCCATCCTCTCATCCATCCATCCATCCACTCACCATTCATCCATCCATCCAGCCATCCATCTATCCACTCATCCACCCATCCATTCACCCATCAACCCATCCACTCACCATTCTTCCATTCATCCACCATCCATCCATTCACCCATCCACCCATCAACCCATCCACTCATCCATCATCCATCCAGCCATCCATCCATCCACTCATCCACCCATCCATTCACCCATCCACCCATCCACTCATCCATCATCAATCCACTCATCCATCATCCATCCACCCACCCATCCATCCATTCACCCATCAACCCATCCACTCACCATTCTTCCATCCATCCACCATCCATCCCTCCACCCATTCACCCATCCACCCATCCACTCATCCATCATCCATCCAGCCATCCATCCATCCACTCATCCACCCATCCATTCACCCATCCACCCATCCACTCATCCATCATCAATCCACTCATCCATCATCCATCCACCCATCCATCCATCCATTCACCCATCAACCCATCCACTCACCATTCTTCCATCCATCCACCATCCATCCCTCCACCCATTCACCCATCCATCCATCCACTCATCCACCCATCCATTCACCCATCCATCCATCCACTCACCATTCATCCATTCATCTACCATCCATCCATCCAGCTATCCACCCATCCATCCAGCCAGCCAGCCATCTAACCATCCACTATCCACTAAGTGAAGGCTAATTAAGCCCCTTAATATGCCCCGATGTACCAGGTACTGAGGATAAAGAAAGGTTAAAAAGTAGTGGTCCCTGCTGTCTGAGCACATTATTTTCCTATTTGTCTGTCAAATTAAACCAAACACGTGTGCCAGATGAAGTCATCCACTGCCAGGCCCAGGTCTTCCTGTCCAACCTCATCACTTAACAGCAACTTTACAGCCAATCTGTCCCATAACAAAACCAGATCACTCACTGTCCCTCAAAGTCCTGCTGCCCCTCTTACTTCAGAGCCACTGCTCACGCTGTGTCTTTTCTCTGTGATGCCCTTTCTCCTATCATCTTTCTCCACCAACATTCTAGCCCGACACCAATGCCCTGTTTAACACCCCCTCCTCCAGGAAGGCTTCCCTGATGAGCCAGCTTCCTTCTCTGACAACAATGGTAGACAGCCTGCCTCTGCCCTACAGAACACTTGGCTCTCATGTGAGCTGGAGGGTATGGCTGGGACAAGTCAGAGGACGGCTGGGAGCATTTTCTCTTCTTTCGGGGGGCTTCTCCTTTATCTCTCCTTCTGGAATGTTTATTTCAGCACAAATCATGTAGTGTTCAAGAGCAACTTCCATGCCCTTGACTGCACTGTGGCATCTTCCCTCCAGGTGTGCGGGGATCTCCGGGCCACCAATGCTCCAGAACCTGCCGGGGTGGGCTGCAATCACTGCCCAGTGTCCTCTTGTGGGGACAGCATGTCAGCCAAGTCTGTGTGACAGGGTGGGACAGAGTCTGCCCTGGGGCCCCTGGCCCACCCCTGGAATCACAACCCCAGCTCCTCCAGGTGGACGAGCCCCTCCTCTATCCCATCTGGAGCCTGCTCCTCCCCCCACGCTCATATGCCCAGGACCAGGGCTCTTTCATGTTGGCTGTGAAGGTCCACAGAGGAAATGCTCCCAGTTGTGCGAGCCTTCCTTTGCGGTAACTGTTCAGTGCCGCAGCTACAGCCCCAGAGAAGCCATGGCAAGCACAGGGCGTGACTGTGGCCTGGTACACCTCCATCCACGGGACTCACGAGGCCGGGCCCGCCCTCCACACACCCACCTGGCAGCTGGCAGAGAGGGCAGGGCACCCCCTTGCTCCCCCCAGAAGTCTCTGCTCACATGAGGGTCTCCATTCTGCACCCCGAGCTCTGGCCATTGAGGACTGTGGCTGAGTGTCCATCATCTCATCCAAAGCTGCCCAGCATTTACAGAGAGCTGGCATCACGACCCTGGTCCTTCCTCAGGGGTGTCACCTCGCCTGAGTGCTCAGGTGTGCGGGGACGGCACCTTCTGCCGAGTGGCAGACCCTGGGGGTGGAGTTGGGCTGCCACAGGGCCTGGTGCCCACTGCCCGCCTCACCACCTCAGGTCAGACTCTGGGGACAGATAGGGCCTTGAAGGAGATCACACTCACATGCTGCCCACTTCACAGTGGACGGCAGAGACCAGAACTGTTCCCTGAGCCCAGAGCATGTGGTGGTGGGGGCTGCCAGAGGCACACCCCATCCATCTCCAGGCAGGTGGATGCAGCATCTTCCTCCCACCTGGGCTTGAGCACACAGGCGCCTTGCTCAGGACACCCTCCCCGCCAGCCTGCCTTGTCTCAGTGACCCCCGACCCCGCCAGTCGCTGCCCCATCGCGCTCACAGGAAGTGAGGATACACAACCGCATCCGCCCCCCAGCCCCCGAGCTCTGCTGGATGAGCCTGAGTGTGCCTCCTCTGTGAGCCCTGTCCAGCCTGCAGTGATGCCCGTGGACGCTCGGTGACCACGTGGATGCTCAGTGATGCACGTGGACGCTCAGTGACGCACATGGATGCTCGGTGACCACATGGACGCTTGGTGACCACATGGACGCTCAGTGACCCACATGGATGCTCAATGACGCACACGAACGCTTGGTGACCACATGGACGCTTGGTGACCACGTGGACGCTCAGTGACCCACATGGACGCTCAGTGACGCACATGGACGCTCAGTGACCACATGGACACTTGGTGGCCACATGGATGCTCAGTGACCCACGTGGACGCTCACTGATGCCCGTAGACTCTCGGTGGCCACGTGGACGCTCGGTGGCCATGTGGATGCTTGGTGACCACGTGGATGCTCACTGACCCACATGTGCTGAGCTGACCCGCCGTCCACGTCTGCTGCCATCAAGACCCCCGGTACCAGCTTTGTGGTGTTACTATCACCTACAGCCACTTGCTGGCTTCTCTGTTGATTTTCTGTGCCCCTCCCCCATCAGACATCCGGCTCCAGGAGGGCAGGGACCCATGTGTCTCCAGCGCCATGGCCACCACTGGGTGGGGGATATCAAAGGTCGTGAAGGGAATGACAGTTCACAGGGTAGTCACACATGCTTAGCAACTGTGCGCGGGCCTGTCTCACTGGACTCTGTTCAAACACTCAGTCCCTTCAGCTCATCCATCAGCCTGACAGGACCCTGATTTAATTGCCCTGCAGCTGGATTGAGCTGACCTGCGGGGGCAGGCAGTACTGGTGGAGAAGGGCAGTGGAGGGGTGCCACCAGGTCCTGTCTCTGCAAGCCCCCTCTTGAACGGACACACACGGGCAGCTCTTCCCGACTGGAACACGGCCTCCCGCATCCCAAGCGGAGGGTCAGCAGTGCGGCTCTGCCTGCCAGGCGGGAGCCCCTGGGATGAATCCGGTGCCCCAAGCCCGCAGGGAATTGCACTAGGGGTGCGCCTCGTGGGTGTTCTGTGCATCTGACTGGCCCCGCACACCTCTTCATTTATGGCAGCTGGAGAGAGAAACACAGAACCCCAGTGCGGCCGGGAACGGGCACCTGCTTCAGCCCATCACGGAGCAGCTGGTGACCTGGGTGTGTGACACCCCAGCCACGTGGACACCTCCCCTCAGACCACTGGGTCCTGGTTTCCTCAGCTACAAGGGTGGCTGCCCAGGCCATATCCTTGTGAGGACGGAGGCTAGAGGAGCCTTCTGCAAACTCCAAGCTGGAGGCTGGAGAAGCAGCGGCTGGCCAAGAGCTCCAGGAGGTCTGAGCCGCTTCCAGAGTCGGGCTCAGACAGAATTGCATGAAGTTTTGGGCTTCCCTGGTGGCTCAGATGGTAAAGAATCTGCTTGCAGTGCAGAAGACCCTGGTTCAATCCCTGGGTTGGGAAGATCCCCTGGAGAAGGAAATGGCAACCCACTCCAGTATTCTTACCTGGAAAATTCCATGGGCAGAGGAGCCTGGCGGGCTACAGTCCATTGGGATCACAAACACGACTGAGTGACTTAAACACTTCCCAACAAAGCTACACTCACACTGTTACCTTAATGAACAATGACAACCGGGCTCAGAAAGGGTGAAGTATTTTCTCAGGAGTATAAAAGCCTGTGTGTGAGTCAGGTTTCTGCTACAATAATGTTTTGCAGCAAAACACCCTCCTAACCGGTAGTTTAGGAGGAGCGCTCCTTTTCCTGGCTCTCGGGGCTGCAGGCAGGCTGTGGGCACTGCTCCCGGCCCATGTGTGGTCAGCTGGCTCCGTGCCTCTGGGACCTGTGGCTACTGGGTGCACCTTTCTCACAGCAGATGACAGCCCAGGGTCCAAGCCTGTGTCCTGTCTGCTAATATCCAATGGCCAAAGCCATTCGATGGCCAAGCCAGCAGCAACGATCAGATAAACTGGCTCCTGCGCTGGTTTGGAGCAGGGCAAACTGGGCATGATTCCAAACACAGGCAGGAAAAGAACTGGGACGAAAGGCTGATTCCACTCTGACCACACAGCCAGTCCACCTCCCCATCACTTGGCTCCAAGGACCTTCTGTCTCCTGACCCAAGGACCCTGGGAATGTACTGGGCTTAACCTCCGCTCTCCTGATGCCCAGGGTCCACTCTGCCAGACCCAGAAGGACCCCACGGGCTGGTGTCACCATCCACGCTCACACTCTCCGCCTCTACTGGTGAGCGTGGTGCCCTCTCTTCTGACGCCAGACCCACCTCTGGTCCAGCCCTGCCTCAGCCCACCTCACAACCACATCTGGCCAGGCTCATGGGGTGGGAGCCAAGCAGGAGGAACCAGCTGACCTGCATGAAGAGGGAAGATGTCCCCGAGCCCCACTGACACTGTTCTTGGCACTGAACCGGCTCCTAACAGGCATTTTTAGAAAAATGGAAAAATACAGAAACAGGTCCAGAAAAGGAACCTTCAGCTAAATGTGCAGGGCAGAGCAGGTCTTCTGGCTCCCAGGGCCCTTTGCATCCTGCACGCCTCTCCCCCAGGGCTCTCTCCTCGCTGTTCTGAGGCCTTGGAGGCTCTGCTGTGCAGGCGTGTGGTGTGTGCAAGTGCATAGCATGTGTGTATGTGTGCGATGCCTGTGCTTGTGCGTGTATGTGTGATGCGTGCGTGACTGTGATGCCAGCATGCAATGCGTGTGTGTGTGTGACGTGTGTGTGCACAGGTAGTGCAGAGAGCAGGCGTCAGGGGTGCATTTGCATCTGAACAGTCAGAAGTCCCCTGCAGAGATGATTTAAGGGGCGACAGTGCCGGGGCTCAGCTAAACAAAGGGCTGGCGGATAGTCCGTGTTCCATCCGAATGCCTACTGAGGTATGAAATTAAGTCAAACGCTTCTACTCTGCTGGACTGATTACTGGCACTGAGGCTGCAGGGGACAAGCCTTGCTCACTTCGCTGCCCCCGCCCCCACCCTCACGAGGTGGACTTCATTGCCGGGAGCCTCCATTGCTCTCCAAGGGTCTCATGGACATCTTGGCTGCAGAATTCATGTTGTTGACAATTTCTGATGTGATGGGGCCCAGCTCCAATCCATATGTAATTTCCATTTCTGTCTGACTGTGCTGGACCCTGTGTTGGGGATTCGAGACGCACAGCGGAGAAAACCCAGCCTGCAGCCTCAGGGACCTACGCTCAGTCCATCTCCGACTGGCCAAGGTACTGCGGTGTGGCTGTGGAGCCAAAACAGAGGGCAACCGTGGTCCTGGCAGGGTGGTGGAGCTGAGGTGATGAACAAACACGGAGCAGCAATCACATAATACGTGTTACGATAACGTGTCTGCAGTGGGGATGGCGCATCGTCGGTGAACTCGGGGACTCTGGGTTTCTCTGGCCACCATCACCAATGTGAGCTTTCCCCTTCCACAAACCTTAGTGCCCATGAAGGGCCCCAAGTCATGCCGAGATGGGGGTGTGCTGGGGGCGTGGTCCAGAAGTATGGGGGTGCAGGTAGAACGATGGTGATGTGGGGGTGGACATGGCCTCGCTGACGCTGCAGTGCTGCACACAGGTGGGGCGGTTCTGAGAGGATGGCACCCTGAGGGCGAGGCTGAGGGTTGTTGTATTAGGAATGGCGGTGGAGAGCTATGAGCACGGGGACAGCAGAGCTGGAGGGGTGAAGGTGGTGATGGTGGTCACAGTGACACCAGAGCAAAGCTGGACGGGTGACCGTGGTGACGGTGGCCATGGAGATGGCAGAGCAAAGCTGGAGGGGTGACCGTGGTGACGGTGGTCATGGTGATGGCAGAGGAAGCCTTGAGTTCTCAGCACCATGACCCCATCCTCTGCCTCTCCCTGCAGGCTCCATTAATAATAGGGCATCTGTCATCCCGACAAGTCTAAAAGCAGAGGGAGTCTTCTCAGTTGGTGGTCCTCCATCTTCACCTCCCATGCCTGGCATGCCCTAGAGGAACCTAGGAGCCACCGTGGTAGAAATTTAAAAATTTCCCCCCAAATCACACTGGTCTGGGCTCAGGTGCTCTGCTGTTGTGTTTGGGGGACAAAAAGAGCCACAGTGGTGTGACTGGGGACAAATCCGATTATGGTGATGAAGTCTTGGTCGGTGTTTAGGGATCTCTGTATTCTATCTAGACATTTTTGTGTCCCAGCGGAGGCACGTCCACGCAGCACAGAGGAATCTGTCCTGCACAGGCTCAAACCACAACATCTGTGTGACGCATCTCACTTTGTGCCAGGAGGCAACACTCTGCAAAGTTGACATTTGTGATAATATATTATGTCAGGTGAAATAGGCAAGAAGTTAATTTAAGTCAGGGAGTTAATTAATGAGATCCAGTGCACATTAACGATCATTACCTCATGTGAGAAGAGTAATTAGTGGCGTGGCTGGGGTTTCCCTGTCCTCCTGGGCGGTGTGTTGACATGGCACATAAGTCACTCACAGCTGGAGGAGTATCTCCTCGTGCAGCAGCCGGGACAGCCGAACGTCATCAACCCCTGGCTTGGAAAGCTGCGTGACCCTCGTCGGACATCCGAGGAGCCACGGGCATCAGGGGTGGCCAGAGCCAGGCAGCTTCGACCGACGCTGCCTCCCACTAAGCCTCGGCCCCCTGCTCTGAAACAGGGGCTGATCACAGCCACCTTGCGGGACTGAGCCAACATTCAGCACACAGATGAAGGAACATGTGGGCAATGAGAAAGGCTCGGTAAGTCAGCCCGAGTGGGAACGGGCTCTGGGCCATCCTTGCACCCGCAGGGCCCCCATGTCGTGCAAGAGCTCTGTTCTGACCCTGCGGGGGGCCGGCGGTGGACCGGGGGGCAGTCACACAGGGTGTGAGGAGCGCCTGGGTGGGGTGGGGGAACCTGAGCTGGAGCCCAGGGCGGGTTTGGTGAGACTCAGGCCTGGACAGACCCTTGGTGTTTGGAGAATGGGGGAGACACAACCCCTGACCCCACTCAGCCACTGGCCCGCTGGTGGAGACATCGTGATGGTCCCAGAGCTTGGGCAGAGATGCTGTCCTCCGCTGGGGCCTTCCTCCCTGAGTGATGGGAGCACAGGGCCAAGTCACACTCCTGCGTCTGACAGGTGCCCCGCTGTGCAGGAGGGACTCTGTCTTAGGGGCGACAGTGCCTACCTTGGATGGGGTGGTGCCTGCCGGGCACCCCCAGCCCCTCACCAGCCTGGGGACAGGGCATGGGGGGCCTTGGGGGCGGGGGCGGCCACGTGTCTCCACACAATGTCTTCGAGTTCTGTCACCAAGCAGGACTCACTCGACCTTCATGTGACCCAATGCATCTTTGCTGACTGGGTACAGCCTGCCCTGCATGTCACAGACGGCCGCCTTCCTCCGGGCCCTGCCTTATAAAAACAGGGGCTGTGCAGTGACCGCCAGGCAGGCGGGGCAAGGACAGCAGCAGTCAACCCACCTCGCTGTGGCTGAGCCAACAGCATTTAAGCAGGGGGAAGAGAAGCACCGGAGCCCCAAGGCCGAGCAGCTGTAAGAGCCCGGAGAAGGCCCCGCAAGGAAGGGTGCTGTCCCAACGGCCCAGACCACCCGGGCCAGCTGGACTCTCTGGGGGACCTGCTCACACGGGGATGGAGGCTGATCCCGGGACTCCGAGCAAGGCTCGCCGAATTCACAGGAACTGGTGGGGCCAGCGGGGGCCGGATGGTGGGGCCCTGCCGCTCTAGCAGATGCAGACCCAGCTCAGAGGGCCCGAGGCACAGCGAGCCTGGCTTAAACTGATGACTGCGTAATGAATGATATCTGGTCACCGAGCCTCGCAAGAGGCATGGACTACGGAATTCTCACCAACAGTGGTAGATATGTGCCCACACCCATAAACACTGGGGCCTCGTGTTCTCTCGGGAAATATGGGCACACGCACACACATGCACAGACCGGGGCTGCACGCTTTCCCAGCACCTCAGAGGCCCCTGTCGTCCTGGTGGAACCCCAGGCCCTCCCCTGCTCCCTCCATGGTCCAGTCCGCAGGGCCTCCTGCTCCACCCTTGACCCTGCGCCCTGCCTCCTGGAGGAATGCGCCCTCTGGGCCCAGCTACGTCTCTGGGGCCTTGCTTCTCCTCTGCTGGCCTCAGTAGCCGCAGGACTGGGCCCCCTCCGCCAGCCTAGGGCCAGTCACCTGGGAGTCTGCCCCGCTGACCCTCTGACCAGAGCCCACCCTGCTTCTGCCGGCCACTCCCACCCAGCCTAGGGCTCAGCCCTGGTATCACCTCCCCTGTGAAGCCCTCCTGGCCTGGCTCCGTGTCCCTTGGCTCCCATAATGGGCCACATGCCCCATCGAGCTCTTCTCAGGGCTGCAAAGGGCCCTGTCCTCCTCTGCATCCCGCCTCGTGGAAGGTGGCCTGCCGTGGGGCTGTGGGCTCATCACCCGATGTCCAGGCTCGGGTCTGGCCCGGCCCACAGCCCCCGCCCCACAGCGGAGATTCTTCCCTGCACCCTCTCCGTCGGTGAACAGACAGTATGATGTGTTCCCAGGCCTCTGGCCCTGGTGCCTGTGCCTTCGTTTCTATGGGTCACCCTAATCTAGACTGACCTCGTCTCGGAGCTTCACCTTAGTTTCATCTGTGACCCCAGGGACTGTAGCCTGCCAGGCTCCTCTGCCCATGGGATTCTCCAGAGTACTGGAGTGGGTTGCCATTCCCTTCTGCAGGGCGTCTTCCTGACCCAGGGATTGAAACTGGGTCTCCTGCATTGCAGGCAGTCTTTAGCATCTGAGCCACGAGTAAGCCTGTAATTACATCTGCAAAGGCCCTATTCCAAGTAAGTGTGCATTCCCAAGGTTCTGAGTGGATGTGAGTTTTCGGGGACACCATTCAACCTACTCAGGCCCCAACAAGGGAAGGACACAGGCAGGGGCAAATCAGGTCCCAGGCAGGTCTGAGCTGCAGAATCAGGCTGGCAGTGTCCCTTCAACACAGCCCAGCACCAGGCACCCCTGCCCCCTGCCCTCAGAGTCCCCAGCGGCGGCCTCCGCTGCCCTAGCTGAGTGGCAGCTGTCCACGCCCCATGCCCCTCACCTGCCTGGCTCTGCTCTGACCCCTCGGCAGCCGGGGTGCCGCAAAAAGGGGCAGCCGGGAGGTGGGCCGACCAGGAGCTGCTGCCGCCACCACTGCCAAACACCCCCGGGCGCAGGAAGATACCTGAGGTCCAGGGAGTGCAGCCGCCCTCTGGCTGCTGGAGCCAGGGGTGCGGGCGGGTGGCCTGGGCCCTTTTTGTCCTCACATTTCAGAATGAGCATTCTGATCAAAGGCCAGAAGCCCAGCTTGGCACCGAGCTATGGACCGCCTCTCACTCCTGGTGTAATGGAATGGCCTGTCAGCCACCTTCTGAGGGTCCCAGGGAGTTCGGGTCTGTGAGGCTGGAGGGTCCTTGTCCTCACTGACCCCTGATTCTTGCTTGTCCTCCTTGCCAGAACCTACCGAGCCCACCCGGGTCAGGATCCTGCACTCCAGTTCACAGGAGCATCTCCTGGGCACTTCTTAACAGCGCAGACACGGGCCTGCCCTGGAGAGACTGATTCAGCTCTCTGGGCAGAGCCTGGGGCGGGGGTGTAAGGTTCCCCAGGCCTGAGCCATGGATCTAAAACTATGAGCCAACCTGGATGGGCGCATGCCTTGCCCATGGGGAGGCAGGTGGACCTGTGCCCACAAGTGTGTGCGGTTCACCCCAGAGGCAAAGCAGACAAGTGGCCGCCTGGCCAATCTGCGTGCCCATCACACCCGCAAAATGTTTAAGAAGCGTCCTGCTAGGAACTCCGGCTATTTCTGTCCCTAACACTGGAGAATGGAACATGGAGAGAGAAAGCAAATGCGAACAGGTGGAGAGGCCGAGTCCAGGGGCCCAGCTCCGGGCAGGAAGGACCCCGGGGTCCCTGCAGGCCCACCGTGCACGCCCAGGCCCGGCCTGCCCACCCCCAACCAGGGGTAACACAGAAGGAGGGACAGCTGCCAGCCGTGAAAGGGATTTTAAATTCTATGTTGCAGCGTGAAACGGGCAGCTCAACCCCCAGTCGTGTTTATTCTTTCCTTCTCTAGGACACACTCATGCATAGCCAAGAAGATTTAAAATGTTTATGCATTATGCGGGCTGGCATAAAACAAGCCAAAGCACTGCTATTGCCGGGTGCTCAGACTCATAATAAGCCACTCCTCAAGGAAGTAACAAAGAGAGCAAAGTTCACCGATGTCATGGGCACTTCAGGAAGGAGTGGAAGGGGAGAGGCGGCCCGGGCCCGTGTCCGCGGGACTCCCCGTCCAGAGCTGACCTCCGGGCCAGAGGCTGCAGCCTGCCCCTCTGCCTGCCAAAACCCGGCCTCTGGGATGGCAGAGAAGCCCCACGTTAGCCACCGCTTTCACAGACAGCATCTTCTCTGGGACCCACCACGCCTGCACATTTATAGACAAATGGCTGAGGCTCCAGGGGGAGAGGGGGCCTCCCTGAGGTCACATCCCGAGTGGCAGGGCCGGTCACACCAGCGACTCAAGCCCTGCCCTTCTGCTCCCCAGCCACCTCCGAGCCTCCCTTGTAAGGTTGATGCCTAGATGGCAGCCTGGACCCCTGGGAACCAGGCAGGAACCCGGAGAGGGGAGATCTGACCCTCGTCACTCAGAGAAGAAGCAGTCTGGGTCTGCAATGGCCCAGATGGCAGCATCAGACAAGGACAGGCTGGAGAGGTAGTGAGGTCCCTGTCACCATCAGGGCCCAAGGAAGCAGGAGAGTGCAGACTCTGATGTCAGAGAGAACCCTGAGAACCAGCTCTGCACCCAGCGGGAGACCTTCCTGGAGGCCCCTCATCCATCCCTGCCTCAGCTTCCTTGGCTGTGAAATGGGTATAGGCATATGACAGCTCCCAGGTAAAGAGTGTGAGGATTGGGTGAGCTAACAGTTTTGTGGTTGTGAACACCCACCACAGCCTGGCCCCTCATCAGTCCTCCGCTCCCCCAGCCCCCTATTGACGAGGCCTCTCCACACCAGAGGTGATGATGGAAGCCGAAATTCAATTCAGTGCCCTAACCCGACAGAGGAGACATTGTCACTCCTGGTTTTGTGTGTGCTGCTGTTTGGACGCACGGGTTGGGGCTCTCCCGGGGGCCTGGCAGGCTTGGACAGGAGGTGGTTGCAGGAGAAAGGAGACTTGGCCAGACCCTCAGGGGTCAGATCCCAGTCCTGCAGCCCCGGGATCTGGACTCCTCATCAACCACACTCACCCGGCCTCTGCCACCCCTCCTGCCTCCTAGAGGGAAGGGCTCAGCCATGCCGTGGACGGTCCCCCTGGTCTGGAGGCCAGAAGGGGGATGCCTTCCTAGAGGCCGCACCTCTGTCACCATGGTCTCCCCAGGGCCTCTTTCCCGCCTCTCAGGTCTCTCAAAAGTGCTTGAAAGGGTTAGTCCAGGAGGCTGAGTCCAGGGAAGAGCGTGGTCCAGCCTCATCCACCCCACCTTGCTCCTCCAGGTCCCCAGCTCTGGAAAACAGGAAGCACCAATGCTGGGATATTTAGGGTGCTGCTCTGGGGTTACTGCAAGCGTGTTGGCGCCTGCCAGATGCTGTCGGGGGGGGGGGATGGAGGCGGGAGGGGACGCCTGCACTCACAGCCTGCAGGATGGGCTGGGGCACTAGATGGCTGGAGAAATAGGGGCCCCTGCTGCTGCTGCTAAGTCGCTTCAGTCGTGTCCGACTTTGTGCGACCCCATAGACAGCCTCCTACCAGGCTCCTCTGTCCCTGGGATTCTCCAGGCAAGAACACTGAATGGGTTGCCATGTCCTTCTCCAATGCATGAAAGTGAAGTTGCTCAGTCATGTCCGACTCTTAGCGACCTCATGGACTGCAGCCTACCAGGCTCCTCCGCCCATGGGATTTTCCAGGCAAAAGTACTGGAGTGGGGTGCCATTGCCTTCTCCGATAGGGGCCCCTAGGACCATGGAACTCTGCTACTCACATCCTCCTGTGCACATAGGATGCTAAAACATACGACGCCCAGTTAAATTTGAGTTTCAAGCAAACAAGGGAGACTTTCTCAGGATGAGTATGTCTGATGTGGTATTGGTTGCATCTCCTGTCTTCCCCAGCTCCAGAGGGTAGGGGGCGGCTCTGACTGAGTCTCTTCCAAGGACCACAGCCTTCATCCTTCTCCTAGAGTCTTCCTCCCCTTCCTCCTCCTTCTCCTCCTCCTCCCCCTCCCCACCCCCGAGTGTTGGCAGAACCCACAGAAGGAGGGGGACGCAGCTCCTTGATGCATTCCATAAAGGTCAGCCTTCTAAGACACAGGATCAGAGGAGAGTGGACCTGAAGGGCCAGATGGGGGACATCCAGCCCAGGGGTGGGGTGGTGGCCACCACGGCGACGGCGGAGGTTGCGGTAACCATGGTGGTGGACCTGGCAGTGACAGTAACCATGGTGATGGTGGGGGTGGTGTTGGTAACCATGGTGACGATGGGAGTGACAGCGGCTCTGGAGACGCCCCCAGGATTGACGGTACTCATGACAACCATCAAGAGAAGTCGGTGGCCTTTGCCGTGACGGAGATGCTGTCCTGTCCCTCTCGATCCCCGAAACATTGCCGGCAGTGAGTGGGTCCTCTCCCGTCCACCTGGGGATCCCCAAGCACCACCCCCCCAACAGCCTGCTCAGCGTCAAGCGGAACGGTTTGCCAAAATGGGTCTTCAGCTTGGGCAAGCGCTCATAGCAAGAGACCGTGGGGGAGGAAGCAGGCAGGGCGTCTGGTGGAGGGGCCGGCCTGGCTGCCACACTAATTAAGCCCCTACTCCCCTCCCTTGGGAAGAACTGTCCTTTCCACTGGCTCCGCCAAGCTGTAATCTGGCGGCTGGTTAATTAAAGCCAATTTGCTTTGGATCCAAACACTGTTTGCTGTGACACACAGGCAGGCGGGGGACAGTGGGGAGCACCCCCGCAGCCCCCACGAGCAGAGGGCACGGATGCCGCCAGACGGGGTGCCCGGGCACCTGGGCCCCTCGTGGGGGCACCTCTCCCCGATTCCACACAGAGAACAGGAGAGGCTCAGCCCAGGACACACGCCCCACAGGTCCAAGCCCTGGCCGCCCACCCCAGAGTCTAGGGTGGTCCCAGGAGAGTCCCTTCACTCCAGAGCTCCTGAGTCCTCACACTCGGCGGGGATCCTGAGGGCCCCCACAGGCCCTCTGTGCACACGGAGTGAGTGACGCTGCTGCTGGGGGCTGCAGAGCCTGCGTGTGGGGCCGCCTCACCCCCCCAGAAGAGGCAATATCTGCAGCCCAGATGAAAACCACCCTGCAGCCATGGTCCTCTCGTCTGGTGAGCCCAGCCTGCCCCTAGCAAGGGTTATGGCCGCCCCGAAAGACTGAGGCAGGACCTTGGGCCCTAGGCCGCGCCCCGCAGTGCCCTGGGCCCGCTGTCAACCGATGAGCAGGACTGCTTACAGGGGCCCCAGCCTACCCGGGACTGGGGAGGAAATAGCCCAGCAGACTTATCTCCTGCTGCTTCTCCCCAGGATTTGCAGCTCATGTGGGGAGACCCACCTCTGTGACCTCTTGAAGGATGTGAGTCAGGACATAAATCTTGACTCAGAAAAGCAATGAAGCAGTCGGAGCAGGCTGCCTGGAGGAGGTGGCAATTCAGACTGATCCTCACAGAGACGGGATCTGTGGTCCTGGGGAAAGAGCACGGCTTCAGAGGTGGAGGCTGGAGCTCAAGCTGGGCTCTGCCACGTGCCTGCCGTGGGATTCATTCCTCCCAAGCCTCCGTCAACCCATTTGTGAAGTGGAAGCGGCAGTGTTTAAGCAGAGCGTGGATGAAGCAAGCAGTGCAGGACCAGGTCTTCAGCGGAGGACCCAGAGACGAGGCGTCACTACAGTGTGACGGAGGAGCAGGCCGAGGGGAGACAATGACCATGGTCCGCACCTGGAGTCAGCCCCTCTCGTGACTCACGTCCCAGGCTCTGGCCTCTCCAGAGGTGGAGACATAAGCCTCCCCTTCCCAGCGCTCCACCGCCAGCCCCTCCCTGCCTCCATCCATGCATCAGCCTGGCTCAGCTCACACCACACAGCTGGTCTGCTGTCTGACTACTGAGGTCACATCAGCTGGACTCAGGCTGGTCTGAATTCACGCCACGTGGTGCCTGTGTTCTGAGATCCAGCAGTGGACGGCCTGCCCTTGGGGGCTCCGACTCGGGGGTGACCATGGTGGGCCCCTGGGAAACCACAGAGGCATCACCACGCAGCGGTGAATCGGTGAATCAGTGCGGGGGCTGGGGAGCGGGGCATCTCTGGCCCGCCTGCAGTGGCCCGACTTCCCCCCAGGACAGCTGGGGGCCTTGGCTCCGAGCAGCAGGGATGGGGACTGAGCGGGCTCCTGGCAAGAGCCTCAGGGTCTCTTCCCTCGTGGGCCTCCCTGGTCTGGACCACTCTGGGCAGGAAGAGGTGCCAGCAGCGGGGGCAGGGCTAGGGGTGGGCAGACTCCCCGCAGCAGTCCCCAGCCTTAAGTCGGGCGGCCGCTCTCCTGGGCGTCTGGGGTGCATTTGGCCCCCAGGGCAGAGGGCCAGGCTGGAGGTGCCTGAATATTGGGATGCTCAGCCCCTCTTTTGAGTCGGGCGCCTGGAAATAATTTCATGGAGGTCAGGGCCAGGCAAGGGGAGAGCACTTAGGAAACAGAAATTACAAAATTCTGACTAATCGCCTCTTAAAAGCACTCTAAGGCCCTAGAGATGAGAGGTCCTCGGGTTTAATCGCTTCTCGGGCACTGGCGGCCGGCGAGGGGCCCTGGCCCTGGCTCCCCGGTCCTGTGCCTCCAGCTCCCGGGGTCAGGGGGACACAGAGCGCTCTGGGGACAGAGACCGAGCCCGGTGCGACACCCTCCCATGCATGGCAGCTGGCACAACTGCATGCCCAGGGACCCACAGGCATGGCAGCCACTCCCCTGCAGGGCAGCACAGCCAATGCTCCTCACGGCCAGACCCCCAGAATCACGTGTGGCCCTCGATCCCCTTTCCCCTCCAAGATGGGGCCCAGACTAGTGGCCTTCCGCTGTCATCCAGGAGCCGCAGCAAGGAGCAAGGAGCACCCTGAAACGAGCTCGGGTATGGGTGGTGGCTGCAGCCATGGGCGTCCCAGCCCCGGGACCTGCGGGAGGGACGCAGGCTGCATAGACCCCAGCTCGGCCAGACGGGTTGGACTTGGCCGCACGGGGTCGAGCCAGCCCTGCCCCCCGGGGCCCCACTGCCACCCCAGCTTTAAGGAGGGTGAGGCCTCAGGCAAGAGTGTCCCTGGGGGGCTCTGGGGGGCTCCAAGCTGCCTTGTTTGATCATTACGATGGAAAACTGGTGATGACATCGAAGACAATAATCATAAACCTAGTCAGGGTCTCGGTGAGCTGCAGGAAGGAGGTCAGACTCTGGTCCGACTGAAGGGACTGGGTCCAGAGGGTGCGAGGGGGGTGCCACACGAGGCAGAGCGCGGCAAGGGCGAGTGGTCACTCCTCGGCCTGTGAGATGTGCGGATAATGCGGGCCCTGGCGGCTCACGGGCTGTGGCAACTGAGGCTGGCTTGCAGCAAGGAAGGGGGCGACCTCCAGGGTCCCCACCGGGACATGCAGACAAAGCTCAAGGAGAGGGCTCTCACTGGGACGACACCGGGGCCTCGCTCCCTCCTGACCCTCCACAGTCTGCGGGCAGGGTCTCTGCAGAGGTGGAAACGCAGGACCGGGGAGTGGGGGACAGCGGGCTGCAGGCGGGGCGGACCAGGCTGTCCCTGTCCTGCCCCGCCGGAGCCCCAGGCCCGTCACTTGCGACGCCTGTGAAATCACACCGCTTGGAGCCCTGGGGGGTGATGGTCACGATC
The DNA here is from genome assembly GCF_029407905.1 of Bubalus kerabau. NCBI lineage: Eukaryota > Metazoa > Chordata > Mammalia > Artiodactyla > Bovidae > Bubalus > Bubalus kerabau. The sequence goes on along the minus strand of NC_073637.1, from coordinate 4,223,923 downwards.
TGAGTCCTGTCTGAGCACTGAGGCCACTCTTGGCCCATGAAGTCCGGGGGAGCTGGCTCGGGAGAGGTTCACCCATCTTGGCAGGAAAGCGAGGGAGCAGCGAATGAGGACACAGCCCCACCTCCGCCCCCGCCGCCCACCAGCCTCAGTGTCCGCTGCTGGGAAATGGGAACGAGGGATGAGACCCATTCACGTCAGCGAGTGCGCGGGTCTTGGGCCTCGTGGTGCTCCCAGGGTGACCCTTGGGAGGACGCTGTGGTCCCGAGACAAAGGGCCCCAGGAGGAGGGCCCGCAGCTGCCCGCGCGGCTCTCCCAGGACCGGCCCCGCTGCCTGTTTCATCTGGCGTCTGCCAGGCTTCAGGCGCCGGGGTCACACTCTCCACCATCCGGGGGCAGCATCACACTCTCTGCCGTCCAGGGGCAGCGGAGCAACAGAGCCTGCTGCCCGGATGCTCCTGTTTGCAGCAGATGCTATCATTCCCCGGGTGTTGTTCCCTCATGGATCAGGCAACACAAATGTGCTGGTGTTCCCTTTGCTTTCTTTATTTCTTTATTTTGTTTTGTTACGGTTTAAGTTAATGCTATTAAGCAGTCAGATGCTGGCCCATCCTGGGGCTCCGGAGGACAGGCACCTCCTGGCTGCTGGAGAAGGGCGGAACCACACCCTGGCTTGTGCCCGCCCAGGATTCTGGCGCACAGGAGCCCGCCGTGATGGGCCCCACTGGCAAGGCCTGAGCCACCGCCTCCCGGTTCACAGCTGCAGGAGCCCAAGGAGCGCCTTCAGACACTGTGACCTTCACACGTGTGAGGACATGGCTGCCGCAAGTCACATGCTGGGTCCTAGGCAGGGGTCCCCTGGCACAGACAGAAGTGAGAGCCTGGGAGCCCCAGGCAGAGACCAGGGTGGGGGTGAGGGGCCGGGGTGTGGAGGAAGCCAGAGAAGCGCGGGCCATGGCCAGCGAGGCAGATCCTATAGCCTCTCTCGGACACTGAGACCCCGAGGGCAGGGGCCAAGCCTTGTCCACTTCTCTGCCCAGCGCCCAGCCAGCAGCAAGCCAGCAACAAGAAAGCTATTGAGAGGGTGAGCCACAGGCTCAAGGTTGCCCAGCCCCACGAGGTCACCTCCTTCCAGAAGCTCCACCGTGGGCTCCTTCTGCTTCTCGAGGTTGGTACATCAAGGGGGCCCCCTGGATTCCTGCCTCCCCCAGAGGAGCAGCGGGTACTGATGTGGGAGCCACACCCCTGCCCCGGCCTCCTGTCTCCACGCGGTCCGCTCAGGGAGGCGACAGAGGCTCAGAGGCAAAGGGCCTGGTGGACGCACTCAGACTCTGACAGCACGCGCTCCCGAGGGTGCGGCCAGCAGACCTCTGCACCCCCACCCTACTCAGCCTGGGACCCACCACACACGACCCTCAGCCCAGGACTGCATCCTCCCAGGGGCTCTCCCTGCCCCCGCCCAGCTGTGCTGCCCCTGCCTGGACACACCAGGCGTATCTTGTCCTCTTTCATCTTCCAGGTTATGGGGAGGAAAAAGAGATCATCAAACATCTAATGATTTAAGAAATTATGGACAAGTGAACAAATAACATGCTTTCTTATCTCGAGCATTTTCCCACGTACTTATTCACAACAACAAAAGTCAAACACCAAGAGGCAGAGTGGATAACTGTGTTAACAGTTTGGGGCTTTTTTCCTAGGCATTGTTTTTTCTTTAAAATAAATAAATCTTGCAATTATATTTAATTAAATCCCTTGGTGACTTTAATTAAATCCTTCCTGAGAGAACCTTTTCTGGAAGGAATCTGTGTGTCCAGTGTCAGGATTACATGGAAACGAGGCTGCCCAGGAGAGGCTCCAGCCAGCATCGGGCCTGGGGGTCCGACCCTCCCACGTTCACATGCCCTGGAGAATCGGCGGGCTTCGTCCCCAGTTGAGGACTTGGGTGCTGGACCAGCCGTGCGTCCCACTGCCTCTGCTGGGTCCTTCCCTGCTTCTCCCAGCAGTGACCGTGGCCCCAGCACTGCCCCCGAGACCCTGCTGACCAGGGTCGGTCACTGGGTACGCTGGACACCTGCATGACTGACCTCAACCTCCAGCCCCTCCGGAGGCGGAGCTGAGACTGTGTGGCTCAGGGGCCCCCCAAAATCACCTCACTAGCACAGAGAAGTCCCGTGGCCCAAGGCCCCCTGGGAACAGAGATGCTCTCGTCAGGCAGGACATTCAAGGGCTCAGAGGTCACCTCCAAGGAGCTGGCAAAGGCCAAACCTTTTGGCAGGGGGCAAATTTAATCCTTTATTGCATAAATAACAAATAAGATTTACTTCCCAAATATTGGATGGGTCATTCTTTTTCTTTTTCGCTGCACTGGGTCTTTTTTGCACATGGGCTAACTGCGGTGAGCGGGGCAACTCTTCTTGCTGTTGAGGGCTTCTCATTGTGGTGGCTTCTCTTGTTGCAGAGCTTGGGTTCTAGACACACGAGCTCAGCAGTTGCAGCCCCCGGGCCTCAGAGCACGGGCTTCAATAGTCACATCCACGGGCTTCGCGGCCCCACGGCATGTGGAGTCTCTCTGGGCCAAGGATTGAACCCATGTCCCCTGTATTGGCAGGTGGTTAAGAATCCACTGCACCACCAGGGAGTCCATGCATGGGACATTCTTTCTCTGAAAATTTGCCTGTCGCTGATCTGAAATTCCAGTTTGCCTGCGCGTCCTGTGTATGAATTGCTCCCAGCATCCGCCACACAGCTCGTCCTTGCAGACCTGCGGCCACTGGCTGGGGACAGGCCACCCCCAGGGAGCACAGAAGGGGGCACATCGATGTCAGTCCCATAACGCGGCAAACCTGCCCACCCCCAAGCCAAGATGCGCGTGGGAATAACTGTATAAGCTGGGAATCAAAGCGGGAGAGGACAGAAAGAAGTGACTAAAAACAACACATAAAATATTTTCAACAAGATTGCAGAAACCACACACTAAACACCAGGAAGCCGCTGCCGCGGCCCTCCTAAACACCACCATTGTCAAACTTCAACATTCTGTCCTCTGCCTCCGATCTCATTTCCTTTAAGAAATAAAATCTTAGGGATGAGCCCTCCCGGCTCCCTCCCTCTCTCCTCCCCCTCAGTCCTTTCCCAGAAGGACCCGTGCGGCAAGAGCTTCAGTTGAAACCTTTCATGTTGACACACACGCCGGTGCGTTGGTCACAAGAGCAGTTTCCTTCACATCAAACATGCAGGGCGTCTGGGTAATCCTCAGCATTTCAGCTTCTTTGTGAAACATCCAGACACGGAATACTCCCTCATTGTGAAAATGATGATACCTAGCTACAGCCTCAGACATGTGAGCCGGCTTTCCTGACGAGATCAGAGGATTCAAACAGAGGTGAGTCAGGACCCACGTCGCCAACACACGCATTGTCTGCCCTCGAGAACGGGAGAGGAAGTCACCCTGGGAGGGGGGCCATGGTGTTTTTTCTGGCCTATTGTACCTGCCTCTATTACAGGTTGACAAACTCACCTGTATTAATTTGGAGATGAAAAGTGGAGAGCTGGAGACTTCAGGGTTCTCCAGGTCCCGCTGGCTGAGGGTCTGAGTGCCCTGAGGGAAGCCCGCAGGCGGGGCCGCTCAGGAAGCCACTGAGGCCGGTCCCTGCAGACGCGCGCATCTCTGGGTCAGCGTGGTCTCAGCACCCCCAGCCCGCCCCCATCCCTGCCCCGGCAGGCAGGGAACCGGCAATGACAGCTCGGCCCCCTTAAGCTCGCAGTCCAGGCCAGGTAGGGGGACTCAGGCTGTGAGGCCCGGCCTGGGTGGACATGGGAAGACAGGTCATGAGCGTGGTCACCCTCCAGGGGGCCGCTCTGCCAGCAGGGTTGCTGGGCAGTGGGTGCTCCTGATGCTTTGAGCACTTGGAGAGGGCGCAGGGCCTCCCCAAACCCAGCCAGCTCAGGGCAGCTGGCTCACCCAGGCAGCCACGTTGTTGGCTGGGGTGGGAGGAGCCCCTCAGGGCCGACAGTCCTGGCAGGCATCCTGGCAACTGTCCTACAGCCTTACCCACTCTCAGGCTCAAACCACCCTCTCTTCTTGCCAGTGACCTAGTGTTAGAGCTTCTGGCCCGTCCCGTCCAGCCTCCCTTGGACCACAGAGGAGGCCAGATCCCCCTGGTGGCCGAGAGGCGACGGTGGCGGAGGTGTACTTGACGGTCACAGTCGTGTAACCGTGTCTGGGCTGGTGAGCGCCATGAGGTGACAGGTGGCTGGGGCGAGGGCAGGCTCTGAGCGCCGAGGTGACAGTGTCCTGAATGAGGTGGAGGGTGGTGACCAGGGCGACTGAGCCACACAGGGTCTTGGATGCCGCTCAGGGGAGCAACCAGGGTACCCCAGACCCGTTCTGCGTTGGCCAGGCCTGACTCTGACCACCAGTCAGTCAGTCAGTTCAATGGCTCAGTCATCTCTGACTCTTTGCGACCCCATGGACTGCAGCACGCCAGGCCTCGCTGTCCATCACCAACTCCTGGAGTCCACCCAAACCCATGTCCATTGAGTTAGCTATACCATCCAACCATCTCATCCTCTGTTGTCCTCTTCTCCTCCTGCCCTCAATCTTTCCCAGCATCAGGGTCTTTTCAAATGAGGCAGCTCTTCCCATCAGGTGGCCAAAGTATTGGAGTTTCAGCTTTAACATCAGTGCTTCCAATGAACACCCAGGACTGATCTCCTTTAGAATGGACTGGTTGGATCTCCTTGCAGTCCAAGGGACTCTCAAGAGTCTTGTCCAACACCACAGTTCAAAAGCATCAATTCTTCGGCGCTCAGCTTTCTTTCTTTTCTGACCACCAGGCAGGACTCAATACACCCCGAGACCGACGCCCAGGAAGGAGCCCGCACGGGGGTCAGGAGCCTCCCCTGCCAAGCTTCCCGGGATGCCGAAAGCATGAACAGCCACAAGGCGCTGATGAGATGTCTCCACGCCCTGCAAACAGGCCTGGACCAAGCACCCCGGAAGTTAACAGGGCAGGGAGCCTTCTCCCAGGAAGGAGGTGATGTGTAGAGATTGAAGGCTTCTTTGTCTTCAGGTCTCAGACACAGCACAATGAGAAGGCGACTGCTTCCTGAGCTTGAAAACTGTTGACACCTTAAATCAACCTGAACCTGTCCGCAGTCATCCCAGACGCCACCTGAAGGGAATTCATTGCCCTCGGGACCCAGGCGCCCCACCTCCGGGCCGGAAGCTGCACCCTGGCTGCTGAGTGGCTGCTTCCTTCCTTTCTTACTTCTGCTGTTGTTTCTCACCCCGAGTGGAGTGTGCAGAGTGCTGGGGACCTTAGACCCGTGGTCATCTGCCTCTTTCCCAACCCTCCTCCCCCCAACAGCCAGAAGCCTGGATTTAGGGGCCAGCCTGGGGAGACAGGCCCATCCATGACTGCCTATGTGGGGTGAGCTGCTCAGTCTATGCGTGCACCAGGGGCCACCAAGGTCAGTGGGCTGTGGTTTCTGAGTCTATGGGGGTGGCAGCAGCAGTGGACACGGCGCACTGGCCCCAAATGTGCACAGGCCAGGAAGGGTCCTTCCAGCCGGTCTTCCTCCGGCTCCTGGGAACGCACATACCCTGATTCAGGCAGAAAGGCGGGCCTGGGCACCTTCACCAACGGCAGTGTCCACCTATTAGCCCTTCAGCAAATGAGCAGACAGGGGCACGGAGGAGCCGTGTCCTGCTCTCGGGCTGAAAGGGCTCCCGGGAGAGAGCAGTGTGGTCGTTAGCGTATATTTGACACTTGCTGTGTGCCCAGCACCCATGGGTGAGTCCAATCACAAGTCCTCTCTGTCCACGTCTTCCTGGCCATGTGGTCTGGGAGTGCCCAGTCCCCCCACCAGGAACGTGGCCAAGATGCAGACCTTCCTGCCACACAGAGCCTGACTCCCTCGGTGACCAAAACATCAGCCGTTGTGTTTATCATCAAGACGAACTAGGCCCAGAGAGTCAGAGGCTCCCTACAGCGTGGACCACAGAACGCAGGGGCCCTGGGTCCCAGTCCCCCTGCCAGACGTCCTTGCCCCGGGCGACCCCCCGGCAGAGCCTGGTGCTGCGTGAACAGCACTGCCTTCCCCGCCCCTGCTGGCTGATGCTCAGGGCACATCTTTCGCACTGCCTGGTCTTGGTGAATCCTCCCAGTTCCCCAAGCCCCAGAGGGTGGGTGGGGAGATGAAATCTGCAGGATGCCAGCTCCATGCAGCCTTCCCGGATGAACGGACAGTGGGTAGAGAGTGGCGAGGAAGGCTTTGGATTCCTGCCCAGCGCCTCCTGCACCCAGCACAGGCCTGGCTGTAGTAGGAGCTCAATAAATGTTTGCTGAGCTGAACTGAAGGGGAAAATTGACTTTCTTCTGCCCAGTGCAGCCCAGAGGCCCCTGATCGATAGCAGCCTTCACACCTCCTGCTTTATAAAGTGGTCACACTGCTGTGTTCAGAGCTGCCAGAAAAACGCACAGGTGAGCCTTCAATTCTGGGGAGAGCGTAATGGCGTGGCCCTGCCCGTGGAGCCCGGCTGGTGGAGGTGGGGGTCACCCATGGTGAGGCAAGGGTGGACCCTCTGGGGTCCAGTCTGTGTGGCCGGGAGGAGCCGCCCCCTCCCCAGGGGTCTCTGTCATACTGGGGGACAGGCAGGAACAGAAGAGGCTCCTGGCCCTGCCTCTGAGCACCCCCAATCTGGGCATGGAGGGAAGGGGCAGACCCACATCATCGGAAATTGCAAATTCGAGGGAGGGAGCGGGCAGAGGGCGCTGTGCTCCACAGAGGAGGGCCCGAGCTGACGGGCAGCAGGAGGCAGGTGCTGGCCACTCCGGTCCCACCATCATACCAGCAGCCCCTGCTCTGGGCCGCCCTGTGCGGGGCCCAGGGAGCCCACGGGTCTGCCCGCCCTCGGACGGAGCGCTCTAGAGCTGGCCCTGGGCCTCCCCAGCCTCCGCGCCCAGCTGAGTGGACAGCTCCCCTGCCACACCGTCGGGGGACCCAGTCCTGGCTCCACCACCTGGAGGGGACTCCCCTTCCCCAGCAGGGACCCAGCCCTGGACACCCTGTGCCATTTCCAGAGGCTCCCTGGATGCCTGACGCCTCCACCTCGGCCACTCCTGCAGGAGAGGATGTCCTGTGGGGTTGGTGGGGGGCCCCCAAGAGCCCCCCTCCCAAGTCTTATTGGTTTTTCCCCAGCTGCCTCTCCCCCCAGAGACTTATGCAAATCCCGTTGCCGGATTGTTCTTTAATGTCAAGTGCAGGCGGATGAATGTCAGATTCGGTCCCAGCCTCAGTCAGTAACGACCCTTGATAGGGTAGATTGTAATTTCTTCCCAAGCCAGAGGGATCAGCTCTTTAAGTCCATCGCTCAACAAATATTTCCTCTCTCTCTGCCTCCCTGCTCGCCACCCTGTCCCCCTGCCTTGAGGACAGCTGCAAGGCTCTTAATCCCACACTCACACCCTGTCTGAAGCTCCTGTGCAACCAGGAACTGGGTGGTGGGATCAGTTCTGCTCTGAATCGGGGCGCATCGTGATCAACTGTAGCCTTGCTACCATCACCTCCCCCTCCATCAGCTTCATCAACAATGGCCCCCGACTCAGCCCCTCCCGCTCCCAGTCACTGCCTCCACCAGCACCCCCAAGCTCACTACATGCCTGGCGTCCATCATTCCATCCTGGCTGACCGTCAGAGTGGACCCAAGACACCAGCCACTGCCACTCAACCAAAAACAAATCACCCGTTAGAGACTGGGCAGAGGGTTTGAACAGACAGTTCCCCAGGAAGATATGCAAGTGGCCATCAGCTCAGGGAGACGTGCGCAGCATCACGGATCACTAGGGGATGCAAATCACACCACAGTGAGGGGCTGTCTCACACCCATCAGAAGGGCTACTATGAAGAAAGTGTCTAAAAACAAAACAACTGGTGTTGGTGAGGATGTGGAGAAATTGGAATCCTTGTTCACCTTGGTGGGAACATGAAAGGGGGCAGCCACTGTGGAAAACAGCACAGAGGTTCCTCAAAAACTTAAACACAGAATAACCATGCAATTCAGCAATTCCACTCCTGCGTAAATATCCAAAAGAAGGGAAAACAGGATTTTGAAGAGAGATGTGTATACTCGCATTCATAGTAGCATCATGCATGATAATTTTAAGATGGAAGCAAGCCACGTGTCTACTGATGGATGGACAGACAAACACGATGGAATATTACTCGGTCTTGAAAGGGAGGGACGCTCCGACACCCGTTAGAATACAGACGAGCCTTGAGGACATTAGGCCAGAATACTGGAGTAGTTAGCCTTTCCCTTCTCCAGGGGATCTTCCCAACCCAGGGGTCAAACCCAGGTTTCCCACATTGCAGGCGGATTCTTTACCAGCTGAGCCACAAGGGAAGCCCCGAGGGCATTATGTTAAGTGAAATAAGACAGTCACAAAAGGACAAGCACTGCATGATTCCACTTCCGTGAGATCCCTGGAGCAGTCACATCCCGAGACAGAGTAGAACAGTGGGTGGCCGGGCTGGAGAGTCAGTGTAAAGGGGGACAGAGTTTCACTTTGCAAAAGTGCCAAGAGCTCCGAGGAGGGTGGTGACGGCCGCGAGGGCTGCACGGCAGCGTGAGCACGCCTCATATTGTACTCATGGTGTTAGTGTTTGAGTGTGTTAAGTGCACCTTAAACATGATAAGCATACAAGTTTTGTGTCATGTATGAGAAGTGAAGTGAAAGCGTCACTCAGTCGGGTCCAACTCTTGAGACCCCATGGACTGTGGCCCGCCAGGCTCCTCTGTCCATGGGATTCTCCAGGCAAGAATACTGGAGTGGGTTGCCATTCCCTTCTCCAGGGGATCTTCCCAACCCAGGGATTGAACCCAGGTCTCTTGCATTGCAGGCAGACTCTTTACCATCTGAACCACCAGGGAAGACCTATGTCATGTATATTTTAACACCAATTTTTGTTGTTGTTTTTTTTTAGAGACAGAATGAATCAGGCCATCCTGCTACACAGATACATTCACAGAAATTACAAGGAAAACCCAAGTGAACGTCCAAGGTCAGCAGGCAAGGACAGACTCTGGAGGATCCAGGGAAGGAGAATGACACCTCAGTCCTGAGTTCCTTCAAGGCTCCAAAGTTCCGGACATAGCAGCCTGGGGCCCCCGAGGGGAGCCCACCTGAGTCCTGCCTCCTGCAGCCCCCAGCAGGACGTGACCTCCTGGGCAGCCAACGAGCTGCCCCAGATCTCATGCACCTGAAGCCCACATCCACCTGCCGGGGACACAACAATAATGCAAAGGTGTATTCAGTGAACTCTCATGCCCCGGACCCAGGTGGCTCCTCAGAGCAGGAGCGGGCAGCCAGGGACAGCCTGGCCTCCTTCTCAGGCCCCTCTGTCCACGGGGCAAGCCCCTGTCCTTGCCACTGTCCAAGCCTGGCTCTGCGCCCCCTGCTCGGACAGAGTCCAGCCTTGGCCCTCTATGGGACACAGCACCTCCGCTCCCCACCCCCACAAAGTGCGACAGATGCTTGTGGGGGATGAACCCGTGAATGAACAGACGCAGGAAGATACATTCAAGCCAGGGGTGGGGAGGATGTGGGGCCAGCCCTTCAGACAGGAGGGGTCCAGACCCGCAGGCTCCATTCCGCCCAGTCATCCACCCCCAGGCACAAGCCCTGTGAGCAGTGATCACACAAGTGCGTGTGTCAGTAAGTGAGAAGTGAGCACCCTCTGTGCGCTGGGCCGTGCGGGGCCACCAGGGTCTTGACAGATGCATGTGAGGGTGTGGCCAGCACACAGTCTCTGGGTTCAGACACACCTGCAGCCCTGCCACCCTCTAGCTGTGTGACCCTGGCCAAGTCCAGTGCCTCTTCGAGCCTCAGTTTTCTCCTCTGTACAATGGGGACAACAGCACCCACACCATAGGGTCGGGGAGAGAATTGAAGATGCTGGAAGGCCAGCTCCCTGCGGGACTCTACAGGGGCCAGCTCCGCTCAGTGTCCACATCAGGAGCCCCGTGGGGCAGAGAGGAGTCCGGGGGAAGGCCTTGGGCGCTGAGTGGGGAGCAGAGGCTTTGCTGGCAGTAGGGAGCCTCTGAGGGTGGTACAGCTAGAGAGCCACATAGGCAGCCTCTCCCCCAACACTCCCTGGAGGCCGTGGCCCCTGTGGGCACGTCCTGTGGACCTTCTTGCCTGGCCCAGCCCCTGTCCAGCACCAGGGGCAGCCCCTTCTAGCTGAGGTGAGCACCCCTGTTTTCCCTTCCCTGGAGCTCATGGTGCAGGGAGGCAGCCACAGCTCTGCAGCCAGAGCCTGGGATTCCAGGAGGGTGGGCTTCAAGCCTCAGTTTCTCACCAGTGGCAGCAGCAGACCAGGGGCCTGTTGGACGCAGTAAGCAGGCGGCTGACTCACGCTGTCCCTCCAGCCCTGCTCCCAAGGAGGGCTCAGAACAGGCCTGCCAGCTGCCCAGGGGAGACACCTGCCGTCGGAGGGGGCGTTGAGATGTCACCAGCCAGTCCCTCTCTTTCCCAGGGGCCATCAAAGCCTGGCAGGAAGCCAGAATTCACCCAGAAGGGAAGCTGCTAAGCAAGAAATGAGAAATAAAAATAAAAGCCCCCACCCTCATTTGTGGCATGATAATGAGAAATTAAAAGTAGGGGTGGGGGCAGGACAAAGCTAGCTGGGAGCTAACAGGTGGGATATTTATGGAATTCTTCAATAAAAGGCTGGGAGGGTGAATATACTTATGATTCAGATTGTCTGGCTCCTGAAACAATCAAGGTTCATCAGAAACAATGTATGCAAATTTATTTAAATGACTTGGGAGGGCAAGGCAGGGGCCTGGGAGGCTCTGCAGAGGGAGGGGAGGCCAGGGAGGCCTGCAGGCTTCCAGAAGCTGCCCCTGGGCCGGGGTCATACCAGCGAGGGACCAAGAGTGGCTGGTTTACCGTCCTCCTTGAAGTCTCATCTCAGGCCCACAGAGTGACCGCCAGTGACATTCAGCACGTCGTGGGCAGAGGGAGGCCTGGATTCTGCATAAAGGGGAGTCCTCTGGGAAGCCCCTGACCTGTTTGTGTCCTAGCATCTGTGAAAACCATTGGCTGGGCACTAACCTCCACCCTCCTAGTCACTATGTGCCCACTTGTCTCTTTGGTTCAGCCCTGAATCCCTGGAGGGCAGAACCCCTGACCATCCTGCCCTCTCCCCGCCTCCCCTGCAGTCCCTGCAGCCAGGATGGTCATTTACAACACAGGGACTCTGTTTACAGAACAAATGAGAGAGGGAAGGAGCCAACAGGAAGGACAGACGCCTAGGCCAGTCACTCATCCTTCAACAGAACCTCCTTGAATGAATGAGTGAATCATTCATTTACTCTCCAGAACAAAACTAATGATGTGTCCACTTTACAGGTGAGAAAACAGGCTCAGGGCCACACAGTGACTTCCTGGGGCTTTTGGTTTAGGGAGGCAGGGAGCTCACTGGAAAAGGCACCCGCTTTGGAGACAGACCTGCCTGCTCTGGTCACTTCCCTCTGTGGGGCCACCGCCCTGTAAACAGTGCCACGTGACTGCTGAGGGCTGAACTGCCTCCCCACAAAGATCACCCAGATCCAGCGAAATTCCTGCGCTGAAGCCCTGACCCCAGGACCTCAGGAGGGGACAGTGGGAATTAAGGGAAGTGGACACGGGAATTAAGGGAAGCCAGCTCATGAGGGCGGCACTAACCCAGTCTGACCGGCATCCTTGTTAGAGGAGATCAGGACACAGGGGGCTATCCGCGTGCGGACGCAGAGAGGAGACAGTCGTCTGCACACCAAGAGGAGCGGCCTCGGGGGCTCCCAGCCCTGCCGACATCGCGATCTCGAACTTCCAGCCGCGAGTTTCTGTGTTTCCGCCGCCCGGTGCGATGGTACTTATGACAGCTGGGCTGGTCATTACACTGGGCCGGGGCTTCTATTAGAGGAAATGACCAGGGAGAGAGGAGGGGTCAGAGCGGACACACGGAGGGAGGATGGAGCCAGGATGCAGGCCTCGCGTGTCAACCACCCCCTTCCGAATTTAATTTAAAATGAATTAATTTCAATTTAAGGAGGCACGTGTGGCTGGTGGCTGGCGCCCAGGACGGTGGAGCTCACAGATCCTTCTGGTGATGGCAAGGACAGCGTGGGGACAAGGGGGTGGGCTGGGGCACCCACTCCCTACAAACCTGAAGGTAAAGATCCTGCAGCCCCTTGCAGCCCCACCGCCCAGCAGAGCGAGGCCCAGCCCTGCAAGACACTCCTCCTCGCTGCCTGGTGTCAGATGACTGTCCCTGGCTGGCCCACCAGAAGTGGGTACCGGGGGCAAAGAACAGGGGCCGGGCAGGAGGAGAAAGGATTTCCAAGGCCGTTCTCACCTTGAACCCAGACAAGAGAGTCCAACGCTCTCTGCCGCTGACAGCTCCTGCCGGCAGCTGCAATTAACACAGAACCGTTGGCATCTAAATGATATAACAGTTATCATAAAAAATATGCGGCCGTGATGAAGATCAAGTTATTTATAAAAGAATTAATAATTGAGACGTGAGCGTGCTGTTGGATGAGATTCAGTGGGGACACTGCTCGGCTCCCTGATCAGAATTTCTGTGGGGAATAAAGAGTCCCCTTAAAAAGACAAAGACCTTGGCGTCTCCTCTGCTGTTTACAAACTGATTCCTGGCAATGAGGAAATTAATGTGGGGAGTCGGGCTGAGCTCCGGGGACTGGGGAGGGCAGGAGATGCATCTGGCCCTGGCATCCCAGCCCGGAGAGGACCACCCGACTTCTCAGCGGTTCTGGAACGCGGCTGATGAAGGGAGTTATTGGAACAAAAGATCAGACGCCACCCTCGGAACACAGATGTGCAAGGAGCTCTGAGGTGGGGACCCACTGGCCCTTTGCCACACAGGCCTCCTCATGCTCCTGAAATAGCGGGAAACTTGGCCGACCGGCCTGGGTTGGTCACCAGGGACCATGGGAGAGGAACCAGGCTGGCTGCAGGGCTGCCCCCTCCCCCAACTCCCAGCTACTGGGAGTGCTAGTAAACCAAGGGTTTGCCTCTGCCAGCCCTGCTTCCGAGGGCTGGTCCCAGGCCAGGGGCAGGCCGGAGCTTGGTCTCACCCAAATGGAGGCACTTACTGCTGGACATGTCTGATTTCTGGGGGCCACTCTGCCTCCAAGGCCTTCCCCGCTCCTCACCTCCCTCCCCACCGGGTCTCTGAGGCCAACTTACGTCATCTCAGTCTCCCAGGGCAGTCGTAACTAAGCCCCACCCAAGGGGCAGCTTAAGCAATGGTCTCAGGGCCCTGGAGGCCAGGACACCTGAGATCAAGGTGTGGAGAGGGCTCACTCCTTCCAAGGCCTGGAGGGAGAGGTGTCCAGGCCCCTCCCCCAGCTTCCGGTGGTGCCAGCACCGTGGCCTTCCCTGACTTGGAGAAGTCTCACCTGGCCTCTTTGTGTTCAAGGGGCAAACGTGTCTATGTTCAAATTTCCCTTCTCAGAAGGACCCCAGTCATGCTGGATGAGGGCTGACTCTGCCCAGTGTGACCTCATCTCATCTAATTATTCCTGCAAAGACCCTGTTTCCAAATACAGTCACATTCTGAGGTCCTGGGGGCTCAAGTTGCAACATGAATCTTGAGGAGATGCCATCTGGTCCAGGACACCCCATGGGCAGGTCTCCCTGGTGCAGCATGACCATCATTAAGGGCAGGAAACAGCCTCAGGATGAGCTGGCAGTCATGGGATGCAGGGAGGCCACCTCGAGCTGGACACCCAGGAGCCGCACACTCTCTGCCCCCTGCATGGGCGTGGCCCCCAGACAGAGGAGACTCGGACCCCAATTCCAAGCCATCTCATTCACTCATTGTTGTGCTTTTGCATACTGATTTGAAGGGTTGCTGTTGCCCAACCAGTAACACTGAAGAAGCTGAAGTTGAACGGTTCTATGAAGACCTACAAGACCTTTTAGAACTAACACCCCAAAAAGATGTCCTTTTCGTTATAGGGAACTGGAATGCAAAAGTAGGAAGTCAAGAAACACCTGGAGTAACAGGCAAATTTGGCTTTGGAATACGGAATGAAGCAGGGCAAAGGCTAATAGAGTTTTGCCAAGAGAACACACTAGTCATAGCAAACACCCTCTTCCAACAACACAAGAGAAGACTCTACACATAGACATCACCAGATGGTCAACACCGAAATCAGATTGATTATATTCTTTGCAGCCAAAAATGGAGAAGTTCTATACAGTCAGCAAAAACAAGAGCAGGAGCTGACTGTGGCTCAGATCATGAACTTGTTATTGCCAAATTCAGACTGAAATTGAAGAAAGTAGGGAAAACCATTACACCATTCAGGTATGACCTAAATCAAATCCCTTATGATTATACAGTGGAAGTGAGAAATAGATTTAAGGGACTAGATCTGACAGACAGAGAACCTTGATGAACTATGGAAAGAGGTTCGTGACATTGTACAGAAGACAGGTATCAAGATGATCCCACAGAAAAGAAATGCAAAAAAGCAAAATGGCTGTCTGGGGAGGCCTTACAAATAGCTCTGAAAAGAAGAGAAGCAAAAAGCAAAGGAGAAAAGGAAATATATAAGCATCTGAATGCACAGTTCCAAAGAATAGCAAGGAGACATAAGAAAGCCTTTCTCAGTGATCAATGCATAGAGGAAAACAACAGAATGGAAAAGACTAGCGATCTCTTCAAGAAAATCAGAGCTACCATGGGAACATTTCATGCAAAATTGGACTCGATAAAGGACAGAAACGGTATGGACCTAACAGAAGCAGAAGATATTAAGAAGAGATGGCAAGAATACACAGAAGAACTGTACAAAAAAGATCTTCACGACCCAGATAATCACGATGGTGTGATCACTCACCTAGAGCCAGATATCCTGGAATGTGAAGTCAAGTGAGCCTTAGGAAGCATCACTACGAACAAAGCTAGGGGAGGTGATAGAATTCCAGTTGAGCTATTTCAAATCCTGAAAGATGATGCTGTGAAAGTGCTGCACTCAATATGCCAGCAAATTTGGAATACTCAGCAGTGGCCACAGGACTGGAAAAGGTCAGTTTTCATTCCAATCCCAAAGAAAGGCTCAAACTACCGCACAATTGCACTCATCTCACACACTAGTAAAGTAATGCTCAAAATTCTCCAAGCCAGGCTTCAGCAATATGTGAACTGTGAACTTCCAGATGTTCAAGCTGGTTTTAGAAAAGGCAGAGGAACCAGATATCAGATTGCCAACATCCTCTGTATCATCGAAAAAGCAAGAGAGTTCCAGAAAAACATCTATTCCTGCTTTATTGACTATGCCAAAGCCTTTGACTGTGTGGATCACAATAAACTGTGGGAAATTCTGAAAGAGATGGGAATACCAGACCATCTGACCTGCCTCTTGAGAAAGCTGTATACAGGTCAGGAAGCAACGGTTAGAACTGGACATGGAACAACAGACTGGTTCCAAATAGGAAAAGGAGTTCGTCAAGGCTGTATATTGTCACCCTGCTTATTTGACTTATATGCAGAGTACATCATGAGAAACGCTGGGCTGGAAGAAGCACAGGCTGGAATCAAGATTGCCGGAAGAAATATCAATAACCTCAGATGCAGATGACACCACCCTTATGGCAGAAAGTGAAGAGGAACTAAAAAGCCTCTTGATGAAAGTGAAAGAGGAGAGTGAAAAAGTTGGCTTAATGCTCAACATTCAGAAAACTAAGATCATGGCATCTGGTCCCATCACTTCATGGCAAATAGATGGGGAAACAGTGGAAACAGTGTCAGACTTTATTTTTTGGGGACTCCAAAATCACTGCAGATGGTGATTGCAACCATGAAATTAAAAGATGTTTACTCCTTGGAAGGAAGTTATGACCAACCTAAGTAGCATATTAAAAAGCAGAGATATTACTTTGCCAACAAAGGTCCGTCTAGTCAAGGCTATGGTTTTTCCAGTGGTCATGTATGGATGTGAGAGTTGGACTGTGAAGAAAGCTGAGCGCCAAAGAATTGATGCCTTTGAACTGTGGTGTTGGAGAAGACTCTTGAGAGTCCCTTGGACTGCAAGGAGATCCAACCAGTCCATCCTAAAGGAGACCAGTCAAAGGTGTTCATTGGAAGGACTGATGCTGAGGCTGAAACTCCAATACTTTGGCCACCTCATGCGAACAGTTGACTCATTGGAAAAGACCCTGATGCTGGGAGGGATTGGGGGCAGGAGGAGAAGGGGACGACAGAGGATGAGATGGCAGGATGGGATCACCAACTCAATGCACATGAGTTTGGGTGGAGTCCGGGAGTTGGTGATGGACAGGGAGGCCTGGCATGCTGTGATTCATGGGGTCGCAAAGAGTCCGACACGACTGAGCGACTGAACTGAACTGAACTGTTATTGTTCAGTCACAAAGCTGTGTCCAATTCTTTGTGACCTTGTGGACTGCAGCACACCAGGCCTCCCTGTCCTTCACTATCTCCCAGAGTTCACTCAAACTCATGTCCATTGAGTCAGTGATGCCATCCCACCATCTCATCCTCTGTCGCCCCCTTCTCCTCCTGCCTTTAATCTTTCCCAGCATCAGGGTCTTTTCCAATGAGTCAGTTCTTCATATTA
This sequence comes from Bubalus kerabau, assembly GCF_029407905.1. NCBI lineage: Eukaryota > Metazoa > Chordata > Mammalia > Artiodactyla > Bovidae > Bubalus > Bubalus kerabau. The sequence continues at coordinate 4,207,269 of NC_073637.1, read as the reverse complement.
CATGGCCAAAGTATTGAGCTTTAGCTTCAGCATCAGTCCTTCCAATGAATATTCAGAGTTGATTTCCTTTAGGATTGACTGGTTTGATCTCCTTGCTGTTCAAGGGGCTCTCAAGGGTCTTCTCCAGCACCACAATTCAAACGCATCAATTCTTCGGTTCTCAGGTTGATCCTCAGAACAGAGATCCTTGACACAGCCTGGTCCAGAATGGCACCAGAGTCATGACCCTGTCCTCTGCAACGTGCCACCCAGCGCTTCAGGGACACAGGGCACTCCCTCAGAGACAGGTACGAGCTTGTCAGAGTCTGCTCCGTACCCAGTGCCACAGGCGGCTCCCACTTTGCTCTTCATCACCCAGGGAGGCCTCATCCCTCTTTTGCAAACGAACAGGCCCAGAGAGGCTGAGGGGCGGCCTGCGATCACACAGCCAACCGGGACAGGCCGCCACCAGACTCCCGGCTACACCCCGCCTTCCTGCCTCACTGTCCGCACTTACAGGCGCCCTTTCTCACCCAGGACCAAACTGCCCCCCCAGACTGGCCCCGACTCTGCATCACCTGTAACATGGGGTCTCCAGAGACCCACCTCCCTTGGCTGGCTCCATGACGCAGCAAACGCAGCGCCCGGCAGTGGTGGGGCCAGGCCATCATCAGCTGTCTCACCCCAGCAGCCTTTCAGAGACGCTAAACCTGCCCGGAGAGTCACCTGCAAACCCGCGTCCCTGCCAGGGAAGGTCCGCAGCAGGAACACTCGTAGGGCTCCTCCGCAGTGTGCTTGCAGGGGGCTGCCCCTCCCTGCTCTCCGCCCCGTCTCTGATGCACTCTCGGCCCCTCTTGGGGGGCTGCCAGCCTGGCTCCAGGCTCTATTTCTGCTCCCAACATTCATAACCGCATCTAAAGCCTGCTGCCTTCTGGAGCTGGCCTGCTTCACGTCCCCACAAAGCGCCGGAATACTAATTGAAAAGTGATTAATTGCATTCACGGCGACGTCTCCGTGCAGGAGCTGGAGGCCGTTCCCCACACTTCCTGAGTGGGCTTAGGACAGCGGGGGACCCATGCTTTTGTGTTTTTAATGCTGAGCTGTTTCTAGTCTGATTTAATTCTCACAGAGAGAGCCTTATACCATGAGCCTGACTCAGCGATGGGGTCCCGTCCACCCCCTCAGAACCTCCTTTTCCTCCTTTGAAGATGGGGCTGCTAGCCCCAGGGACGTTGGGAGCAGGCTGTCCGGGGCCAAGTCCCGGCACCCTGTCATCACCGTGGCGGAGTTTGAGCCGGTGATGTCAGCCTCCTGGCCCCTTTGCTCCCTCCAATACACTCACATTCCCCGCATCTACCCACTGCCCACTCCCCAAGATTTTGCTCAGATGTCACTTCTTCCAGGCAGCCTGCCAGGAGCCTTCCTCTCTGTTCCACCAGCACCTGGGCATCTCCCCACAAGAAGCTGTTGTGGTTGCCGGTCATCCACTGGAGAACAAGGCCAGTATCTGGCTACTCCCACCCCCACACTCACACCTGGAGACACACCCAAACAAGTGCATTACCCACCGCACTTGCTTGGGCGTGTCTCCATGTATCTGAGCCCCCAGGATGGAATCCAGATTGAACGAGGCATCAGGACGTAAGAACCTCACACACAGCAGGTGCTCAGGCACCGATCAGCCAGTCAGCCTCTCCCAAAGCCTAGGGTAGCCCCTCATGCCTCTCTGGGCCTCCATTTTCTCAGCTGTGAGAGGGGGTGACTGCCGGGGCCTCCCTGCAGGACTGCGAGGGTTAATGAGGCCACGGGCGCCGAGCACAGGGCGGGCTGGTCTAGATGCTGAGTGTCTGCACCCCATTTCCAGCCTCCAACCTCCGGGACCCAGGGTTTCATCAAGCTGGTCTCAGTGCAGGTGACAGGCTGAGCCCAGGGGACCTGGGGGAGGACCAGGGCACTGCCGTGAGAGGCCCTGACCCCTCTGACCCCAGATGAGTGGGGTCTTTAAGTGGAGACTGGATGCTCATGATGAAGTACGTCTTCCTGGATGCAGGTGGGAAGCCTGGGCCAGGACAGCTCCATGGGGAAGCACAGACAGCCCCTCCCGTGGGAGTGTCAGAGCCACCTGGAGAGGCTCCACAGGTCGGGGAGAGGGTGGGGACCCCTCAGGGGTAGGTGGGGCCAGTACCCAGCTCCGCCCTCCTTCCCCTGCAGGCGCTCAGGCCGCTGGTTGACCCCTCCCGCCCTGGGCTGTGCGGGGACACCCCTCACTCAGTCCGAGCCTTGGGTCCAGCCCACACTTGCTCCGCCTTGAACAGCAGCAGAGGCTCTGGTCCTAGCTGGAGCCGGCAGCCCTGTGGGCACATCCTTGGGCTTGGCTGTGAGAGGATGACATTTAGGGGAGAGTAACCCTCTGGTGAGGACAGGGCGAAGGGGGCTTCAGTGCCGAGTGCAGGCGAGCTGGTGGGATTTCCATGGGCGGTGCCTCTTGTCCTGGGTGCCAGGCTGTCCCCACATGGGGCCACACGTGGAAAAGTGGGAGGGGGATGGCAGTGGTGGAGGGGGAAGGAGGTGTTGCCAGGACTTCAGGGGCCACTGGGTTCTGGACACGGGGATGTGATCTGACCCAGATGCTGGCGGGACCCTGGGAGGCGCTGAGAACCCACAGTGACAGGAGACCAGAGGGGCCACGTGGACACCTGGGCAGGGCCAGACTCCAGTCTCCTCTGAAGACGGGGTGGACAGCATCTGCCAACAGACAGAGGTGAGGGGCCAGCAGCCCAGCCCTGAGCTTCTTGGGGGCAGAGCAGCCAGCGGCGGACGCAGAGTCCACGGGAGGAGCTCTGGAGCTCAGGGTTTCCCGTGCTGAGCTCTGGTGACTGTGACCCCCGGGCAGAGGGCGGCGGCTGGAAGTGGGAGTTCTGGAGAGGCCTGGCTGGACACAGGCCCCGGAGAGCCTCTGAACGGCCGAGCACAGGGCGGCGGGAACAGGGACCCAGGGCTGAGGCAGGGGCCCAAGCCTCTGGATCACTGCTGACGTGGAGCCGGTCTGGAGGTAACCACCCTGCCGGCCTGGGGCAGGCTGCCAGGCCTGACGCCCCAGCTGAGTCTGAAGCTGCCCAGGGGTGAGAACGGAGCTCGGACTGGCCCCCAGATCTGGTGTTCCCATAAAGACCCATGCGGGCCGGGCCAGGGCCGGTCTTAGGAAGAGCAGCCCCATGCTGGTGGCTCCTTCCCGGAGCTTCACTCTGGAACGCCGGTTCCCAGGCTGTGCCAAGCACACTGAGAGCTTACTCACTTGTTACTCAAGAGCTTCCTTACTTGTTTTTCCCCCTCCTTTGATAAAATTATAGATTAATTAATTCTCACCAAGCAATATCTGACCTACATCAGTGCCTCTGTAAGATGGCAGAGCCAGAAGCAAGAAGCATTCGGCTATATAAAGACAAGAATCTATTTTAAAAGAGGCCCGTGTGCGGAGAGTCAGCTGCTCCGACGACGCCTCGTTACATAAGGCTTATTTAAAGGCGCCACACACCCGCTCGCCCGCGCTCGATTCGCCGCCGGGGAGCTCCGAGCGCGGGTTAATTGCCTGATTCAGTCTGGACGCAGCGGAGGGGCTCTGAGCGGGGAACGGTCCTCCGCGGGTGGACAGTTTCGGGGGGCACGGGCACCGGGGCCAGAGTGCCTCCCCTGCCTCCTGCCCAGCAAACACTGGTCTCCTCATATTTCGGCTGCAGGATCCTCATCGCATTCATCTTGATCTCCTGCAACACCAGCGCGATCTCGGGAAGTCGTCGGAGGCATCACCGCTGAAGAATTAGGCTGTGATGTGGCAAGGGGCCGATGAGGCCCCGGAAGCGGCCACCTTGCTCTGCCGCGCACCCGGCGCTCTGGCCAGCTCATGGGTGCACAATCCTTAATCACCGCGGCTGCCCAGGGAGGACGGTCCCCCTGCAGTGGTGGCCGCTCCTGGTGCCCACGCCCCGAGCCGCCCTTCCCTATGCGATGCAGGACTCCCCACATTTGTAAGGAACAGAATGGGCAGTGGAGATGGGCGTCCCTTCTGAGATTGCTCTCTCTAGCTCTTCGTGGGAAGCCCCTGTCCTGTTGGGAGGCAGCGCTAGGCAGAGGCTCCCATGACAAGGGACTGAACCCTCCAACACGACTCAAGGGAGCTTGGAGGCCTCCCACGGTCCAGCCCCCAACCCCCCTCTCCTGCCCACTATCCAGCCCTAAGAGGAGACCACAGCCCCGGCCCACAGCTCGACAACCACCTCGTGACGGTTGGCACCTGACTCCTGACCTGCCAACACCATGAGGGGATAACTGCTGGCCATCTAACCCACGTGCGCCTGGGAACTTGTCACACAGCAGACAGCCGACACACCGCTCACTGTAGGATGGGAAGCTGACGCTCCGAGCCATGGACATGGCTCAGGCCACACTCAGGCAGCCAAACCCGGGTTCAACCCCCGGTCCACCCGGCCCTGCATAGCACACAGATCTGGCCCCGAGATTATAGGCAGGGGGCCAAGCCCTGGCCTGCTGTGCTCTGTGGGAGGCAGTGGAGGGCCAACCCTAGGACCCAGCAGAGGGGTCCATCACCAGGGTCTGCCTGCTCCATGAAGAGCCCACCATCCCCTCCACCACTGCTCCCCATGCCCCTCCCGATGCTTTTACCCCCAAATTTCCCTAGTTCAGGCTCAGCCCCTCCCACAGGAAACTCCTCATCTGCTTCAGCCAGGAAGCAGGCCTGACCACAGGTCACCTGAAGAACCCTAGGAGGGGCCGTCCCTGCCCCAAACCCCAGTCTTCTGCGGGGCCGTGTCTGACCACAAGCTCAGAGGGCAGTGACTGGTGGCCCACAGGCTGTGGGGCATGAGTCCACACTGGGTGTGGCTCTGTCCTGGTGGCCCCGTCTTGACTTGCTCATAAGATGGACCAGCGGGTGAGCCCCTGGCTGGTACGCTCACCGCCCTCACGCCAGCCACAGCTCAGCGGCCGCTTCCAGGCTGGTGCTGGGCCCCAGGTGCAATGGGATAGGGGCTTCCCAAGGGCCTTCCCATCCCTGTGACCTGCCCCCCAGTTGGGCCAGGCTCACATCGGGGCCCCTAACTCAGCGGGGGGCATGGTGACCTGCCTCATGAAGGGGCCTGGGGGCCTGCCTGGTGGGGAGGACATTGCCAGGAGGTGGGAACACCTCCCAGTCCTGCTGGTTCAGCGTCCTGTCCGTCAGGAGCACTGTGCCACTGGCTGGGTGGTTGGGGTGGGCATGGGGTTGGGGGGAGATGGCTCTGCAGGATCAGGGAGACAGGGGTCAGTCAACTCAGAAAAGCCGCCCTGTACGCTCCCCACCCCCACACCCAGATTCCTGGGTCCCGGGGGTCCGTGACACCCCTCCCCAACCAAGCACAGGCTGAGGGTAATGTGGGGCTGGCAGAAATCTCCCCACCCAGGGAGTCCTGTCCACTGACCCCTTCACTCACTTTATCGTGCAGTCATCTTCTGGGCAAGCCCCTTGCAGCCAACAGCATGGAGACCTGCCCCCTGAAGCTCACAGTCTGGCCGGGGGGAGGAATAGACCATGGAAAGGAAACCAGCAAACACCCACAGGTCAGGGGAGGAGCAGCCTCTCGGACCAGGGGCCTGTGGACGCTGGACCTTCAGGGGTGAATATGGAGTCTCTGTGCCAAGGGGGTGACAGAGGATGAGACAGTTGGATGGACATGAGTTTGAGCAAACTCCAGGAGACAGTGAAGGACTGGGAAGCTAGTATGCCGCAGTCCATGGGGTAGCAAAGGGTCAGACACGACTGAGGACTGAACAACTAGTAGCCCTTCGGGTCCTTCGGTCCCCGGGGGAAGTGACTTCTGGGCTGCTGTCAGGACAATCCAGCCACTCAGGAGAAACAGCAGCTCAGACAGAGGAGGGGGGCCGCTGGACAGGGCCAGGCCTTCTCGGACTGTGGGGCAGGGAACTTCCCTGAACCCGCCAGTGTGGACGGGAGGGGTCTCCCCAGGGAGAGTATGGCCACCAGGTGACCCTAAACATCGCTGAGTCCAGTCCTCAGGAAGTTCCCTTTTCTTTTCTCCACCCCTTATCTTCTGGATGTTCCCAGCAGCCCTCCAGCTGGGACGCCCCAGTGTTCAGCTGAAGAAAACACTCCAGCTCTTCTCACTGCGTTAAGTTTCACAGCTTCCATTTATTTATGGAGAAGAAAAAAAAAATCTTTCCCCTGTAGCCAGAACACAGGCATTCCAGGTAAAAGAAAAGCATTTTGGTTATGTGCATATCTGCGAAGACTCCAGGGCAGGTGGGCCCTCCATCCACCCACTGTAGGGCTTCCCCAAGAGCAGTGGGGAGACCAGACGTGAGCCTGGAATGGTGGGCCCTGAGCTGTTCGCTTCCCAAGCCCAGCCCAGGGGCCCAGCACCCAGGAGGCAGCCCCTCCTGTGCAGGGAGCCTACGGGGTGTGGGGGTTGACGTGGGGGCTCCCCCAGCTCCAGAGCAGCCTTCCCGCCGTGCCCAGACGCCACCTGGACAGCCGGCCCGGTGCCAGGCTCTGCACCCATTTCCTTCTAGGCCCTCCCTCGAGTGCTTCCTAATGCAGCCGTAAGAAGGTTTCTCATCTCCGCCTCACTGTTAGGTTCCCAGGGACTTTCTCTTAGTCGTTTACTTCTCCACGCGTTGACTGCGCTCTGGTATTACTACACTATAGTATCAGGTGATACTGCAGCTGGGTATTACACGCACTGAGCAAATGAGACAGGGGTGGTGCAGGGAGGTTAATTCACTTGCCCCAAGACACACAGTAAGAGAGGCTGGGCTGCTACCTGCAGCTCCGGCCCTTGGCTCTCTGCAAGCCCCTCCAAGCAAAAGCCAGTCTCAGACTCCATGTTGCAAATCCCAGACGCCTAAAACCCAAGCCCGCTCTTCCCAGCTTTAGAAACTGCCCACGCTCTGCAGTCTAACATGGCAGAGAGTCAGGAAAAACCGTACCACCCTCTGGGCCCCTCATTAGCTGGCTAGGCGGCAGGCAGCCTGAGGACCAGATGGCCAGCGTCACCTGGGGGCCTCAGGCTCACCCAGGCTCGCCTGGTGAAAAACTGCCTGTTAACCAGATCCTTGGGCAACACTGAGCCCCAGGTTGGAAGAGCTCCCAGGCAGGGCTGTGGAGGGGAGCACTCACCCCGCGGCCCCGCTGCAAAGCCCCACCAGTGGCGTACTGTCTGGCAGCAGGGACTCGGCAGGGGCCCCAGAATCAGCTAATATGACACCCAGCGGCGGCCTCCTCCACCGACCTGGAGTGCCAGCTCGGAGGGCGAGCCTCGGTCAGGGTGCTCTGCCCAGGCCTGGACACTCCCGCAGGCCACCAGGCTCACAGGCCAAGCCAGGCTGTTGATAGAGTCTGGGCTCCTGTCCAGAGATCATCTCTGGCTTTGACGCCGCTTAATGTTCCTTCGATATATTATTCACCCCCGTGAATTGCAGAGCTCACTCTTCAAAGCTTAGACACACACACACAGCCTGACTGAGCACTCAACACTTGTCCCCACTCTATCTCCATCCACATTTGACCCCCACTCACATCGTCACCCCACCCACCACAACCCTTCCCCGCTTCTCTCCCTGAACTCTGTCCACAAAGACCCAGGACTGACTTTCCAGTATCCGGACTCCAGTTTGGAATTTGCTGTGTGGCCATGAGGAAGTGACTTTGCTTCTCTGGACTGGACCTAAGTTCTGAGAATCCCAGAAACTCAGGGTTGGGAGGAACCTTGGGGCCCTCCAGCGGGGAGTGGAGTATTTCCTGCCATATAGTAAACAAGGATGTCAGAGTCATCAAGCGCTGCGGTCCTCCAAATTTGAATTCCTCCAGAAGGGAAAGATACCTGTGTGATCCAGCAGCCGCCAGGCTGCAGCCACTCCTGTGGTGAGCCCTGGGGAACTCAGGATGTGATAACACACGGGGTGCTGGCCCAGATAGCTGAGATGCGTGTGAGTGGACCGATTTCAGCAAGCTCAGACTCTTGCACCTTCCCAGACACAGAAAAGCACTAAACTCCTTAACTGGAAATATCTGGTTCCCTTTAATTCACAAAATACTTTTTTTTTTTTTTTTAAACTTTACATAATTGTATTAGTTTTGCCAAACATCAAAATGAATCCGCCACAGGTATACATGTGTTGATGTTCACACTACCTGCCCTTTGTTGAAAACGTCTATGTAAACTGACTCCTCCCCTGCCTCCTCCTCACAGCGATTCCCTCAGGGTCACTTGAGATGCTGTCTCCCGGGCTTGAAGTCCTAAAAATTCCCACCGAATAAAACATAACGCTCAACTTTTAGGTTGTGGCTCTTTTTTAAGTCAACACCTGGGTCATCAACCATAGAAGACATGGATCTTGCAACAGCATCTGATCCAGGAGGACACGCATGGGGTGCTTGCACACCTCTGGGGATGGGGAACCCACTCTCTGAATAACGTCAGAGGCTCAGCCCAGGTAACTCAGCCCCTAGCTGTGTCACTTGTGACCCTGAAGCCCCTCCCTCTTGCCCTTCCTTGCTGTCCAGAGCAATATTCAAAGGTGGGTGAGTTGCCACAATACCACATAAAATCAGGATGATGGGTAAGTGATAACAGAATTGTTGATTGGCTCTTATCCTTTTTTTCCTTTTTGACACTTCAATTATTTCAGTTATGACTTTTTCATAAAACAGCTCATAGATTGCAGGGGAACAAGTAACCTTTAAATCTCCCATTTAGCGTATTACAATAATTTCCTTGGAAATGTATTAGAATATCACAGGTGCTCATGCTATATGACCTACCGCAGGCTCTCCATCAGCAAATTAATGTCGAGGTTAATTCAAACTTTGGGAGAAAGTGCAAGCTTGACAAAGACAAATCTAGCCATTCCCAGTAATGACAAGATGGCACAGATAGGCGGCTGGTGGTGGCGTTCCTGGAGAACAAGCTCGGGAGGCAAGTGAGCAGCTGTGGTTTATCAGAAGTTTGGGTTAAAAGCAGGTGTTCCGAGGTCAGTGTCCTGAGTTCAAACTCTGACTCAAACACTACTAGAAGTCATGGAGCCATGCATGAGCAAGCCACTGCCCATTTCCGGATCCCAGTCTCTTCATCTATAAAATGGATAGATACTAGCATCTGTCTCATTGTGTGGATTACATGAGTTAATAATGCATGCAAAGTGCTGGAGCCACTGGTTATTTAAGGTCAACAAATGTTAACTTTCACCGTTCTCTTCATCATTACCATCATCGTCACCATGATATTCATCACCATAGCCATCACCATTCACACTGTCATCACCAGCACCGTCACCACCACCATCACCACCGTCAGCAACACGTCACCCTCATCACCACCCTCATCACCATCGTCATCACCATCAACACCACCATCATCACCATCATCATCACCACCGTCATCACCATGGTATCACCGTACCCGTCACCATTCACACTATGACCATCACCAATGTTACATTCATCAGCATCACCTCCATCACCACCGTCATCAACACGTCACCCTCATCACCACCGTCGTCGTCATCCCAGTGAGTCCTGCAGATGCCTGGCCCACCAGAGCCTCACAGGCCTGGATTCAGGACCCAGCTCCAGGACTCCGTCCTCAGAGAAGCCTCCTGAGACCTTCAGTAGCATGGTCCTCCCACCAAGTGTCTTTAACCCACTCCAGTGTATTCACAGCACCTCTTCGATGGCTTGTTTTCTGTCTACCCTCTTGCCTCTTTGTCCCAGTAGGGGGAGAAAACCCAGGACCTAGAACACCATACCACAGACAAAAGCTGTTCAATCGAGATTTTTAAATGAATGAATTAATAAAAGAATGAATGGATGATTGAACAAGTAAGAAATCCCATTGCCGATCTGGGCTGAAGGCCTGCCTTGCCTCCCTGCCCTACCCTTCCTGGAGGAGAAGGAGCAGGGAGCCCCAGGTCAGCGGAGCCCCAGCTCCCCCATGCCAGCACCTCCCCAACTCCCTCAGGCGAGCAGCAGCCCAAGGAGCCCACTTCACAGGAGAGGAAAGTGAGGAGGTGTCCGGGGGGACCAGGGCTCAAGCCCATCACTGAGAGCTGCGGAGCCAGGATGGGAACAAGGTTCTCCTGACCCACAGCTGCCCTTTCTCCACCTAAGGGCCCCTCCCCACTCCCCTAAACCCCAGAACCAGAGTCACTATCAGGCTACCCCTCCCCACCCCCGCTCTGCCGCCCACCCACAAGCCTGGGCTCTGAAAGCCTCCTCAGACCTTCAGGAGCCCACCTCTCCCCCTCGGGGGCTGTGACTGCCCCACCCCAGGGAGTCCCCAGGTGGGGGGAGCAGGATCCACCTCCTCCTCCCCACTGAGCCCCACTTTCTGCACCCAGCCCAGCACCCCTGTCTCCTTGTCTGCTGCCATCCAGGTGGGCTCTGCCGATGGGGCTGGTTGTCACCCATCGTGTACCCTGCACACAGCAGGTGAAAACTGAGTCTCGGAGGGAGGCTCTTGAATTGTCCTGGACCCAGGGTGGATGTGGAGGGGGTACTCAGACACAGCACAGTAGGGATAGTGTCACCCTGGGTGGGTGTTTCTGGCTGTGGAGGTGGGCGAGGGTGCTGGTACCCAGGATTCTGGCAAAAAGAAGGGAGCCCCAGCCAGGGAGAAGTATCGGAAGGACTGGTGGGCCAGGCAGGGAATCCCAACCCAGCCTGGGCTCCCCAGTGCCCAGAAGCCCAGCCTGAAAAGCTCAGCAGACCCTCAGCCCACTGCCAGCACACTCTGCAGAGGCAGGAGTGCCCTTCTCCTGGTCCTGGGCCGCAGGACAACGGGCTCCTGGGGATCTCTGCGCCTTGAGGTCGTGGCTGCCTGCTCATTGACAGTTGCCCGAATGGGCTCACAGCTCTACGCCAGAGAGGGAGCTCGGCTTCCTGCCTCCCGCACAGGAAAGGCAGATGGCTGGGCCCCTCACGTGGTCACCCACCAGGGGCTCAGGCCCTCGGGACACTGCTGGCCAGGCCAGGGAGCTCCTGCTGCCTGCAGTTCCAGGAGGGCAGAGTCCGCACATGGGCAGGGACCCCGGGGGAAACCACAGGATTAACACAAGCGTCTGCGGTGGGTGAGGGGGTGGGGAGCAGGGAGGCCCCCATCTTCAAGAGGGTTTAACTTGGAGACTTGGGAGAGGGACTGGACTGTCTGGTGGGGTTGGGCTGGGCACTTTCACAGTCCCTTCCACTCTGCGGTCTGACTCCCAACGGTGGCCCAGGTTCTATAGCGTCGGGGCTGGGTGGGCCCATCCCCAGCTCAGGCAGCCCCTGCCTGGCCCAGCCTCCATCTGTTCCTTTCTTATGCCAGATGCTGGGCTCCCCCAGGGCTGGCTAGGGTCCACTGCGTCTCCCCAGGGTGGCTGGGGGTCAGCTCTCTGTTGGGAGGTGGGAGCAATTATTTACTAAAGCTTCCTTAGGGGCATAGGGAGAAGAGTATTTTTAGCAAGTAAATAAAGTCCTTCATGGAGAAAAAAAAATACTAACGTTGGGATGCAGACCCAGGAACCAGAGACAGCCAGGCTGGGTGCCCAGAAAAGCAGTCAGACACACTGGGCCTGCGTCAGGCTCGTCCCGGGGGGCGTCTCCAGAAAGGGGCTGAACCTGGAGCTTAGCAAGAGGCTGGGGCAGAGGCCACCTGAGCTGGACCACAGGGGCCCTGGACCAACCCCTGTGCAGGGAGAAGCCTGGAGGCGCCCCCACCCGCCGTGTCCACCCTGCAGCTCATCCGTGAGAGCGTGGACTCAGCAAAGCGCTCACCACTCAGCAACTCCCCACACAGCTGCAGGATGCAGCATGTGCTGCGGCCAGTATCTGGGCCAAGGACCCCGGAGATGGCGCCCAGGCCCTCCCGCCACGAGGGCTCTCCGAGGGGACAGCAAAGGGCTCACAGGGCTTGGTCGGGTTTGTGCCAGGACCCCCACCTGGCTCAGGACTTGCGGCTGATGGCCTGCTGAGAGTCAAAGGCCCCTCCCCAGGCCCCGGAGGCCTGATCTGGGCAGGGGGTCTCCCCTCGCAGACCCCACCCACTGGAAGACCAGGCTCCTCCTTGTCTCCTCTGGGTGGGGGGCTGGGGGTGAGATGGGAGGGGGATGGGCCCCCACAGGCCTTCAGTGTCCCTGTTCTAACCCCTCTCCTGTCCCAACCTTGCTCCAGGAGAGGCGACGAGGCCAACCCCCCAGGAAGATCAACTTGCAGGCTCGTGTCACAGCCCTGCCTCCCACTGGAGCGATCCCTGAAGACTCGAGACGAAGCTGGAGCATGGCTGCGGTCGGGGAGGAGTGGGTGCTGTGCTGCTGGGCAGGGAGGCCCACACGTCTGCACTAGGCAGGTTAACTGAATGTACACTCATGGGCACACACACCACACTCAGGCGCAGACTCACATGAGCACATGCACACAGAGCCACACGTATATGTGCACACATGCTCGCTCACACACATGTGCAAGCATGTTCGCGCACACACACACCAGGGTAGGCCCCCAGGAGCCGAGCTCGGGGCCTGGGCCTGGTGGGAGGGCTGGCCCTGGTCGCCCGTCCCGCCCTGAGCTGCTCTCCACTGGCCCGCACCAGTCTGGGCTGGGAGAGCGCGGCCGCCCATGCGCTGTCAGCTGGCGCCCGGCTCGCAGGGCAGCAGATGCCGGCAGCCTGGTGACCCGCCGTTCACCCTGTTCGCACACCGGCCCCATCCCAGATGGCTGGAGACCTGGCCTCCTCTCCAGACACCACCTGCCGTCAGCGCCCCCATTAGCAAAAGTGCTTCCACTCAGAGGTCAAAGGGATGACGTTTGCCCCAGACTCCTGGACGCGGGGTGAGCGCACCGTGCCGCCGGGCTTATGACTTCACTTTCTGGCAGGAGTCGGAGCAAACCAAGAGTGAGTGTCCAGTGGCCTGGCTGGTGCCAGCCCCGAGCAGGACCTCGGCTCGCAGGACGAATCCCCTCGCTTTCCCCCAGGGCAGCATCACCCCCAGGCACCCACAGCCTTATGTCTGATAGCCTGTCCTGCCCAGGGCCACACACTCAGCAGGGCACAGCTGGTCTGTGAACTCTGAGCCTCACACTGTCCCACCGGGGCCACCTGGAGAAGGACAGAATTGGCACGGTCACCCGGCCAGGCCTCTAACATCATGCACACCCATGGAGGGCCACCGAGCTGGGCTCGGGCCCAAGTCGGGTCTGCGTGGACTGGCACTCGGGCTAAAGACGGGGCCTGCCCCGTGGCGACAGGATGCTGCCACTACAGCATGGGGTGTCCATGACCTCTTCTCAGCTGCCCACGCCAGGCCCCGGCCCTGCCTGGACACTCCAGCCACCCCCCACCCCAGGGCGGCCCCTCACCCCCAGGCTGAGGTCTGTCCCTCCACCTCCGCTCATTCTGAGCCTCTGCAGACAGCCCCGATCCCTCACCCCCAGCCCCAACTCCTCCCTTCCCAGTCTGCACTTCTGCAGGTCCAGCAGTCTTAGCTGTCCTTTTGGCTTCAAGAAAGGATGGTGGGCACTTGTCAGTGTCCTAACAGGAGATCTCACAGAGGAGGGGTCATTTGAGCTGGGTTTTGAAGGATGGGGAGGAGTTCACCAGCTGACCGAAGGGCAGGTGAGGTGCACTTTGAGCGGACACAGAGGTGTCAGATATCTGAGGAGGAGAGGGATTGGCAGGACTCATGTGAGGACTTGGGGACGTGGGACTTGATGGAGGTGATTTAACCTTGTGGGCCTTGAGTGCTTGAGTCCCAGGGCCTTGAGTGCCAGCCAGGGCCACCGAGGGTAGGGGGAAGGCAAGGGATGAGAGGGCCATTCAGGAGGCAAAAATAAACGGAATACTTACTTTGGTGCCTTTTATAGATTCAAAGTCACTTTGTTAACTTAAGAACATAAAAATGTATAATGCATGGCTTGATTTGTTCATAAAATTACCATGTTTTGGTCTATTTAGAGAAGACAGCCTGAGGGAGGGAGCCAGTATGGGGGTGGGGGAGAGGAGTTCCTCAAAGATTTGTTCAACTTACTTTTCTCCGGTCTTTGTCATACGGGTAACTTGTCCATCCGGCATTGCTCCAGCATGTCAGGGGTCAGAGGTGGGAGGTCAGCCTAGCAGGGAGGCAGAGCCTCTGGTCCCCGCAACAGCACAGAGCGCCCCTCCCTGGAGGCCCGGGCCAGGGGAGCAGGTCTCAGTAGACAGACGCAAAGTTATCCCGGGAGGGGGGCCGTCTCCCTTCCATAGGTGCCAACACCCGAGGACAGGGCGGCCCTGCCCACCCGCACACCCAGGTCCTGATGGCCTTGGTGTCTGACGGCGGGCTGGGGGAGTCGTGCTCTAAAGAAGCAGAAGGGAGCCCACCTTGGGCCTCCGCTTGTTCTCTCCACCTGGAGTGCCCTGCCTTGGGGCTCCTCACCCTGCCCTTCCCGGCTCTGCCCCTTGGGGCTTTTCCTGGGGGCTGTGTCTGATTTCCCCAGGGAGCCTCCGCCTCCCACACAGGGCCCACCTGAGAAAGGGGCAAGTGCGTGTTTGCTGAGTGACTTAACGAAGGACCCAGGGGGCTGGGCCCAAAGTCCCAGGCAGGACGGCAGGCCCTGGTGGGGGTGAGGACGTCAGGCTCCTCAACGCTCGCTGGGCTCTGGAGCAGAGAAGCGAGGACCGGGACTCACAAGGGAGCGAGTGAGTGGGAGGAGAAGAAACCCAAGTCCAGAGGCAGGCCCTGGGGGAGGAAGCAGGAACTGAGGCAGACGCATGGGGAGCCACCTTCCTGGGGCCCCTCCGGCAGGGCCCCAGTTCCCAGTTGGGAGCACCTCAAATGCTCTGCTCCCTCTCCACAGAGCCACAGTCCAGACCCGTCCCCACACTGAGGAGCTGCCTGCGTGTCAGGGGAATGAGGAAATCACTTGCTACTGACCATTATTCTGTTGCAATTTTTTTGTTTTTTTTGGGCTGTGACTCAGTGGAAACTTGCCTGCATAGCCCATGGATGGGGTGAGCTGACCTCCATGACCCCAGTCCCCTACGTACATACGACACAGCTCCTGCCTTGACCTCAGGGGCCTGGGGCTCCTGGAGGAGGGGCCCACCATACCCCTCCCCTTACCTATCCCCCTCCTGGACTCCTGGGACTCCGCCCGTCTGCAAAGACCAAGTCAGAGCCTAGGTCCCCTCAGCTGCCCAGAAGAGTTGAGGGTTATTAAGCAGAAAAGCCATAAATGCCTTTGTATTCTGCTGGCTCTCTTGCCAGCCTGCAGATCGATTATTTCCGGTTTATGGACAACATACCCAGGATGCTGCTGGAGTCCGCGATGCCCCATTGGTTTGTCTCTGCCTCCCCCGCCTGGGGACCAGCGTCAGAAGCCTGAGGTGCCGTGGCGGATGGTGCTGGCCAACGCAGGAAGCAAACGACGCTCCCGCCAGCCGAGGGCTCATGGTGCCGGTGGGGGGCGGGGGGCCCTGGGAGGTGTGGATGGTGCTGCAGGCACCAGAGGGGCACTGCCAGCTGAGAGGCCGTGGGCTCTGCCTCTGCCCAGGCTCTCACCCTCCCGGGCTGCTGGTCCCAGGAAAGCGTCCTAACCGCTCTGGGCCACTAGCTGTGGCTGCTCCCCCGCTCCACTGGCTTGGGGTGAGGGTCAGTGTAGAAGCTGGGTATCCTGTGTACACATTACCGTGGCCCAGGAAGCATCACATGGCACCTGTGCCATTGGTACAGGCTCCCCATGGGCCAGGTTCTTGGATCCAGAACTCTCTATGCTTGTGCTCATCTATCTCAGCTTCAGGCAGCCCTCAAGGTGGGAGCTTGGCTCTGCTTTACCCAGGTTCCTGGGTACAGGCAGCCGGTGTCCTGGACTCAGGCCCAGACCCCGCATGTCTGAGCCTTGCTTTCCCCAGGCAGGGCCGCGGAAGCCGAGCCGCAGACACAGCACGCAGCCGGCTCCACCAGCAACCACCTGAGCAGAGCCGCCCCGCCTGGACGCTGCCCGTTCTCCCGGGAGCTGGGGGTGGCCCTGCCTCCAGGGGCTCCTGGTCACAAGCGCCCAGAGGCTGGCTTGGGGCACACGGCGGAGCCCCCGGAAATGCAGGCTCCTCCTCCTTCTCCGCTCGGCCTCTGCCCTGCGCTCCTTCCCGTGAAAGGCTGCAAGTCACACACCTTCCCGGAACTTCTCAGGGACCCTGGGCAGCAGGCCAGGAGCACGGTGGACGCCCGGTCCAAAAAGAGAGGAGGGAGGCTCCAGGCCTTGGGGGACCGGATGCTGCTCATGGTCACCCAGCTGCCAAGTGGGAGACCTGAGTGAATCCACACCTCCCACTGATGAAGGAGCCCCAGGAGCTACTCTGGAAGCAGCCAGACTCCTCCTTCCATGTCTCCAGCCTGGCCCCTGCCTCCTTCCCTAGAGCCTTATTTTGCAGCATGACCAGACCGCCCCATTATTTAATAAAACTGTCAGAACCACTGATTTGTGCAAGGCACATGGCTCTCTCCTTCTCCCGCTCCTTTCTTTCCAGATTCAATAAACCCTGAAGTTGTTCCAAGAAGACAGGAGAGTGATGGGAAGTATCAACGACGCATGAGAAAATGGGGCCGTGCAAGCAGGATGCCCTTTGCCTGCAACACCCACCTGGACCAGGTAAAGCACCCCCACCCCAGAAAAGGTCAGGCAGCTACTCAGGGCAGGGAAAGCAGGCTTGGGCAAGGGCTGGAGCTCACAGGAAGCCCCACCAACTCCCCCACCCCCCACAAGGGGCGGGAGGAGCTGCGTGGGGTGGGCACAATCTGGGGAGACTTCTTGGAAGAGGAGACACCAAGACCTCATCTTGAAGCATGAGCAGGAGATCCCCCTTGGAAAAGGGTGCAAGGGGATTGCTCCCCAGTGGAACATTGAGAGGGCAGGGCTGTGTGCAGCAGGGCAGGGCTATGAGAGGGCACTGGGGTGACAGAGTGTGCGGCATCTGGGCCAGAGCCTGTCTGGGGCCTGCTGCCAAGATGAGGTCCTCCATGTCCATCTTGGGGTGGCTCATGGGCCACAGGAATCTCAGGAGGGAAGCTGCCATAGGCACTGGGCCCAGGGAAGGGGCAGTGCCCCAGTCCACGAAGGGGGAGACAGGACGGGGAGCCCTGGTGCCTCCTCACCCAGAGGGCAGAGCCCCCACCCGCAGGCTGCCCCGCTGCTGCACACCCAGGCCTGGCGGGTGCCTCGTGGGTAGCTCCCGGCCTGCCGTGTCGAGAAGGCTCAAAAGGGTGATTGCCCAGCTACCCGGCACCCCAACCTGTAATCACAAGGGCCTGCAGGGGGAAGGCAGGAGCCAGGGTGACGGCGAGCAGAGACAGACTGATGCCTCAAAGGCCCAGGGGTGCAGGCCGCTGGCTCTGGAAGATGCAAGCAAACGTCCCAGAGCCTCTGAGGACCCAGCCCTGCCCGCGCCCGGACGCCAGACCCTTAACACCCACTCGCTCAGGAATCAGGGCTTTCTGACCCCCAGAGCCATAACAAACGAACAGACATTGTCTCTAGCCACCAAGCTGGGGATCTGTGACAGCAGAAACAAGAAAACTAGCACCAGGCTTTGCTCCTAACTTCTCACCTCGGCTCTGTTCTTCCTGAAGGTCTCATCACAGACTCCTCCAGCTGTGGGCCTGGGGCGGGACCCCTGCCCTGACACAGGGGCCCAGGGGCGAGGACGCCGAGCTGCCACCCCGAGGGGCCACAGCCCCGCCAAGGCCTCCGCCGCCGCGGCATTGCTGGCAATGACTAGGGGCTTCCTGCTGAACGTTAAAGATATTTTACACGGGAGATTTAATACGGAACATTAAGAACCATTGAGATCACTCATATCAATTGAAGATATAATAATTGAACCCCATAAAGATCGCGGAGAAGCTGGTGGAGCTATAGGGAGAGACATGAAGAGAGATGAATGGGCCCCCGTTCCTCTCCCCGCGCCCCCCACCCCGCCAGAGGTGCTCATTAGAGATGCTCGTGGGGCCTCCATCAGCGGCACAAGCCTCAGCCGGGAGACGGGCCCAGGGCTCCAGTCTCAGAGGGGCCTGGGCAGATCCAGAAAGTCCTGTGCATCTCACGAAATTCTTGGTCAAATATTCGGCTAAGAGGTGGAGCAAAGGCACCAAGGAGGTTAGAAATCCGATCTCGTGTGGCCCAAGACCCTGCATCCCGTCTCCGTGCTGTGCTGTGGGCCGCAGTCACAGACGCAGAGTGAGCCCTGACCCTGGTCGCACTCCAGCCGTGACCCTGGTCACGCTGACCCAGGCAGGTCTCGATCCCAGAGATGGAGACCTGCCCTGACCCCCGCCCCGTTCATGCACTCAGCCCCTCCCTGCATGCTGGCTCTGCTTGTCTCTAGAAGGTTCCATGCCCTTGGGGAGGTTGGTCGGGGGAGACAGCTGGGGAACAGCCACGGTCAGCCAAGTGACCCGAGACGTCTCAGCAGGGGGCAGTGACCTGCCTCGCCCCCCACTTCCTGTCCCCAGCTCCGACCCCAGGGGCCTCCAGTCTTTGTGTCTCTGGGAGTGAGGCCCTCAGGCAAGCCAAGCCCGGCTCCTGGGTCTCTCCTCACTGACCCTCTGTGTGGGTCCCTCTTCTGATCTGAAATATGCCAAGGCCAAGGTCACAGAGACCAAGCACTGGGGCTGAGCCGGGACCCTCCACCACGAGGGGCCCCACTCCTGCATGCTGCCCTCACCTAGCTCAGAAGAGCTGACCAGGAAGAGAGAGGGGTACAAGTCAGCCTGGCTTTGAAGTCCTTGTCTGCTCCTTTGCTGTGTGACACAGGGAAGGCCGCATGACCTCTCTGATCCTGGCCTGCCCACCGGCAGTGGGATCATGGTACCACCAGACTGCTGGGTGTGAGCTGACCCCCAGCAAGTCCCTGGAACACGCAGCCCTCTGACGTGGAATCTCCCAGGTCCCTGGGGCCCGGGTGTGAGTCCAGGAGTGGAAATGGTGCTGGGTGAACAGCTGGTGCCCCAGCCACCCAGCCTGAAACAAGTCCTTCCAGGCTCATAAATCTGCCCCATTCCCCTCAAGCTGACACCCAGCCCAGCCGTCTGCATGATCCAATATATTTCTTTTACAAGCTAGTCTATTACCCGATTCATAACCGATCTGTCACCCTGAGGGATCAGTGCGTTCACGGGGCGCCACATACATAACACCTGGTGTGGAATTGAATCCAGGCTCCCTGGCATCTCACTGCACTGTACGTGCCCCTCGGGAGCCATCGCCACCCCCACCCCCACCCCCAGCCTGGGGCGAAAGCGCAGAGAAGGGGCCTCCCGGCCCCAGCTCACGGGAACGAAGTGTGATCTTAAGAGGACTTCCACGGTCCTAAGCGAGCTGGGTCACTCCCATCCCTGGGGGGCCTTCCTTGCATTCTCTTTTGATCCCCACTGAGCAGGCCTCTGGGCCCCCTCTGCCAGTCTCCCAGGCCTGGGGTCTCATACCTACCCCCGTGACGGGCACTCACTCTCTGGCCCAGGGCCACATTCATCAGGTACATTCCTCGAAGCGCCAACGTCAGCTGCTCAACACTTTTAGAGAAAGGTATTATCTTCCCATTTTACAGAGAAGGATGCTACGGTTGAGAATGACTTTCCCAGGCTGGCGTGTGAGAGCTGGCTCTGAGCCCATGCCAGGACCCCCGGCCGGGCCCCGACCACCTGCACTGAGATGACACTGACCCTCTTCCCCAGGAGGTCAGCAGGCAGAGGGCCGAGCGAGGGTGGGCCCCCACCAAAGTGAGACTGAGCTTTTCACTGGGGTTTGTGTGCGATGGGGGTGCCGTCTCCCTCAGGGCGGCCTATCTGGGGAGAGAGACCCCAGTGGCTGGGCACAAGCCTGCCCCACGCCCAGCTGTGGCCCTGCCGCTCTGGCCCATGTATCCGGCTGATTGCCCAGCCCAGGGGCTCCGCCACCCCGGCTGGTGGCAGCTCCAGTGAGGTCCGCAGTGGCAGGCTGGGCACCCTCCGCACCCGACCTTTCTGGAAGCCTGTGCGGCTGACCTCCCAGGGCCGAGCTCAGCGTGGCTCGCTCTTCCCCACCCCACCTTCTCGCTTCTCTGTTACTGATTCTCCTTTTCACAGACGTGGCTCCCTGATGGAAACGGCGTCCCGCCTTCTGCAAGGATTCACATATCCCCAAAAGAGCAGAAAGTCCCCATTGTGTGAGAATTTCTCCACAAGGTGGTGCAGAATGGGGCTCTCGGGCTAGATTTCCACAGCGACCTGATCTACGGGCACCTCCATTCCCAGGGCGGCCAAACAAACCGGCTCGAGGCCCGGGAGCCATCCATCTCCCCAGCGCCAGGACGGCAGAGGCGGAGGGCACGCTGAGGCCGGAGGCCAGGTCTGGGCCCCCAGCCTTAGCTCCGTGTCTGTCACAGGCAGGGGACTAGGCCCCGCTGCACGCGCAGGTGAGGGTCGGACAGCATCTGTCACCCGTGAAAGGCCACGCGGACATCCCTCATCCACACCACACATCACAGGTAAGAGACAGGCCCGAACAGGAAGGGAGTTAGGTGCTCCGGGCTCCAGTCGGGCGGGCTGGGCTTGAGCCGGGACGCCTCAGCGCCAGGCTTTGAGGATGGACACACAGCCACATGCACACACACCCAGAGGCTGCTGGCATGTTCAAGGGGGTAGCCAAGGGGTCACGGAGCTTCCCAGGTGGCCCAGCCGTAAAGACTCCACCGCCAATGCAGGTTTGATCCCTGGGTCAGGAAGATCCCCTGGAGAAGAAAATGGTAACCCCCTGCAGTATTCTTGCCTGGAGAAGCCCATGGACAGAGGAGCCTGGAGGGCTACAGTCTACAGGGTCACAAAGAATCTGACATGACTGTGTGACTAAGCATGGGGTGACAGCCTCTCAGGCCCTGCTGGCCTTACCAGCAGGTCACCACCTGGCTGCCTGGGCACCTGGGGAAGTTCCCTCCAGCGAGGGCAGGGTGCAGGTGTTCAGGCTCAGTCAACCAGCACAGAGTGCGTGAGGGGCTCTGGGAAGGCTCCCCCTGCCCCAGCAGCCCACCTGGCAGGCCCCCAGGGAAGCAGAGGCAGGTGTCCCCAGGCGGGCGGCGGCCCAGTGGGGGAAGATCCAACCCCTGCTCCAGCACTGCCCAGGGGGTGGGGGGGGGGCACTGGGCAAGTTCACAGCCCACGTGGTCCCTCTGAGCTTCAATGTCCCTCCTGGCAAGCGGGGTGGGGTGCCCACCTGCACCCCAAGTTGGCCCCAGGACAGACCCCAGAGTGGATGGTCCCCCTGGAGCCTATGACTGTGCATCAGGACTAGAAAGGAGGAGGCCGGGGACAGTGGGGGTGGAGAGGTGGGGAGAGAGGGCGCCTCTCACAGGTGGGGAAACTGAGGCCCAGAGGGGAACAGAGGTTTGTTCAGGAGCACCCAGCAGGAGCAAAGCCATCGAAGATGGAGGGAGGGGGCGGGAGCACCTTCCGGCTCCCGGGCGTCCCATCCTGAGCGCCCATCCTGGCGATGACAGGAGACGCCGTTTGTGGGACCTTCCAGGCCCAGCCTGGGCGGTCTGAAAGGGACAGAAGACTTCGGGGCCAGAGCCCTGGGGGCTGGCAGTGCCCAGCACAGCCTCTGCCCGAAGCCATCCACTATCCTTCCACAGCTAAGGAGGAGAATTGCGAGGACAATTAGTCTCAGAATTACCGGTGGAGGAGAACGTTAAGGGGGAAATAAATTAAAAAGAAATCCATTCAAGCTGTAATTGTAATACAGTGTATCATAGTCAATTGAATCGCAAATACAAGCTGGTCCCTTGTCAATTGATTTCAGCAAGTAAACAATTTGGGTATTTAAATTGGAAATTCACCGCGAAGGGAGTGGGATTTGGTTCAAGGAGAACTAAAACTTCAGCTCTAAGTTGGCTCTGGGTCTCCAGCGCTGGTTGGCCTGGTGACTCTGCACTGGAGGGAGGGGACACGTTCCTGCCCTGCCTGCCACTTGGGGGTCACCTCCTCAGGACACTGTCCTAGCCCCCAGCCAGAGCACATGGCCGCCTGCTCTGGGCCACCTTTGCTCCTAGGTACTTCTGCCTCTGCCCATGCTTCCCGCAGCAAGCTGGGGCTTCTCTGTCACATGGATGAATCCCCCTCCGCACTAGGGGCTTCCAGTGGGCAGGGGTCCTGGTTTACTTCCTGAGCCAAGCCCAGGTGAGAGGGCAGTGCTTGGACCATGCAGTTGTTGAGAGAATAAGTGGGTGAGTAATGGCTGAGGGGATGGACGGGTGAAAGAATGGATGGACAGATGGACAGGCAGGTAGATGGGTGGGTGGATGATAGGTGGATGGGTGGGTGGATAGATGGATGGATGGATAGATGGATAGGTAGGTGGGTGGGTGAGGGGATGGATGGATAGATGGATAGATAGATAGGTAGGTGGGTGGGTGGGTGTGTGGATAGACGGATGGGTGAATGGATGAATAGAAGGATAGGTAGGTGGATGGTGGATGGGTGCATAGATGGGTAGGTAGGTGCATGGATGGATGGGGTGGCTGGATGGATAGGTGGATGGGTGGGTGGATGGATGGATGGATAGATGGATAGGTAGGTGGATAGATAGGATGGGTGGATAGATAGGTATGTAGGTGGATGGATGGGTAGGTAGGTGGATGGATGGATGGATAGATGGATGGGTAGGTGGATGGGTGAGTGGATGGATGGATGGGTGGGTAGATGGATAGGTGGATGGATGGGTGGATGGTGGATGGGTGCATAGATAGGTAGGTAGGTGGATGGATGGATGGATGGGGTGGCTGGATGGATAGGTGGATGGGTATGTAGGTGGATGGATGGATGGACAGATGGATAGGTAGGTGGATGGGTGAGTGGATGAATGGATGGGTAGGTAGATGGATAGGTAGGTGGATGGGTGATTGGATGAATGGATGCGTGGATGGATGGATGGGTGGATGAATGGATAGGTGGATGGATGGGTGGATGGATAGGTAGATGGATGGGTGAGTGGATGGATGGATGGGTGGGTAGATGGATAGGTAGGTGATGGGTAGATGGATAGGTAGGTGGATGGATGGGTGGATGGATGGATAGGTGGATGGGTGGGTGGATGGATAGGTAGATGGATAGGTAGGTGGATGGATGGATGGATGGGTGGGTGGGTGGGTGCAGAGTGGCTAGAAAGATGCGTGAACAGCTTAGCAAGACTGCTGGATGTTTCTAAGCTAATCAAGACAAGTGGCCACTTCGTTGAGAAGTGCCTTTCTTATTCCTGAGCCTTTCTTACTTTCAACCAAGAAACTGTTTTCAGAGCAAAGCAATGCCTGTTGCCTAGAGGATTTACAGGTATCCCCGTCGACTGAAGCAGCTGGCCTTGAGCACAATGAACAGCCCCTGGACGACCCCTCCAGGAACAGCACCCATAAGGAGAGGTGCACTCCTGCGGGGCGGGGCATCTGCAGGAGCCTGTGGAGGTCACGCCTCTCCAAGTTACCTCCCCTGCGGGGTCACACAGTGTCCACCCCAGGGTCTGCCTGAGCCGGCACCAAGGACTGCTCCCCTGGCGGTCTCAGCACCGGCTCTGCTGCAGTGAGGCTGACAGGGCCACCTGTCCAGGGCCACGGAGTTAACAGGCTGAAAGGACATGGGAGCCGTGGCCGAGGGCTGGTGATCTGAGGGTGGGGGCAGGGCAGAGAGGACGGAGCCGAGAGGTCCCGGAGCAGTGTGTGTTCCCAAGGCGTCCACGGCAAGCAGGCCCTCCTTACTCTGACGAAGAGTGAAGTCACGGCACAGCAAGCGAAGAAGGAAGTGAAGGGGGACGGGGGCAGGTTGTACTTTCCAGAGACGGCCACGTTGCCACTCTTCCCAAGAGGTGACGTCTCCCTCCCTGCCCGTGAACCTGGGCGGGCTCAGCCTTGCTCACTGCAGTCCCAGTGATGCTGCGTGACTTCGGAGATGAGGTCTCAGACTAGGATGCCGTTTCTGCTGGGCTCTCCCTCTGGGGCTGCTCCCTGGAACCAGCGGCCAGCCGCACGGAAGCCCGGACCACAGGGAGAGGCCACATGCTGGCTTGAGGCCGGCGACCCAAGCTCAGATCCCAGTCGACAGCCGGCACTGACCAGCAGGCCTGCGGCTGAGCAAACCTGCGGGTGATTCCAAACCAGGACCAGAGACGAGCTGTCCCTGCAGGGCCCCGGCCTAACCGGAGGGTCCGTGGTGTTGTCAGGGGCTGTTTTGTTCCAAGGTCATGACAAGTACTACAGACGCTAGCTGAGTCTCCCGCTCTGCTGTCTATTTAACGAGTCCCCTCCCGGTTTTCTACTCCCCCCGCCCCATCCCCGTATCACTCGGGCTGCCTTAGAGGAGGCTGTGCTTCTTACTGAGTCCATAAACCGCAGGACTTGGCGATGGCTTCACGACGGCGCTAGAAAACATCTGAGAGCAACGGTGCCTGGTGGACATCCCCTTAGGGAGAGGAAGGCACTCTTTCTTTTTGTCCTCTGTTTTGTTTGGTTGTGTTTGGTTGTCTGCCTGAGTTGTGTCCTGTGAAGTGGAGGAGTTGCTGAGATTGTATGTGGTTGGCAGTGTACACACGGAGTGGAAGGACCCCTTGGATGCGGCCCCCCACTCAAGGCTGGCTCAGCGGAGGGCTCTTGCAGGTTTGTGGCTCAGGGTCCGAGGGGCCCTGAAGTGCCGGGTCCGGATCCTGGGCACGGGGTCCCCACAACAGGGTCCTCTCGGGCTTCTGCAGCAAGCAGGGAGCAGGCAGGGCACGGCCAGCGCGGGGTGGAGCCTGAGCCCCGGCCTTGTGCAGGCCTGGCTCCCGTCACCCTCCCGCTGGAGACTCTAACAGTCCCATTCTACAGACAGGAAACCGAGGCTCAGGGGAGGGAGCCGTGAGTGCCCCTGGGCTGTGACCGACATTGAACAAATACCTCTCTTCCACCAACTCGGTGCTGAAGGCAGGTTCTTCCCAGCACCCACATGCTCTCCAGAAGGAAAGTTCAATGCAGCCAGCCTCTGGCTTCCCGTGACTCGTGTCTGGCCTGGAGACGTGAGACTGATTCCAAGTCTGGCTCTGCTGCCGCGTACTGTGGGACTTCAGGGAGCCTGGTCTCTCTCTGGGCCTTCCCAGGAGAGGAAGGGACAGAGTGGGGGTGCTCCCCGCATCCCGCTGGCTCCGGGAGGGCACACTGGGTACTGCCGGTCATAGCGGCCCCGGCCCATTCTGTGCAGGCACCAGATGGGCACCTACTGGCCGGCTGCTCACTGTCTGGACCCAGACAGCTGGCCCGGCTCTTGACCTCCCTGCCGCTCCAGACAGCAGGAGCCCAAGGTCACCCTGGCGCGTCACTCTCCAGCAGGGAGGCTCGGAGTCCGGCCAGGTGGTGGCCACTGCTGCCACCAGCCCTGCCCTGGGCACCTTCCTCCTGGCCCTGCGCTGCCCTCAGCCCGTCCACGCCAAGGCCTCGCCCCAGAACACCTGCTCCTCTAGGGTCAGCGAGTGGTGCTGGCGGGGTGGCAGGGGGTGCTGGGGTCCCAGCAGCCCCTCCCACACCCCCACACCCCCAGATACTCCAGGGTTTGGTGGCCGAGAGTGAGCAGATGCAGAGTCTGTGCAGGCAAGCCAGGGTCCCCCGTGCTCAGGCGTCCAGGCGGGGCGCGGGGGACTGGCCAGCCGTCTCCTGCCCCTCCGCCCCTACGCCCAGCCTTGCTCCACCCCAGGCTGCCTGCCTCAAGTGCCTCCCCTCTGCAGCCCACCCCCGGCCTGGCCAGCAGAGCTGGGCTGTGCACTCACACGTGCCGCCCTCCCGGCTCCTGAAGGCCCAAGGCCTTGCACCTGCGGCCGGAGGTGTAAAATCCAATTTGCGGCCAACACCTCCTTCAGACACCCTGGGCCCGAGCAGCCAGCGGCCCCACGGCTGCAAAGCTGAGGACACAGCTGCCGCCCCCCACCCAGGGGTCTGCCCACCACCTCGCCCCTCAAGCCCGTCTTGCCGCCGTGCCCACACTGCCGCAGGGTCGCATTTCCCAGGCCCTGGGGAAGAAAGTGTCGAGAAACGCAGAGCTTCACAGGATCGTTCAACCTGAAGCTGTCTTTGGGGCAAAGCAGCCAGGGTCCGGAATGCTTCAGACCCTCTGCAGCAGAAGACGGACTGGGGGGTGGGGATGGGGGGCTGGAGAACGAGGGGCCACTGAGCAGGAAGCAGCCTCCTATAGACCCTTCTGGAATTCTGAGGCCATGGACTCTGCCTGTCCTGGGGCCTGGTGTGTGCAGCCCCCAGCCCACAAGGTCCTGAGCTCTATGGGGGCCTGGGAAGGGCAATGCTGAGTCCTGCAGAGAGGGGTTGGGGTCTGCCTGCACGCCCTCCCCACGGCGGGCGGGGGCGTCTCCCGCTCTCTTCTACCCACAGAGGCCATGCACTCCCAGTGGCCTCTCTGGCTCCAGCCCCTCCTGGGTAGGAATGCCTCCCCCACGCCTCACTCCTGCAGAAGACGGGGACCCACGGGCAACCTGGGCTGGGCTCTTCCCACCTGGGACCCTCTTCTCCGTGCCCAGGCCCTGGTCGCGTGCCCAGAAGCAGAAAAGCTGTGACATCACTTCGGGAGCTGGAGGGGCCGCAGAGCTGCGTGGGGGAACAGGGTGGTGGGCTGCCTGCTGGTCCTTGGGGAGGATGGGGCGGGCCACCGCCGGGCTGGGCTCCCACGGTTGGTGGAGGCCCACCCCCATCTTGCATTTCCTGCCCACGCAGCCATCTCAGCCACGCACTCACACACTCACACACACCCCCGCCACCCCTCCCACCCAACGCAGCCCAGGTTCCATCTCTGGGGTCCCAGAGCCAGAAGCTGCCTCCCGCTGACGGATGACAGATGGAGACCATTGGCCCTGTAGCTGGCTATGATGGCAGTTTATTGGGCGGCTCAGCCAGGGGCCGGCACAGAGGCAGGGGGTCGGCACGTGGCAGGCAGGTGCAAAGCTCTGCGGGTCCATGCAGGCCAGGCGACAGCATCAGCCTGCAACACAAGAGGCTCCGTCAGCTCCTGGCGAGAGCCCGGCTCAGCCGCGGCAAGAGCAGGCAGGGAGGAGGCCCGGGAGCCAACGGTGGGCGAGGGGTCCTGCCAGCTCCCAGGCCTGGGTCTCCCCAACATGCCAGCTTCCTTGGGGAGCCGAGGGTCTTCCCTTGGGCAAGGCTGTTGGAGCTGGGGTCCCTGTCCCTGCGACCCTGGGGGCAAGACGCTGGGCGGTGAGTCACAAGATGGCAAGGAGGGTGGGCCCTGGCGACCAGCCTCCATCTCACAGGTGAGAAGGCAGAGGTCCCGGGAGGGGAGCCGCCGTGGCCGCAGTGCCGGCGTGGACCACCCCCACCCCCCTCCGCCGCCCCGGCCCAGGTGAGGCTTCCCCAAACCTCGCTGCCCTCCCTCCACCCCTGTCCAGCCCGTCCTCACCCGCAAGTCCAGCCTGGATGCCCTGCTCTCTAGTGCCTCCAAAGCCACACACCTGGAGCTGTCCTCGACGCCTTCTGGCCCCCGGCCTCTCCCTTCCCGGAACGTCACAGCTAGCCGGCCCCTACAGCCCCGAGGGCCCCGCTGACCGCCCATCCTCCTCCTCTCCTGCAGTGCCGCCCACATGTCCTCCTCGGAACCACAAGGACTGCGGCCACGCACGTCTGCACAGGCTTGGGGCCCCCCGCACCATCCTGGAGCCACGAGCCAGCGGGTGAAAGGCAGCTCCTCAAACGGTGCCTCTTAAGGAGGCCCCAGAGCGCATGTTGAAAATCACAGCCCGCCATGGCAGGCACAGGCCAGGCCCCTGAAAAGGCCCTGAGGAACGGGACCCCTACCAGCCCGCGCGCCCCTTGCACGTGGAGGTCTCCAGGCGTGTGCCACCTCCCTCGCCTCCCCACAGCCCCTCTGCCCTAGCCAGGGCCCAGCAGCAAACCTGAGGACCACAAGGAACCGCCGCTGGTCTGTGCTTCCCTCCCTGCTGGGCAAGCTTGCCCACCCTCCTCCCAGAGGGTATGCTGAGTGCCAGGAAGGGGAAGGCAGGGAGGGGAGCAGCAGTCCCTCCCCAATGTGCCCCCAGACACAGGCCTAAAAGGGTTACCGAGGCTCAGCCCACATGGGCGCCCTTCAGAGCTGTGCCTGCCTCAGCCCCCACCAGAGAGCCCCCGGCACCTGCGTGCCTCCTCTGCGGCCTCACCCGCCTTCCTGTCCCCGCACCCCACCTCTGTGCCTGTCACCTCCTCCCCAGGGTCCCTCCCAGGAGGCCCTCTCAATGCCAGCTTCATGGGAGACCCCATCCCGAGAGCCAGCTGCGGGCCTGGGCCTCTAAGCTCCATCTCCTGGTTAGTAAAATGGGGCTACAGTCAGCTGGCACCCCCAAGCTGGCTTAGCCCTTCCTGGAAGCCTGGGCACAGGCTCTGGCTGGCAGGATGGTGAAGACTCAGCACCCCCCTGCCGACCCCAGCCCCCAGGCCTGTGCAGACCCCATCCGGCCCTCTGCAGGTGCGTCTCCACCTACATGAATGGACTCAAGTGGGGCCCCCTGCACCCAGCACGCAGCCCCCACCCCAAGTGCCCCGCCTGCCGCCCCGTGCTCTGCAGGTGAGCCTCAGCCACACGGTTCTGACACGAGGCTATGGAGCAGACCTTTGGGTCTGAACAGATGGGACGCTGACGGGATCTGAAAGGCGCAGGGGACAGGAGGCCGCGGCCTGCAAGGCTGAGCCCCCGGTGCTGGGATCTCCCCCAGGCTGGGGTCCGCAGGGCCTCCAGGGAGGGCACCCACAGGTCCACGGTGCGGAGACTGGCTCTCAGGGTGCTGGGGCTGGAGGGGGCCATCTTTCCGGGCTTCGCATAACCTGCAGCCCTGCCCTGCCCTGCCCCCATCCCTGCTGCACCCTTTTCCTGCCCCGGCCAAACTCCTCAGTCCCCATCTCCTCAGGGTGGCGTCACCTCGGGGCCACAGGGGCTTCACACACCCCCACCCCATCAAGATGGTGCCCGGCTCCAAACCCCCCTGGGGTCTCAGGGACCCTGGATTGATTTAGACCCATAACCTGCACTGACCACCTTCTCCACCTCACCATCAACTTCATGTAGCAGACACACTGTGCCTGCACCGTGCTTTCTCATCTCTTAAGAGCAGGGTCAGGGCCGGGTCTACAGCCAGGATCAGGTTCAGAGTCAGGTCCATCACATGACCAGAGCAGGACCAGGGTCAGGGCTCAGGGTGTGACCAGGGTCAAGGCTCTGAGTGTGACCAGGGTCAGGGCTCAGGGTGGAACCAGGGTCAGGGCTCAGTGTGGGACCAGGGTCAGGGCTCAGGGTGTGACCAGGGTCAGGGCTCTGAGTGTGACCAGGTTCAGGGCTCAGAGTGGGAGCAGGCTGCCCTAGGGTCCGTCTGGAGCACCGTCCTTTGACTATCTGGGGCTCAGATCACCTGTGAGCTCCCTGGGCTATGGGGTGATAGGGAGAGGCCTTCTCGAGGTGCAGGTACCACAGAGGCTGGGCTTGGCTCCCATCCTCAGGTCACTGACAATGTCCCTCAGACGAGTCATTTCTCATCCACTCACCACTCTGCCAGTGGTGCGCCCACCCCCTTGGCGGCGGGCAACTTCAGCTGCCTTGGGGACCCAGGCCCAGACCCCTGGGCATCCTCCTCCACTGCTGGGCCTGATGCCAGTCTCGTGTGCCCGCTGGCCGGCTGACAGGCCAACTGACGGCACAGTGAGCATTGCCCCCTGGACCGAGGCTGCATGAGGGTTAGCCCTGCCCTGGGAGGGAGAGTGCGGGGGCTGAGCAGGAGAGCACCCAGCACAGATACAGTCTGCTGGTCCTCCCTAGCGACACTCTCTGAATAGCTTATTAGAAATTAATATTTAATTCTCTTCTGTGGATTTAGCTTAATTATTCAATTTATTATTGCAATTACTGAGAAGTACCCAGAAGCAAAACTGCTAGCTTTGAGCAGGGAAACAGTCAGGGGTCGGGGTGGGGCGTCTTGCGAAGCGCAGCTGACCCTCAGAATGCTTGCTTCGTAGACTTTGGCCCAGGGATCCCCCTGGCCCCCTGAAGTCCTCGTTCTGCAGTGAAGCCCTCTCTCCTCTGTCAGGCCTGGCGGCTCCCTTCCAAGTGCCTGCCCTGCAACTGGGGCCTGGAGCCCTCCTCTCAGTGGGTCCCCGAGGGCAGGACCTCACCGGCCGCCTCCTGCGTGGCTCTGGAGAAGCCAAGGGGAGGAAAGTGGCCAGGCCCTCACCCGCCCCACTGGGCTGATTGACGGGGCTCCTGCAGGAGCCCCCATGACCGCGCAGCCCTGTGTCAGGGCAGGGACTGTCCCCCCTCACGGGTCTGATACCAAAGCTGCGTGGAGCTGGGGATCTGCCTCTGCCCCAGGTGGAGATGGTAGGTGGGACCCAAATCCAGGGCCATGCCACCGCACAGACACGCTCTCGCCCAACCCTTGGCCTCAGGCAATGTGTCCTCCTGCCGCCTGGTGAGTGGGGTCATCACAGTGGACACAGGACTGGATGGCTCAGCGGCCTGACCCTGAGGTCAAGGTGGGCATGGGGGATGTGGGTGGTGCCGAGCTTCACCTTCCCCTGCTCAGAGGGGCCCTGGCTGGCATCATCAGGTATCCCCACTCCCGTCCTGATGTCGCTGAGGGCTTAGGGCCCTGGCACAGCCTGGGATTCTGTGTGTCCAGTGGTCACTCCAGGGACAGTGTGACCTCTGGACAGGTGCGGACCCAGAGCCAGGAGTCACAGAACCAAATCTGAGGCCAGTGCCAGCTGGGGAAGGGAGGGGGTCGGGGAGAAGGGGATGGTGAGGGCGGGGGCTGCCCCAGCGACACGGAGGGCCATGGCCGTCTCCCCAGGAGCTGGGCACACAGGCCTCAAGCGCCCCTACCCCCCATGATGGGAACAAAGGCCTGGGGCTGGGGTCTGAGTGAGGTTCCCAGCCTGGGTTACAGGAGTCATCGGGGAACCCGAACTCCTGCTTCTGGGGAGGTGTGTGGTCGGGCAGGTCGGCGGCCAGCTCGCAGGAGAGGAAGCCTGTGCGTCCCCGTGGGCACCTGGGGTGGCTGGGACTCGAAAGGCTCCAGGCCATTCCACCTCACCCCTGCCTAGTGGCTGGCAAACGCTGCCACACCATCCACCAGCCCTCCCGTCTTCTCACTTCTGTGCGGCCACCGGCACTGGCGTGCTTCTGTTCTTTTCCACCTTTGTCCTGGTGGAGGGCATTCCCACCAGCTGGCTGGGCCAGCCCTCCTCAGGTGGCCATCTGCCCAGCCTGGGGGTGCCAAGGGGTGGGGGCATCACATGCAAGGGGAAGGGGGCCTGCTGGGAGCGAACACTGCTCCTGACAAGCAGCCCCAGGAAGCCTGGGGGCCTCCTGAACGCGGCCTGGCCTGGCTTTCGCTGCCGTGCTCCACCCACAGTGACCCCAGGCCTTTGCTGTCCCTGCTCTCAGCCCCGCGTGCCCACCTTCTTGTTTGATGGAGGACCTCATACCCACCTCTCAATCCTCAGCTCTCAAGAACCACCTCCTCCAGGAAGCCCTCCCTGCAGAGCTGCGCCCCTTCCGGCTTCCACTCTGCTCCTGACAGGTCAGAGCCTCAGGGGCCTGCCTCTCCCCTGAGGGAGCAGTGCTGGGTCTGCTTCCCACTGGCAGGGGCGGGGGTGTTCACTGAATCAGAGAGAGGCATCGCCGACCTCTGGGCTGCTGGGACTTGTGCCCGTGTGTCTGCCCGAGGTGACCGGGAGGACAAGGCCCGGCCCTGCTGGCTGGAGGGCCACACAGGAACATCAGAGAGAAAGGCCAGCTGAGTGTCCTGTCTCCATGAACAAGAGCAGGCTCGTGACAATAGTAACACCATTGTGAAGGTGATGGCGTGGTGAGGAGACAGACTGTCAGGGAGGGCGGGCCTCCTCTGGCTGGACATCCGGCGGCCTCACCGCTGATGCCCACGGTCACTGCAGAGGCAACACGGACGACCCTTCATAGATCGGGGCCATGATGGGGGCCACAGCCCCTCCCCTCCTCCTGCTGCCCCCAGCCTCGCCCAGGGGTCTCTGCCCACCTGCCTGCTGACCGGGGGCTCTGGGAGGTGGGCACTGGGTCCCTGGGGGAGATTTCCATGCATAAATGCCCAGGGAGCCGCGTGACCTTCAGGGAGCCCTCCCAGCACCCCTGGCAGGCACGCTTACCACTGAGGCAGGGCGGGCAGGGCTGCCCAGTGTCACCAGACTGCAGGTGACCAGGCCACCAGGCCTTTTGCAGGCTCAGCCAAGAGCGGTCATCTGAGCCACCTTCACGAGCACGCCAAGAGGACAGCGCCACTGACCACCAAGGCCACGTGGACGACCCGCAGTCCCCGCACCACCAGACCTCAGGGTTGCGCAGACCTGAGCTGTAGACTGGCCCCACACTCCCGCTCTGTGATCCTGGACAGCCACTTGGCCTTCTGGGCAGTGTTTCCCTGGCACTCTCAAACCCAGAAGGCTCACCCCTCTGTGCTGTCCCCTCCGGGTAAGTCCCTTCATCTCTCCATGTGTCAGTTTTCTCATCTGAAAAATGGGGACACACCAGCACCTCCTTCATGGGGCTGTGGAGAGGATTAAGTGAGGTTCTCCCATGTAAAGCTCCTACTGATGGAGCGCAGTCATCTCCTGCCCACCCGGACGCCACGCTCCATCCACCACCGCAGCCTCTGGGGAGGGGGAGCGGGCAGCTCAAGGGGGGGGTCTGTCCCTCCCTCCTGACCTCATGCATGTGCACACTCATGCAGACACACACATGCGCACACAGAGAGATGCACGTGTGTACACACAGACATACATGCACACAGAAAGACATACATGTACACACAGACACACGCACACAGAGACACACATGCACACAGAGACACACATGCACGTGCCCATGCATGTACATAGACACACATGGACACACAGAGACACACACGCAAACACACAGATACATAGGCACACACATGCAGACACACATATACACACACAGATACACGTGTACACACATACATGCACACAGAGACACACATGCACAGAGATGCACGTACATGCATGCACGCATGTGTACACACATGTGTACACCGACACACATGTACACAGAGAGACACACGTGTGCACACACATACATAGGCAGACACACATGCAGGCACATGTGTGCACACACACAGATACACGTGTACACACAGACATACATCCACACAGAGACACACATGTACACAGAGACACACATGCACACAGTGACACACATACACACACGCACGCATGTACAGAGACACACATGTACACACAGAGACACCACGCACACACAGACACAGAGGCAGACACACACGCATGCGCACACACAGATACACGTGTACACACAGACATGCATGTACACACAGAGACACACATGTACATACACATGCACACACAGAGACAGGGAGCACACATACACACATGTACACAGACACAGGTGTACACACAGAGACACACATGCACACGCACAGACACACATGCAGATGCACACAGAAACACACACAACACACATGCAAACAGAAGCGCACACGCACACAGAGCTGCAGACACGCACGTGCACAGAGGAGCCTGGAGATGAAGACCCCACCACTCATTTCCCAAATGGAAATCAATGGCTTCGAGGTCGATATTCCACAGCTTTCAGAAAACATTAAAAACGTGATTTGCTATGAGCCTCCGTTGAGCCCCTTAAATTTTTGAGCTCGTGAAAAATGCTTCATGGATTGTTGCCCAGATACTGGAATTTCCTATTTGCTGAGGCCCAGCCTTGTGACCCCAGCGGGAGCAGGCGAGGACAAGCCCTCCCTTGCCCTGGCCCCCTGCTCCCTCCTCCAGCCTCTCCCCCATCCTGCACCAAGCCTTGGGACCCAGAGAGCCCACAGGGAGACACAGACAGACCCACAGAGAACACAGCTGAACATGGAGAGAGATCCTGAGGGTGTCAGCACCAAAGCTGTAGGTCCCCAGGAGGACAGGGGACGGGGAAGCCCCCCACATCCAAGGACTCAACTCCTACCGGTTCCACCAGCTCCTTCCCCTTAGGAGCCTCGGCCGAGACCCGGGCAATCCTGCTGCCGGCCAGTTGCCCTGGGCGCTGGGAAGCCAGCCCCCTGCAGCCTGACACCCTGCCCCATGTCCCGAGAAATCACAGGGGCACATGCCCGGGCCCTGGGCCTTGCTGGGGACCCAGAGTCACCACAGCTTCCTCTGCCTGGCTTCTGGGACCGCATCCCTGAAAACCAAGGTTGACCCCAAACCTTCATCTCTCAGATCTGCTCAAAGCAACTGGGCTCCGAGGTACTTCTGGAAACACCACTTTCCAGAAAGGCAAGGGGGTCGGATATGAGACGAGGAGCTGGGGCAGGAGCTGGGCTTGACCAGGACAGGCACCCTTGCTTCTGCTCCTGTGTCATCCAAGGTTCCTACCAGGGCTAAGGAGGCTCAACCCGGACCACAGACTTGGCCCATACCCCGGTCACACTATGAGGTCGACCCAGTCACACTCTGAGCCCTGACCCTTGTCACACTATGAGGCTGATCCCAGTCACACTCTGAGCCCTGAACTGGTCATATGCTGAGCCCTGATCCTGGTCCCACTCTGAGCCCTGACCCTGGTCCCACTCTGAGCCCTGACCCTGGTCCCACTCTGAGCCCTGACCCTGGTCCCACTCTGAGCCCTGACCCTGGTCCCACTCTGAGCCCTGACCCTGGTCCCACTCTGAGCCCTGACCCTGGTCCCACTCTGAGCCCTGACCCTGGTTCTGGACAAGACTTCATGCTGCTGTAAATTGAGTGCAGGAGCTCACAGGTGAGCAAGGCCTGCTGAGCTAGGTAGGGGGTCCTTCCACTTTGGAGAGCTCCAGGTCCTGACCTGCCCCGCCCACAGACCCCCAAGCCCCAGCCCATAAGGACCAGGCAGAGATGGGCCTGCAAAGCTCAGCAGCTGGGAAGAACTGAGCCTAGGGGAGTCGCAGCCCCAGGAGTCGGCAGGGGCCCTTGAGGGGTGACCTGGACAGTGGGGTGGGGGTGATGTAGGGCCACAGCCCCTCCTTGGGAGACCCCTGGAGGGCAGGGCCTCGCCCGACACACAAACAGAAATGGGCACGTGAGGCTGTGGGTGTCAGGGAGCCCCTCCCTCACGGCCTGTTTTTTCTGCAGAAGTAATAACCCCCTGCATTTGAATAGAGCCTTTTCCTTCCTCAAAGTACTGTTTATATTTAGCCATTATCTGCCTTTGTCCTCAGAGCAACTCGGCAGCAAGAGAGAGGCAGACGGCAGCCCCACGGCTCTGCAGAAGCCATGCCCAGAGCAGGTGGGCCTCCAGGTCCCGGGGCCCCTGACGCATGGCCTGTGGGTCACAGAGGGCGCCTGAGCACAGCAGGCTGGGGTCTCTCCTGGCTTGGTGATGCGCCAGAGATGAGGTGTCCCTACAAGGATGGGGTCAGGGCTCCCCCGGTCCCATGGTGCCCAGGGACACCCACACCCCCAGAACCCCACCTCCCCCTGCCGCGGCCTGAGGCCTGACTCCCAGCTTGTCCTACCAGGGTCTGAGCTGCCCCAGCCCCAGGCCCTCCCCACTGTTCATCTGTAAGGTGCTAGGAGCTGGA